>NC_138524.1:27744464-28136964 GCF_000230855.2 Cajanus cajan | reverse complement strand
GAAATATAAATCCGTCGGAAATTTTTGACGGATCCATATTCGTCGAAAATTTTCCGTCGAAAATTTACATTTTTCTTGTAGTGGTATATAACAAGTGTCATAACACCTATTAATAGAGAAATATAGTGGGCCTAATCATAATATTTATAAGGCCCGACCTACTAAATTAACTAATTACATCCTAAACAAATCCAAATATTTCATTCTAAAAATAAAAACAAAATATTGTATATGATTGTAGCTTTGCAACACAATTTTAGGTCGCTTAAAGTCCGAATTGGCCTTTTCTCCCAACATAGAAGTTGTAGAACTCACTCTTATCTTTCTAGGAATATCGGGAGCTCTAGATATGACCTGCACAAGAAACAATATCAAAACAGGAAAAATTATGAAAATTAACTAAAATTTACAATTAAGACTAAAATGACTCAATAAATTAAACAAATCAACGCTAATATATCACAATTTGATACTAATATAAAAGTCAAATAAAACAACATATCAATCAAACAATAGCGACAAAAGATAGATTTCAAGTTAAATTTAACATATACAACACTACAACAATCAATGTATAAGCTTCCCTCATCTTGATTCTCAAAAAAAAAAAAAAGATGATGAAGAAGAAAAATGATGCCTCACAAGCTAACTTCGCATGACAACCACAACAACCCTGATTCTCGGATCTAAAAGCTTTGAATCTTGACATGGCACTAATGCAAAAATTAGTTTTAAAATTGGGGTTTTAAGATCAGTTAAAAGGTAATTGATCTTAAAAGTGACCTAGTGACAATTTTGTAATTAATGTGAATACTTTTAAGATTGGTTAAATTTTAACCGATCTTATAAATATTTTTAAGATTGATAATTCCATGACCAATCTTAAAAGGTATGTGTCTAACAAAACTTTTGAGATCGGTCACAAAAGAACCAATCTTAAAAAAAGAAGAAGAAAAAGAAGAAGAAGAAGATGACTAATATAAAAAACAACACACATTAACAACTCCTCATTATAATTCCAAGGATATTTCTTGTTGTTCTCTTGTGCTCAATACATAATAAAACTAATAAGTCTCGTGTTAGATACATATCATTCACTTCTATGTATCTAATTTGAATCATTATGGATTCTTTTCTATAATTTCATTAAACAAATATTAATTTCATTCTTTAACTATTTTTGGTTCATCATTCATTTTTATACGTCTTTGAATGCAAGCTTGATCTTATGAGACTTCCTCCGATAACTTAGAAGAAACATCAATATATTGTCCGAAAGTAAGTCAATTATCAACCTAATACTTGTAGTTGAATTAAAATATACTCTAACTATGTTTTATTTATGTTTTATATTCACTAAATTGTAGTGCCCATGTCAACCAAATAAACATGAGTGACTGTTACGTGATGAAACACTTGTTCACCATTATTATTGACAACATTAGGACTCATGAAAGGGGGGTACATTTTTAAATCAATTTAATGTTTTTAATGATTATTTAACTGTTTAATAATGAATTAATGTTTTATTTATCTCTATTTAAAATTAATTGAAAGTATTCAAAAATCCAACTCCATTTGTAGATGAAGAGTTGGATGATATTTGCAAAAGATGGATATTGACTTGTCTTGAGCAATTTGAAGATGACATGTCTTTTGTACATTGTTTTAGTTTTCTTTGTGTATATTAATATTCATAATTAACTTTGACAATCTTAGAATAATCGTTGATTATTATTAATTAATGATAATATTTTTGTCTCACCATCCAAATAGTTTTGTTCTCTATGATCACTTAAAAAAGAGTTATCTTATAGTGATGCACACCTATAGTAATAAAATATTTGTCAATAAAAAATATTTTTACATTCACTATACATTAGTATTATTAAAAGTGTAAGTATAGATCATAATGACACAAATATATATTATTAAAACTCATTCATGTTAAGTTAGACGAAGACGAAAGCAATTTCCAGCAAGGTTTTGAATGAGACAAATATAATACATGTTGTTATTTCTAACAAGTGTGTTAGTGTTTCAGATATAAGTACAGGCAGATTGAAGAATAGAGGATATGCATGTATTACCATCCACACTAGAACCAAGAGATATGAGCTAAGCATTAAATAAAGGCTGATCAAACGAAGGGAATACGTCAGACGAAGACACCCACAAAAGAAATAAAGAACAGGACACAAGCAACCAAGATGAAGGAAAAAAGCTAACAAGACGTCAGATGAGGAGGTCTAACGAAATCAAGCCCAGCACAAGAATAAAGAAGCCTCAGATGATACAAGACCATGGACGATGACAAGCTGACCAGACGGAGACTCAAATGCACAGACAAAAACCAAGGCTAGATTGCGTCTGAAGTCACAACGAGAAGAACACATGAGGTCATCAAAATAGAAAAAGAGAGAAGAGAAAAATAGGACTAGTGCTTATTCACAAATCAAAGCCGCATGTGTCAGAGCAAGTACACCTACCAGTCAGCAAAGGACAACGCGTCTGTAGCTACAACACCAAGAAAGTACAGAGATATCTAGGTCATGATTAATGCAGATATAGAAGCAAACAATCAGTACAAAAATATTCTGTGAAACACAAGTTCAACAAGCAAACATTTAATGCAAGATCAGATGCATTAAATGCAAGAATCAACGAAGCTTGTGCAAACTAAACAAGAGAATCAAATGATGGTTAGTCAAGCATCAAAACGAGGTCTGCCCACAGAAGGAAGAACATTCAACGAACATTAGTTGAGGAATACTACCAAAAAGAGACATTGGAATATTAGAAGAAAAGCCAAAGCAAGACCAAGCCTGGAACAAGGAAAGCAGTGTCGAACATCAGAAGAAACCAGATGTTCAACTCTGTCAAAAGAACAATTAAGGCAAGGCACATCATGAGAACCAGACAATTCAAGCCAATTGAATAGAAAAAATACAATATGTGCACCAGACGACTATGAGTCCAATATCAGATGGATGTGTGTCAAGAACAACCTCCAGTACAATGTGAAGAAATGGACCAAGCGTGAAACAAAGATAAGAAGAAAGTCAACCATGCATTAGACGAAGGACAGCACAGACTGAAAGACACTCCAGATGGAAACAATGTCTGTCTATTCACATTGTTGACTAGATCAAGGAAAAAGCAAAGCATTAAACTTAGACACTGAGACGAAGGACAAGATTGAGATGCACAGAACCAACAGATGAAGATGAAGACTGCCACCAAGCAATTAAAGAAACAATTCTCAAGAGACAAACCAAGGCATCGTCTATAACCACATAGAAGCTCTCAACGTAAAACGTGTGATCTAAATAAAGAAACGAAGAAGAAGAAGAAAAACATGCAAAATCAAAAGCATGCATATGTCAGAAAAAGTGCATCACTTTTTTTAGAAAAGGACAAACGGCTATATTGCTGCATGACAAGAAAAAGACAAAAAATTTCTAGGCCTCAGAGAAAGTCAAACACTACTGGAAATAGGACAAAGAAGAATACACGCAATGTCTAAAAACATGAAGCAACATTTAATGCAAGACCAAATGCATTAAATGAAAGGATCAAACTAGTCATGAATGACTATATCAGCTTCAACGGACATATACAACGGGAAAATTTTACAGGCCTATAAGTATGTAATAACCTCAAACTGAAAAAAGGTTGGCAAGAAGCAATGAAAGAATAACTATAGGCATTGCCCTAGGCTCTGAACATTAAGCACCAATAGTAATATCAAGCCCAAAAGAAAATAGAGAGATCAAAGATCGATTTCTCATAGTCAAATCTGCAATGTATCATTGTATTCGTCTTTGTAGTCTAAGGTGTTCCGAGTGTATCTTAGGAAGGAGACCTTAGTGAGTGTTGTAATATTATATATCCTCTTTGTAAAGAGCAACCCACACACTCAGGATCTCTGTAGGACTAAAGTAGTGAAACCTTAGAGAGTGTAGATCATATATGTATCCTCTCCTTGAGAGTAACCCATACATTCAAACCAAGCCTGCCTTGTTGATAATTGTAAAGCCTGAAGAGGCTAGGTAAAGAATACTTGTAAAGCCTGGAGGGGCTTGTCAAAGAATACTGACTATGAGCCTGAAGAGGCTGATTAAAGAATACTAGTGCTGGTGAGTGAAGCTGGCAGGCCAAGAGTGGTCGAGAATATTTGGACCAGGAGTGGTTCTGATCTGGACGGTCCATAATACTCACTACTAGCCAGAAGTGGCTGATAAGAATATACTAGCGCTGGTGAGTGAAGCTAGGGGGCCAGGAGTGGTCGAGAATACTTGGGGAACCAGAAGTGGTTTGAGAATACTAGAGCTGGTGAGTGAAGCTAGCCAACCAGGAGTTGTTAAGAATACTTGTGACCAAGAGTGGCCGTAACCGGGATGGTCTAGAATACTCAAGGCCTGGAGAGGTCGAGAATACTTGGACCATGAGTGGTTTTGACCTGGGTGGTCCATAATACTCAATGCTAGCCTGAAGAGGCTGATAAGAAGATACTAGCGTTGATGAGTGAAGTCAACGAGGTAGAAGTGGTCGACAATACTTTTGTACTTCATTTCATATTTAGTGGAACCCTTCAGTTGAAGAAGACTGGAGGTAGCTCAGTTGAGCGAACCAGTATAAAAATGTTACACTATTTTATTTACATTTCAGACGCAAACTCTTCTTGATTGACAAATCTGTTAAAAAACTTCGTCTACTGACTATTCTTCATTAAAACCATTTTTCAGATGAAGACGCAAATTTTGTTTAACAAACATATTATACTGAAAGGTTTTATCTACTGCTTATCCTTAAATGAAACTATCTTGAAAACGAAAATGCAAGATCTTTAATTATTATTATAAACCATTCACCTCAACAGGCGATAAATCTTTCAGACGCAATGATCTTGTGTTAAGCAAATTCTGCACAACCGTCTGACATCTAAAAGTACATTGGACAAAGAACATTACTCTTGCGAAAATGTTTTTAAAATACCTTTGTTCACACACACATATTCAACCCCACTTTCTATGTGTTTTTCCGCTAACTTCAATTTAAAATTAACATTAAAATTGAGTATAAGTATATATATATATATATATATATATATATATATATATATATACATAGAGGAGGGATCTGTTAATTTACTCCAAGTGTAAGTCTACCTAAACTTATTCCGTTCAATAACTCATTGTAAATTTTTTAAAAAATTTAAAAATTTGATATTTTTTTATTAATTTAAATTAATATATAAAATATTTTTATGTTTTATGATTATCCTTATATATCTATATTATATATGTGTGTGCGTGTATGTAGGCGTGTGTATTTGTGTGGGCGTGTGTGTTGACACATTTTATATATGGACATATCATTGCTTAAGACACCATGTGTATCCGTCTGGAAATCAAGTGGGTACTGGTGAAGAATTCAGACCCAATAAATCATGCATGACAAAAGATATTAATAATAGAATGTATGAAAATCGAGTAGTGGGATCCAACATTTTAGTGCCAGGCCAGTTTGGTGTAATAATATCCGTTGGAAATAACCAATATATAGCTTTTTTTAACTCTCATACTTTTACTTTTTAAAAAAACAATAATCTGACTTTCTCATGTTAAAAAAAAAAAATTTAAATCTTGTATTTTATTTTAAAATAAAAAATTATTAGTGATATTTCTCGAATATTTTCTTATTAATATTTTTTATTCTTAATTAAAAATTAAATTTTACTAATAAGAAAGCCTCGTCAAATGATTTGTGAAACTTAAAAAATTTGTGATTTTAAATAAGTTTTAAAAAATAATAAAAAATATTAAAAACAGAATTTCAAACAAAGAGTTAGTGATGTTCCTAAAAAAAACAAAAAAATGGTTAGTGCTTACATTATGTTGGGATCCTTTTTTCTGAGCCTTTGTATTAGGTGAGACTCGTTATTTTTAAAGACATCTATATAAATTGTACCTAATAATACAAATATATTAAAAAAACATCTTATAAAATTTTCTTGTATGAACCAACAATATTATTGAAGAAGCGTGTTATTAGTTGTCCTTAAATAAAGCAAAATAAACTTTATGCGACAGGCTACTTTGTAATAATATTCAATAATTGATGGGGTTGCGTACGGTTTCCACTTACAAGATAATATATATATATATATATATATATATATATATATATATATATATATATATATATATTTAATAACATATTTTAATTCTTCCTCCTCATTTTATTTAAATTATTTATAACATCATGTTATCTTCTTCATCTCTTATTTATTATTTTGACATTTCACTCATTATCATCCTCTTTGTTTAAAGAATATAATTAAGAATCTACTAATTGATTTCATATTTGTTAAAAAAGTGAATTAGAGTGTAATTCAACTTTATAAAATTAGTTTGTAAGATAAAAATTGTTCTTATTTATATGATGTATTTTGACAGTCATATATATTAGATTTAATTGCATTTTTGATCCTCAAATATTACAATTGTGCAATTTTGATCTCAAGATTTTAATAGGGTAATTTTAGTCTCTTAAAGATTGCAATTGTGCGATTTTGGTCCTTCAATTTTTAATTGAACAATGTTAGTCCCTCGAATATCATAATTATGTGATTTTAGTCTCTTCTATTAAAAATTTAATAATTTTAATATATATATATAATGTTTTAAAATTATACAATTATTTATCTATTCATGTTAAAGTATATTATAATTTTATTTATTGTATCAAATGATATATATTTATTATTATTAAATAAATAAAATTTATATATTATTATTTTTATAATATTACTGATAAATTAATATCAATAATATTATTATTATATTTATAGATAAACTAATAATTTGATAAATATAAATTATTATATATTAATATACTTTTACAAAAATATAAGTATATTAATTAGAAATATATATCTTATTTTATATATTTACATTTTTGTAAAAGTATATTAATATATACTAAGCTATATTTATCAAATTATTAGTTTACCTATAAATATACTAAAAATATTATTGATATTAATTTATCAGTAATATTAAAATACTAATAATATATAAATTTTATTTATTTAGTAATAATAAATATATATCTTTTGATACATTAACAAAAATCATAATATACATCAACTTAAATAAGCAAACAATTGTATAATTTTAAAATATTTTATATATATTAAAATTATCAAATTTTTAATGAAAAAGACTAAAATCGCATAATTATGATATTTAAGGGACTAAAATTGTTTAATTAAAAATTGAGGGACTAAAATCACACAATTGCAATCTTTTAAGGACTAAAATTACTTAATTAAAACTTTGGGGACCAAAATTGCATAATTGTTATACTTGAATGATCAAAAATGCAATTAAGCCTATATATTATTAATTGATATGAAATTTTTAGCATAATCCCCTCACATTAAGTACTAGATATTTTAAATGTAATGTTTGCAAAAATAAACATTTACAGTGATTTGATAATATTCCAAAAGGTGATCTAATATATTATGTTTTGGCAAGAATATGATCTAAATAAATAAAATTAGACCTTCTACAAAGTCGACTTATAAGATAAGGATTATCTACACTTATATATTATATTTTGGCTTTCTTATCACTTATGAAATTTCTAATAATACATTAAAATTTAAAAATAATAGATAATATAAATACAAATTACATACTAGTAAAAAGAAAAATTCATAAATTGAGTAACCGACTTTTATTACTTAGCCACCAATGCTTATTACAAAATTATATTTTGAATTTAAAAAAGAATTAAAAATGGTTGATACTTTCCTTTTTTGCAGCCTATCGGAAATTTCAAAAGCCCATGCCATAATTTATTAAGCTGTCAGGTGTGTGTAAATTATGTTCTATATAAGTCGTATATGGTTGCCATACTCTCATCCATCTCTCATCCATCTTGCTTTGTTCCATTACTTGCTTCTCTCTTGATCATGTCACTTGTAGGCAAAATCAGCACTGAAATTGGGGTTCACGCAACCGCTGAAAAGTGGTTCGACCTCTTCGCAAAGCAACTCCATCATGTTCAAAACCTTACTGATAGGGTTCATGGAACAGAGCTGCATCATGGTGATGACTGGCATCATACGGAGTCCATCAAACACTGGACTTATACCATAGGTAATCAAACTCTAACTATATTAATATGCAAACGAAAATAGGTATAATATTTTTTCCTAAATTGAATATATTTGTCTCCATAATTCCTTCACTTTTAGTTTTAAAGTTTACATTTCAAAAGCTTGAATTCTTATACTTTAAAAGTTTAATAATAGTTATATATAATGTTTTTAAGTTTTAAAAGTGGTTCATAAGTGTAAAATGACCTAAATATATTTTTAATCTCTAAATATGAGATAAATTTATTTTTATTTTTTAAATTTAAAATTACTTTTTAATCCCTATAATTTGATTAAAAAAACTTAGTTTAATGTTTTTACTAAAATATTGTTAGCGAATTTATCAACTAAGTGAAAACAATAAATTAAGTTGATGATACATAATTGTATCAACTTCTTATTGTTATGTAACTTATGTAACTAGCAAGATGATGAATTAAAATAATATTTTTTCAAATCATAAGATTTAAAAAGATTAATTTTAAGTTTGAGGAATAAATTTATCAAGATTAAAACATATATAAGCCAAGTAAAATATACACACAATGGAAAGATTAATTTCTTAAAAATAAAATAAAATTAGAGATGACTAAGATTAAAATTGGGGAAAAAAAGTTACAGATGTTTGTATTTTTTGTTTTATACATTGTTTTTGTTATTTCTCATGATTGCCTGTGAAACAACAGATGGTAAGGTTACAACATGTAAGGAACGTGTTGAATCCGTTGATGAACAGAATAAAACAATTAACTACAAGCTCTATGAGGGAGATATCGATCATAAGTATAAGGACTTTAAGCTCATCTTTCAAGCCATTGATAAGGATCATGGTGGTGCTATTATCAAATGGACCGTTGAATATGAGAAGATTGATAATGAAGTTGATCCTCCATATGGCTACATCGAGTATGTGCACAAATGCACTAAAGATATTGATGCTCATCTTCTCAAGGCATAGATATCCAAGTCGAAAATAAAAACTAAGAAATAATAGAGTAATTTTAGATATATAATAAAAAGTGTACAATAACATGCACAATATTACTTTTATGTCTATTTTTCTCCATCATTAATAATATCTATCTTTAGAATAAATGAATTGATGGAAAAAATAAATATAAAAGTAAAGTTGTAGAAGTTATTGTATAATTTTTATTATATATATAACATTACTCGGAATGATGGGTGTGATAATTGACGAGAAGGATGCTTATTATCGTCCTTAGTTCGAATGGAATAAATTTGGATGTGGGTGTAATTTTGGTGATGTCTTGAAGTGTGCTTCAGTAAGCATAATGTATAATTGAATATTTATGCTTCAAATAATGTATATTAATGTAGCGTGCTTTATATTATTTCGGTATTGTTTTAATGAAGTTTGATTTGCCGTATCTTCAGCAGCACGTGGAAACCATTAATGAAAAGTTCAGAAATTTAATAGCTGTTTGGTTACGCATCAAAAACTCATATTTTTAAAAACGATCACGTCCAATGACATAGACACAAGAGTTACTAAGAGTAACTTTTGGAAGAGAAATGGATTCATTCTCCTTTAATACAAATTCAAACATGCTATTAATGTTCCCGTTATAGTAATGCAAATAATGTATTTCTGTCCCGTGTATATATAATATTTGTTTTCTAATTTAGTTAATCTCTTTTGATAAGGCTTATTCAAAATTTCTATTGTATTAATTTTTTTTTATCGAAATGCTCTTAAATTAGCTACTTTGTAATAAATATTATAAATTATTTAGATAAATTCATTATGATGATCGAAGAAGATGACTTACAGATTGAATGAAAAGTGATATATAATTGATGGGTTCCAATTATAACTTTAAGGACAATGTTGAATAAATAAAATAATGTGTTAAAATTTAAATAACTTTCTTAATACATGTAAATTAATTAAAAGAATCTTATATTTAAAAAAGTATGGTAAAATAAATTATTAAAATTTAATATTTTAATAATAATTAATACATACACGTAGACATACATGCACGTGCGCACAATACATGCACACGCGTGTGTACACACGTGTGTATACAAAGACAATTAGGTTGGTTACCAATATAAATATCTATAGCTCGGTACTAAGCATATATGTATTAACTTAGTTAAATAGTTACACGTGCTTGGTAAGTTTGTATGAAATTAAGAGGATTTGTTAGAATATAGGTTTGATATTTGCGATTAGTTATTGACAATTGAACTAGTTCTAGTTCTTACATTCTAATATTTGTACTTGCAAAAAGACTTTGATATCAAAGTCAACAAGTAATCGAAGTGATCGAGTGTATTGTGTATTGCCTGAAATTTGATTACTTTCATAATTATCACCTTCTGAGTACTCTTTCATGTTAAAGGTCACATCAAATGCGTTGATGACATGTTAGAAATCCTAGAAAGACTTTAGAAGCTAAGAGTAGGTGTGAAACGTACTCTAAAATGCAAAAGGTTATGCCTCTCCATATCATTAATCTTGAAATGATCTAACAGTCTCGGGGGATGTGACGTTTCATTTCTCGTACTTCTCTCATCTATAAATAAATTTTTTTCCCTCTCAAGGATTTACTTGCAACCTCCAACTTTCAAACATATTGAATACTAGCCCTTCTCCTACCTTCAATATCTGAAAATCGAGTAACAATCAAGTATGTCTTCTTTCGTTCCTTGTTTTATGAGTTCTAACAATAGCATAATGATGGAGGTGAGTAGTAGGAGTGAAGCTCAAACTCTTCCTAAACTCCTCCTAGGCTCGGATCTTCTTCAATGGAGATAGAAACACACTTGAAGAACTCGTGAAGATGAAGAACAATCTGCGGAAATGGAAGAAGGAAGCATCCAAGCTCATGAACTCAAAGGATTGCACACTTCAAAGGGAAGGAGAACTAGGTTTTCCTAAGGTTTTTGAAGGCATTCTCTTAGGTTTTCTCTCTTGGAATTTTTGGTGACTCTTGAGGGAATTAGCTGAAGTAATTGTTCAGAAATTCTCATATATTCAAAAGTGTTTTTACAAGGAGGGAAGAGATACAATTATAGGAGGAAAATTAGGTCAAGCTTGGCGGCAACCAAGTAGGCATAGTTGGCGCCAAGTTTGAATTTCAAATTTTGAATTTGAAATTCAAACTTTGGCCACTCACATGCTTAAACCGGATTGCTACCTTCATTTAGGAGTCATTTAGGAGTGATTTGAAGTGAATTTGAGCTCACATGGCCGGAACTACTACATGCCATCCATGTGACTCAAATTCATCTCAAATTACTTCTAAATGATGCATAAATGAAATCTAATTCTCCTATTAATGTATTCTTCATACAATCCTAATCTAATGACCGAAATACATTGGTCTAATGAATACAATGAATAGGAAAAAATATAAGAAGAAGAATGAGTCCAATATTGGGTATCAAAAGCCCAAAGCTCAAGAAGCCCAAAATTAAGCCCAAGACACCTAAACCCTAATCTATGGTCAAAATACAAGACCAACATCAAAGTAAATTCCTATACTAAGAAAATACAATTAGACATGGTGTTCAATCAATTAAAGCCCAAGTGAGAAGCACCCTAGGCCCACTAAGCCCATTGGGCCCACTAAGCTCTGAAGCAGTAAAATCTTCAAGTAACCTCCTGGCCATTGCTCTAGTGGTTGGGCCTTTAGCCCATGCTCTTCCATCATTCCCTCCCTCTTGAGAAGGATTCGTCCTCGAATCTGAAGAGTCGTCCTCATCATCACTAGCACCTATAAAAGGTTTAAGATCACAAACATTAAAAGTGGTGCTGACTCCATAATCAGAGGGTAAATCAAGTCTATAAGCGTTATCATTGATACGCTGTAAGACCTGAAAGGGACCATCTCCTCTAGGACTGAGTTTGGACTTCCTTTGATTTGGAAAACGTTCTTTTCTTAAATGAAGCCAAACCCAATCACCGTCCTCGAAGATCATAGACTTTTTGCCTTTATTCCCTTGTTTTGCATATTTCTCATTTTGATTTTGAATATGAGTTTTAATCCTTTCATGCAGTTTTTTGATAAAATCAGCCTTTGAAGCCCCTTCCTTATGAATGAAATGTTCAACATTAGGGAGAGGTATCAAGTCTAAAGGAGTTAAAGGATTAAACCCATACACAGCCTCAAAAGGAGAAATATTGGTAGTTTTGTGAACTACCCTATTGTAGGCAAATTCAATGTGGGGCAAAAACTCATCCCAAGATTTGTGATTACCCTTTAGGACTTCCCTAAGCATAGTAGACAGAGATCTATTCACTACCTCAGTTTGGCCATCTGTTTGAGGATGACAAGTAGTTGAAAAGAGGAGTTTGGTTCCTAGTCTTGACCATAAGACACGCCAAAAGTGGCTTAGGAACTTTGTATCTCTATCTGAAACTATAGTCCTAGGAAGTCCATGTAGTTTAACCACATCTCTAAAGAAGAGTTTTGCAATGTTGCTTGCATCATCTACTTTGTGGCAAGGAATAAAATGAGCCATTTTACTGAAACGGTCCACTACCACAAAGATAAAATCCATTCCCCTTTGGGTTCTAGGCAAGCCTAGCACAAAATCCATGCTAATATCTACCCAAGGAGAAGAAGCAACATGCAAAGGTGTGTATGTACCATGAGGAATTACTTTAGACTTAGCTTGTAAACAAGCTAAACATCTAAAACAATGCCTTTGGAAATCTTTTCGCATATGGGGCCAATAAAATTTTTCTTTTAACAAACTAAGGGTTTTCTCAACACCAAAGTGCCCCATAAGCCCACCTTCATGACTCTCTTTAATTAATAATTTCCTAATGGATCCTTGGGGTATGCATAACCTTCCTTCTTTATACAAGTACCCCTCAACCATATAGAAACCATCAAAAGATTTTTGTTGAAATTTTTTATAATTATCACCAAACTCAAGATCTTCCTCATACAACTCCCTAATATTATCAAATCCAAGAATTTGAGTACCTAGAGACACAAGCAAAGTATGTCTCCTAGATAAAGCATCAGCTACAACATTTGATTTTCCTTTCTTGAATTTAATGATATATGGAAATTGTTCAGGGAACTCTAACCATTTGGCATGCCTCTTATTTAACTTACCTTGACCTCTTAAATATTTAAGTGACTCATGGTCACTATGAATGACAAACTCTTTGGACACAAGATAGTGTTCCCAAGTTTGTAAAGCTCTAACCAATGCATACAACTCCTTGTCATAGGTTGGGTAATTGAGGGAGGCACCTTTTAGTTTTTCACTAAAATAGGCAATGGGGTGTCCTCCTTGCAATAACACAGCTCCTATGCCAACTCCTGATGCATCACATTCTAGCTCAAAAGTCTTTTCAAAATTTGGTAGAGCTAAAATGGGTGCATTAGTAAGTTGATCTTTAAGTAATTGAAATGCTTGGTCATGCTTTGAAGTCCAATCAAATAAAATATATTTTTTTACTAGCTCATTCAAGGGTGAAGCAATACTAGAGAAGTTAGACACAAATCTTCTATAAAAACTTGCTAGTCCATGAAAACTCCTAACTTCACTAACATTTTTAGGCTTGGGCCACTCTTGAATGGCTTTGATTTTCTCGGGGTCCACTTGAACCCCATTTTTGCTTACAATGAACCCTAGGAAAACCACATGATCCACACAAAAAGTACATTTTTCAAGATTTGCAAATAATTGGTTTTCCCTAAGGATCATCATAACTTCTCTAAGATGTCCTAAATGATCATCTTGAGAACTACTATAGATTAATATATCATCAAAATAAACAACAACAAATTTTCATATACACTCTCTCAAGACATGATTCATAAGCCTCATGAATGTACTTGGTGCATTAGTTAAACCAAAAGGCATAACTAGCCACTCATACAATCCAAATTTGGTCTTAAAAGCAGTTTTCCACTCATCACCCTTTTTAATTCTTATTTGGTGATAACCACTTTTAAGATCAATTTTAGAAAATATAGAGGCACCATGTAATTCATCAAGCATATCATCAAGTCTAGGGATTGGGTGCCTGTACTTGATTGTGATATTGTTAATGGCCCTACAATCACAACACATTCTCCATTTTCCATCTTTCTTGGGCACTAACAATACAGGCACAGCACAGGGACTCAAACTCTTTTGTACCCACCCTTTATTCAATAATTCATGGACTTGGTTCTCTATCTCCTTAGTTTCTTGAGGATTTGTCCTATAGGCTGGTCTATTGGGTAGACTAGCCCCAGGCACAAAATCAATTTGATGTTCTATACCCCTAAAAGGAGGAAGGCATTTTGGACCTTCACTAGGGAATATATCATCAAATTCTTTTAATAAATGAGAAACTTGAGGAGGTAAAGAACTAAGTTCAATGCTTAAATTATGACACTGAAGCACACTTATACAAAGAAGAAGGTAAGAAGGCTTTTCAACAATTAGGGTTTGTTTTAAAGTTTCTTGTTGAATTCCTTCTATAGAAAGAGATTTCTCTTCCTTCTTCTTTGAAGACTTATGCTTCTTTTCCTTGTTGTTTTTTTTTTTAATCAAGTTTTTTTTTTCTTCTCTTTTCAATTTCATTTGTACTTGATCCTCTATCACTTGTGAAGGAGACAAAGGATGAAGTACAAATTTCTTTTCTTTGTGGGTGAAAGTGATTGCATTGGTAAGGCCATTATGCATGGTTTTCTTGTCAAATTGCCATGGCCTTCCCAACAAAATATGGCAAGCTTCCATTGGAACTATGTTACAAACCACTTGATCTTCATAGTTACCAATAGAGAACTTGACTTTCACTTGATTATTAACATTAATATCCCCATCTTCATTAATCCAATGAAGTTGATATGGTTTCAGATGGGGAATAATAGTAAGACCAAGCTTCTCCACCAACCTTGTACTACAACAATTACAACAAGACCCACTATCCACAATGAGAGAACAAGCATTATTAAGAATTTTACACCTTGTGTGAAAAATATTCTCTCTTTGTGAAAGGTGAGACTCATGAGGTTGGTTTCCTAGAAGCCTTCTAATCATTAGAAGTTGACCATCACAAGGATATGCACTTTCAATGGAATGGTCTTCCTCACTTGATTCACTGTCACTTGAAGTAGTGGAACTAGATTCATCAACACTACTATAAATGTCTTGCCCCTTCAAAATCATTACCTTTTTAGTTGGGCATTGAGAGGCTATGTGTCCTCTCCCAAGACACTTAAAGCATTTGATATCACTAGTTTTGCTACTAGAAGTAACGATATTTTTATTTTTCTCATTTTCTTTTTCTTTTTCTTTTTCTTTGCCAAATTTCTTAGAGGTATCAAATTGACCCTCCCTCTTGTAGTCTTTCTTAACATAAGAGCTAGATTGAGTTTTACCTTTAAAAGAAGATTTTCTCAAATTTTGTTGTTCCACCCTTATACAAAGTTGGACCAAATCATCAAGGTCCCTATAAGGGAGTAACTCAACTCTATCTCTTATGTCAAAATTAAGACCACTTAGAAATCTAGCAATGGTCAATCTTTCTTCTTCCCTTATCCCAGCCCTCATGAGATACAACTCCATTTTTTTCCTATACTCCTCAACACTCATACCTTTTTGTTGGAGTCTTTGGAGCTTATCCATAAGCTCCCTACTATAATAAGAAGGTATGTGCCTTCTTCTCATAGCACTCCTCAACTCATTCCAATAAGTGATGGGAGGATCATTGTGAAGTCTTCTCTCTCTTTCCAAGGATGTCCACCAATACATGGCTTGTCCTTGAAAAGCTAGGGTGGCTAAAGGAACTTTTCTTTCCTCACCTACTTGATGACAAGTGAAGATTTTCTCCACTTTAATCTCCCAATCCAAGTAGGTGTCCACATTATCTTTTCCATGAAAGTAAGGGAGATCAACCCTTGATTCCCTCACTTTGTGTTCTTTAATGACTCTCCTAGGTGGTGGTTGATAGTAAGCATCCATTTGTATACTACCATCATTATTTTGACTTTGAGAATCATTGGAGCTTTTGGTTGAGCTCCTAGAAGAACTTTTTGGACTTTTATTTTTATTTAATCTTTTCAAAAGTTTTTCTTCTCGTTGCTTAATCTTTTGAATCTCTTGTTCTAAAGCCATGATTTGTACTTCTTTTTCAAGTTTTTCTTTTTGTTTTTGAAGTATTTCATCATGCTTCCAAAGTTTTAGTGCCTCAACCTCCTTGACAATTCTTTTAAAACTTTTAGGAGATTCAAAGTCACTACTACTTTGAGAATGTTGACTCATGATTAAGCAATAAGATTTTATATGCTATGCAAAAAGTTATAAAATGTTTTTGGTATTTTCTAGGAATGAAAATAACACTTGGAAGTCTAAGTGTACAAGTTGCACTATCAAGGGAGGTGAGCTACAAAGAGCCACTTAATAACCAAGCCTTTTCAAGTGGAAATCACTAAACTCCTTTGTGGTACTTCCAATTCCCCAAAACTTTTCACAAAAATTTTGAATGCTTTTTCACAATTTGTTTGTTTTTGAGACTAAACTAAATGTGAGCAAGTAAATCTACACAAGTCTAGACGTTTCAAGGTAGCAAAATAAAGCAATTAAAAGACAAAGAACTTAAAGGAAACAAGATAAGTAACTAGTCGGGTTCCCTAAGTGGAAGCTTGAAACATATGAAATTTCCAAGCCACTTCCACTAGCACTACACGTGAGGATGCTAACAAGGATTTAGATATACCTGACCAGCTTCTTAATACTCCCCCCAAGCTTTACAAATTGGTTTAAAATACAAAAGATTTGGCAAAAATGTAAACTAGTCTAGGAAAGCAATAAAGTGGCGGCTTTAGCAACCAACTAGTGACGGATTTTTGTGCAAATTTTCCAACACTTAATCAAGTGTTTAATCCGCCACTAATCCTTCAATATGATGCTACTTGACCTGCAAAAGAAACACAACAAAGAGGTTAATGGTGGCTGCCTCACAAGGTGAAAGGAATGGTCACTCAAGTAAAGGAAGTTTAGGAGAAGTTTTGGTCACTAAATTAGGTCAATTTTTTTAGGTCTTAGTGTCCAAACTTTTCCTACTCTTTGTTGAGCAATGCTTGATCCTTGAGCAAGTATTTGAGGCCACTTCCAGCACAGGGAAATTATTGAAAGAAAACTAGACAAGCAATAAAGCACAATTTGGAAAGCTTATACCAAAAGTTAAGAGTAATATGTATATATGACAAGACTCAAAGAGGTTCAACAAGTAAAACTGGAAAATAAGACTCCAAATAAAGCTAGCACTCAGTTAGGAATGTTCCTAGATAGGTACTAGAGTATATGAACAAAACAAAAAAAATTTGAAAGCAATTGGATAAGTATAGCACAAGTAGTAGTCAAAACAATAACAAGGAATCAAGTGATTTTTCACCAATGTACACCTCTCGGCTTTTTCTATTTAAAATGCTTTCTCTATATTTTTTTTAATTCTTTCTTTTTTCAGTATCAAGTTAAGAGTACAGAGAGTATATTTGCCTTTTGTTTCAAATTTTTCTATGATTCCAAGCTATAGAAACTGAGACTACAAGTTAGCCAAAAATTAGGTCAAAATTCAAGTAAACTTGAGAAACTAGTGCACTAGTCTTTAGGTTTTGGTTTGGATTCCTTTTGAACTCTTTTTCTTTTGAACTTTTAGGTCTTTTCTTTTGTTTTAGGCTCTGTTTTATCTCTGTTTTCAGCCTCTAATTTTTTTTAAAATTGAATCCACAAGAAAGAGTGCACTAGAAGTAGAATTAAGCACAAGCTAATAGGTCCTAAACATGTTGATTGTGGAAGAAATCAAGAACAATCAAACAATGGATCTATGGAACAATTTTCTTCAAAACAAATAGATCCGAATTGAAAACTCAAGAGGACAAACAAGAGTACACAAACAACAAAACAAATGGACACAAAAACAAGAAAACTTATCTCCTTGAAGAACCTTGCTCTTGATACCAAAATTGATAGAGGTGAGTAGTAGGAGTGAAGCTCAAACTCTTCCTAAACTCCTCCTAGGCTCGGATCTTCTTCAATGGAGATAGAAACACACTTGAAGAACTCGTGAAGATGAAGAACAATCTGCGGAAATGGAAGAAGGAAGCATCCAAGCTCATGAACTCAAAGGATTGCACACTTCAAAGGGAAGGAGAACTAGGTTTTCCTAAGGTTTTTGAAGGCATTCTCTTAGGTTTTCTCTCTTGGAATTTTCGGTGACTCTTGAGGGAATTAGCTGAAGTAATTGTTCAGAAATTCTCATATATTCAAAAGTGTTTTTACAAGGAGGGAAGAGATACAATTATAGGAGGAAAATTAGGTCAAGCTTGGCGGCAACCAAGTAGGCATAGTTGGCGCCAAGTTTGAATTTCAAATTTTGAATTTGAAATTCAAACTTTGGCCACTCACATGCTTAAACCGGATTGCTACCTTCATTTAGGAGTCATTTAGGATTGATTTGAAGTGAAAAAGTGAAATGAACAGACAATGCCTGAAAGACGAAACTAATATGAATTTTATTCTGATAATTGTTTTAAGCCTAGATGATTTCTAATGAAGATAAAATATTCCTCAAATAAATCCTTTGGAAAGATATCAACCAATTGGTGATCAATATCAATGAATCTTATTTCAAAAACTCCTTTTTGGACATAATCACAAATGAAATGATATCTTATTTCAATATGCTTAGCTTTGGAATGTTGTATGGGCTTGTTGGATAAGTTGATATCACTATTGTTATCACAAAATACTAGGATAGACGATTCAAAACTTGAGTAGTATTTAAGTTTAAATTTGACCCATAGTAGTCATTATCAACATCTGGCTATGGAAATATACTCAGCTTCAACTATAGATAGCATAACAGAGTTTTGCTTCTTACTTGCCTAGGAGATTAGACAGTCTCCCAAGAAGTGGCATCCTCCACTTATGCTTTTTCTTTCCACTTTATCTCCAACATAATCAGCATCGCAGAACCTTATTAGCATGAAATTATAATTTTTTCTTGAAGAACGAAACTAAGGTTAGTAGTACTTGGAAGATATATGAGAATACATTTAACAAACTTAAAATGAGAGTCCTTAGGATCAGACTAAAATCTAGTGCACAAACAAACACTAAACATGATGTCAGGTTTTCTTGTTGTGAGGTAGAGTAAAGACCCTATCATGCCTCTATAGATCGTCTAATCCACATGTTTACTTGATTCATCTTTTGACAAGCTTCTAGACGGGTGCATGGGAGTAAGCATAGGCTTACATTAATCCATTCTGAACTTCTTAAGAAGTTCCTTAGTGTATTTTTGTTGATGAATATAGATACCTTCATTTGAATGTTTAATCTGAAGTCCTAAGAAGAACTTTAATTCCCCCCATCATGCTCATTTTGTACTTTGCCTGCATCAACTTAGAAAAATCCTCACATAGAAATTCATTAGTAGCACCAAAGTTGTTCAATAACTTAAAGTTAATATGTATGGCAAACTTATTTTGTTAGGAGTATGAGATTTTAATTCTCTCATGTATGTTAAGTTAGATGAAGCGCATTTGCAATTCTCACCGAGGTTTTGAATATGACAAATTTAATACATATTGTTATTGCTAACATGTGTATTAGTGTTTCAGATAAATAACAATAAGTTCAAGAAAAATGAAGGACAAGTATGATCAAGCATAATCAAGTTGAACAAGACATCAGACGATGACAAAAGCTAGTATCAAGACTAAAGTTGATCCAAGCCTAAATCAAATACAAGATAAGATGAATCTATCATCTGGAGCCTAAGGAATCAGATGTAAGACCGAAACAAGCATTGTATGAGACTAAGTCAAGCATGAGACGACAGTTGGCCAAACATCAACATGAAGTGGTGAAATCATTAGATAGAGCCTAATGAACTAGAAGACATGTAGACACCCAATTTCATCTGGATCCACAAAAGCAATGAAATAAATGTCTATTATCAAGGAAAGGAGCTCCCGAAGCATGGAAGCAACAAGACATGACATCAGAGGGCCTAAAAGCCCAAACAAGCTGTTTTAGTAGCCTGGAACGGGCTGTTGCAAAATTGAAACGGGTCGTTCCAAGTCCATAAAATGGCCTAAAACCTAAGTTTGGAATGGGTCGTTCCTAAATAGGCCATTCCAAGTTACAAAAAAGGCCTAAAACCTTAGTTTTGAACGGGTCGTTCCAGCGTAGGCATTTACGTGTTAAACTCAACACTGGAACGAGCCGTTCTAGTTTCAAAACGAACCGTTCCAAGATACAAAATTAACACATAACGTTCAGATCCAGAACGGGTCATTCCAAATCTAGAACGGGCCGTTTTGGCAACTTTTTGATGTCTATAAATAATAGACTCGGGCATAGTTCTCAAGGCCACAAAATTTTGTCCAAGACTCCTTAGGGCTCGAAATTTCTCTCTCTCTCCCTCCTATTGTATTTCTTGAGTTTGGTGAGGCATATTGTAGTGTGAAATGTCACCACAAAGCACCTAAAAATCTCCATATTTGAAGATTCAATATAGCTCGTTCAAAAGGTATTTCAGTCAATCTTCTTCTCTTCTTTTTATTTCTTATCTTTGATAAATCTTGTTGTAATAAAAGCAATCATGTAGACATTTTAGGATCAATCGTGTAATTTAAATTTATAGCATGTAAATAAATATTAATAAAGGGGATCTAATATTTAATTTATTAATTCTTATCATGTTAACTTCATCATAGGGTACCGATTGAGGGCGCTGTAGGGGTGCTTAATACCTTCCTTACATGTAACCGACCCCCAAACCCACTTCTGGTTATCAAGGCCATTATTGGATCTTTAAAAACCTTTTCTTTTTTCAATGTTTTTGAGTAAAACATTAGTGGTGACTCCATGAACCTATTTTCAAAACCATTAATTAAGGATTAGTCTGGTGTCCGAGCATTCCTTAATTGATGAGATCTTCGAAAGAATGTCTAAATCATAGGTCGTGAGATCAGAAATTTTCAAGTTGCGAAAGATGGCGACTCTACTAGGGAAGTTTAAAGAGGGTCAGACACATTTAAATGATGAAGTTAATAAAATAAGAATAATATTTTTAATATTTTTCCCCTTTACTTTGTTTGTTTTATTTGTTTGGCTTTAATATCTGTTTACCTGTTTAAATTCTGCACCTGTTTGAATACAAATTGTACACAAACCTTTGCACACAATAGTTCCCCTTACACCCGAGGGCATGAGGGTATTACTCTAGCCTGAAATACTGCAACAAACCTTAGAGTTTGTCAGGTAACGACGACAGAGATACTGGGTCCCTATAATGGGGGCACCTTGGGGGCCTTAAGACCAGTGAGATTAAAACTGTCCTATACAACGCACTTTTCTTACATGGACCACAAACCAAGGATTTGTACGTGACTGTCCGCGGGTGTACATTTGTTTGAGCATATGCGTGTTGCATTTGTTGTGTTCTCTTTTTGTTCATTTCAAATACAAAGTAATTATAGACAAACGAATAGATATCAATAAAAAAAAAACTAACACTGTTCTGTATATACCCTAACTCTAAAGCATCATATAGGATAGTTTGTTAAAAAAAAAACAAAAAAATATATAGCAAAAATCATGCATCATAACCTTTAAAAAAATGATAAAATTTAGGTAGAAAACAAACATCAGGCATCTCGTAGGATAGTACATTAGCATACATTCATTAGAAATGGGAGGCACATATAATAGTATGCAAAGATGTTCTCTAAACAAGAATCATTGAGAATGATATTCGTTAAATTTCTCAAGTGTCTTTGCATCCTATTTTACGTTTCATATAGATAACACGCCTTCCTTGTAAATAATAAATAAGAATAAAAAGGGAAACCTAATCTGTCCGTGTTAACCGGATAATGGAAATTACTGTAATCAAATGCGAACCCGACACATCAAATCGGGGGACACTTATCAGTAATTGGGGCATAACACGCCCAAATTGACGATTCAAACATTGAGACTTCCCCATTTGGAAGGACAAGATAGTGCCATGGACTATGGAGTTCGTCAACAATGAACTCATTAAATGTTGTCGGTATAGGAGGAAGTGATCAAGAACGAACGAATCCTTGCTTCTAGGGAATTACAAGACAAAACCTAATTAAAGAATAAAGGCATTGTATAATGAGGACCCGCTAGGACAAAAACCCGCAAAGGGCGTCCTAGGCAAAAATTAGGGTAAAGAAAAAAGAATCAAAATTCTGATAGGATACGTCATATGCAAAAGTTAGGGATATATAAAAGTAAGAAATGTCTATCTGAGTTGAAACCGAAAAGTGGCTTGAGTATTCCCTTCGAGAGGCAAGAATCTATAAAGGTTTCACTCCAAATTCGAAACATCGACGTTCAAGGAAATGGGAATGTGTTCCTAAAGTAGTGCGACCAATCATCAAACATGACTCTCTAGGGGGCAACCTTCGTCTATCTCTCCATGTGCGAATCACGAGCTCGGGGCATGCCCGGGCCTCCGACCTTTACTAAAGGGGCACGTGTAAATTGGAAGTACTATTTTAAATGCCATAACACTCCTTCATTTCTTTTCTCCCTTTAAATATTCACTTTAGGCCTCATCCACTAACCCCAAATAAACAAAGCTTATTTGCAATAGAAATGTTATTCGGACAATAGCATGGAAAGGGTAGGAGAGAAGTAATCACGTGAATTCAAACATGACTAGGGTTATATAAAATAAAGACATCCCATACCTCATGAGCGTTGCAAAAAATGAAGGCCCGACAGGAAACCCACTAAGGGGGCTACGCAAAAGTTAGGGCAAGATCTGCTAGGCAACCCACAAGTAAAAATGGGTAACCTAGGCAAAAGAAAAGATCAAAAGAAAAAAGTTCGCTAGGGAATACATCTCAAGTGACCTAGGCAAAAGTTAGGACGTTAAAGCAGCAACTTGAGTTGAAAACTGAAAGGCAGCTCAGAGGAATCATCCAATCATAGTACGACCCCGAGTCATCACTCCACTTTCCAAAAAGGCTAAAACACAATGATAGCTTCTTTGTAGCAAATATGCTTTGTTTAATATCCATAAACACTAAAGCCCACGTTGGCCATCCATTCTTCTAAAAAACCCTTTTGAAAAAAATTCCTTCTAACATCCTTTTGAAAAAAATACAAACATTCCTTTTCTTCTTTTCTCTTGACCCTTATGGCATTAAAATGGTACCAAAAAGATACACAAAAAATGCACAATGAATACTCACAGAGGGAAGACAGAGATGTCCCTGAACAGAGTCTGGTGACGTTTAACCAGATAATTAAGGAGCCACTAAGACCTTCGGTTCAAAGGAATATATCCCGACAACAATCAAAAATGGCACGGATAGAAAGGAATCGTCAACATTAACCTTAATGCGTATAGGTTAATTTCCCGACAAAAAAATTGAATTGCATGTTTAGGAACAAACACATGAGCATAAATTGCATCGCATGCATATGAGGTAGGGGCATATGGAAGGGAATTACACAAAAAAAAAAGAATAAATAATAAAATCATTCCTGTCTTGCATTTTCATTGCATCCATGCATCCATGCATTCTACTTGCTATGGGTCAGAAGGAGTCATCAAGACAAAGCACTTGTAAAAGCTCAATAGCCAAGCATGAGCCGAAGCGGTGTCCAACGACAACCCCAAGTATTCTATGTGCCCACTAAGCAAAGACATATCAATAGTGGAATATAATGGAATCGACCAAATAAGCAAGCCTATAAGCATGAAGAGGCCATCACGCCTTACTTCTTCACCAAATGAAGGATAATCCAAGAGAATGCCAAGACTAGGAATGGTTTCCTCACCAAAGCCAGGAGTGGCTTCCAAAATAATACTCATCAATAAAGATTCAGCGAATAACATCATGGGAATATATCCTTCCACCAATGATGATAATAAAGAGCAAAAGCATCAACATGAGAAAAAGGCAAGCTTCGTAAATGTTGAAAAAGTCGAAGCATTTAGAAAAATAGCAGAAAAAGGCAAGCTTCAAACATGAAAAAGTTGAAGCTAAAAACTAAAATTCAGAAGAACCTTACCATAAGCTGACACCTGGAAAGGCATCAAAATATTCATATTACAGGGGAAGCACCAGAATCCCTTTCACCCATCTACTCCTCTGCCCACTAGCACAAGGGCACCACTTACCAGCAATCCTCGTCTTCATCAAACGTCCTCGCCAAAGAAAAGGGGGCAATCAAATCACAATATCAGCAGCCAACCAGGAGAGGCTGGCATAATAATACTTACCATTAGCAGCCAGCCTAGAGAGGCCGACATAATAATACTCACCATCAGCAGCCAGCCTGAAGAGGCCAGCATAATAATACTCACAACCATCAGCCAGCCTGGAGAAGCCAGGCATAATAATACTCACCATCAACAACCAGCCTAGAGAGGTTAGGCATAATAATACTCACCATCAGCAGCTAGCCTAGAGAGGTCAGGCATAATAATACTCACCATCAATAGCATAATAATACTCATAACATCAACAAGCGGCCTGGAGAGGCTGGCACAACAATAGTCACAACATCAACAAGCAGCCTAGAGAGGCTAGCACAACAATACTCACAATATCAGCAGGCGGCTTGGAGAGGTCGGCACAAAAATACTCTCAACATCAACAACCGGCCTGGAGAGGCCAACACAACAATACTCACAATATCAACAAGCGGCCTGGAGAGGCCGACACAACAATACTCACCATCAGCAACCAGCCGAGAGAGGCTGGCACAACAATACTCACCATCAGCAACCAACCTAGAGAGGCCGACACAATAATACTTAACATCAACAGGCCAAAGAAGCGGATCTCCACCTCACTATCGCAAGAGAAGCAATTAGATCCATGGCATAGAGCATATACTCAAAGACTAAAGATCAGGTGTATAGTTTGTCACCCTTGTTACCAATAGAGTACGCAATGCAACAGTCAAGTGCTCTAAGCGGTGAGGATACAAGCAAATACACCTATCCAAGGGAAGCAATGCAGAAGTGCCAGCACAAAGAGATGGAGAGAAGACCCAGACGAAATGTCTACGTCTTTTCTTGCCTTTGGAAAAGCAACATATAGCTATTCCAAAGGATAAGTAAAGAGGGGCAGCTATAGACACCCAATTTCATCCGGACCCACAAAAGTAATGAAATGGATGTCTATTATCAAGGAAATGAGCTCCCTAAGCATGGAAGCAACAAGACATGACATCAGAGGGCCTAAAAGCCCAAACAAGCTGATTTTAATAGCCTAGAACGAGTTGTTGCAAAATTGAAAAGGGTCGTTCCAAGTCCATAAAATGGCCTAAAACCTAAGTTTGGAACGGGCCGTTCCTAAACTAGAACGGGCCGTTCCAAGTTCCTAAAAAAGGGGGTAAAACCTGAATTGGAACGGGCCGTTCCAAGTTACAAAAAAGGCCTAAAATCTTAGTTTGGAACGGGCCGTTCCAAGTTACAAAAAAGGCCTAAAATCTTAGTTTGGAATGGGCCGTTCCAACGTAGGCATTTATGTGTTAAAATCAACTCTGGAACGGGTCTTTCTGGTTTTAGAACGGGTCATTCCAAGATGCAAAATTAACACATAACGTTCAGATTCAGAACGGGCCATTTCGAACCTGGAGCGGGCCGTTTTGGAAACTTTTTGATGTCTATAAATAGTAGACTCGGGCACAGTTCTCAAGGCCACAAAATTTCGTCTAAGACTCCTTAGAGTTCGAAATTTCTCTGTCTCTCCCTCCTATTGTATTTCTTGAGTTTGGTGAGGCATATTGTAGTGTGAAAGGTTGCCACGAAGCACCTAAAAATCTCCATATTTGAAGATTCAATAGAGCTCGTTCAAGAGGTATTTCAGTCAATCTTCTTCTCTTCCTTTTATTTCTTATCTTTGATAAATATTGTTATAATAAAAGAAATTATGTAGATATTTTAGGATCAATTGTGTTTATAGCATGTAAATAAATATTAATAAAGGGGATCTAATATTTAATTTATTAATTCTTATCACGTTAACTTCATCATAGGGTACCGATTGAGGACGCTGTAGGGGTGCTTAATACCTTCCCTACACGTAACCGACCTTCGAACCCAATTCTGGTTATTAAGGTCATTATTGGATCTTTAAAAACCTTTTCTTTTTCCAATTTTTTTTAGTAAAACATTGGTGGCGACTCCATGAACCTATTTTCAAAACCATTAATTAGGGATTAGTCTGGTGTCTAGGCATTCCTTAATTAATGAGATCTTTGAAATGATGTCTAAACCATAGGTCGCAAGATAAAAAATTTTCGGGTTGTGACAAGACGAAGTTATCACCAGATGTAAAGGATAGTCAAGATCAGACGAAGTATCATATATCCAAGCCTAGTTAAAAATGATGAAGCGCGTCTGATGTCCACTAATCACAATTGAGTGAAATCATATAAGAAACACCAAAGTACATCAAACCGGAATACAGAAAAGAAGAAAATAGGCAAGCATGGAGTTACAAGTCAAAGTTGTGTATGTCAGAGAAAGGACACCTACTTTTCAGCGATAGACAGAACTACAGCAGCTAAACTGATGAGACAAGTACAAATATGCCTAGATTATGATTGGAGTTAGAACATTGGAGTAATCAACTACACAAAAGGACTTCACGTATACCAGCAAACATTTAATGCAAGATCAAATGCATTAAATGAAGAGATTCACATAGTCATGAACAAGTCTCCATCTGCAACGACATGAAACTACGCTCCAACGGAAAAATTTGAATTCAAACAATTGACAAATTTACTAAATGGCTATAAGTATCGAGGCAAAGAAGAAGAAGAAGTAGAACTGAGAAGTAGAGAAAACGTGCAATAAGAAAAAGAAAGCGAAAGAGTATAGGCTACATTTCTTCCCAAAGCATTTCCTGTATATTTGTGTAAAAACTAAGATAGTTTATCTTAGTAAGTGTTGTTAATAGTCTATCCTCTCTACAAGAGTAAACAAACACTTAGACACTTATTCCTGTTAAACTAAGGTTACGCACCTTAGTGAGTGTAGAAACTACTCTATCCTCTCTGTGAGAGTTGCCAACACACTCAACATCCTTATTTGTTGTAAAGCCTGAAGAGGCTGATAGAAAGAATACTTCTGAACCAAAAGTGGTTGAGAATACTAGCGCTAGTAAGTGAAGCTAGCAAGCTAGAAGTGGTCAAGAATACTTGGAGAACCAGAAGTGGTTAAGAATACTAGTGTTGACAAGTGAGGTTGACGAGCTAGAAGTGGTTGAGAATACTTGTAATCCTTTGTGATTAGTGGAACCCTTCGGTTGAAGGAGACTGGACGTAGCTCAGATTGAGTAAACCAGTATAATCATATGTGCATAATTCTTTTCACTACTCACTATGTTTTCATCCATTTTCTTTTCAACAAATTGTTAGATGAAAACACACCTGCTTATCTTGTTTAAGAAACAACTCTTTTTATTGGATGATAAAACCTTTCAGATGGAAAACAAACTCACTCAACTTATTTCTTGAAGTAGACGACCAGTTTTGTTAGACAAAATTTTTAGTCAGACAAGCCTGCACAAGTTTTTCAACCGTGATTGAATACTCTATTCATTAAAAAATATCATTGCAAAGCAACTTTGAAAAATCTACCTTTGAACACGCACACACACATTCAACCCCCTCCTTCTGTGTGTATTTCTGTTAACTTCAATGTATATAGGGAGAGAAATGGTTGTATTGATAGCTTAGCGGGATTTGGACTTAGTCATCCCAGTTTGACTTGGTGGACTTCTATTCCCTCTTGTATTGTAGCTTTTTATTCTAAGGAAAGGTGTGGACTTCCACATTATAGATTCTCATAGGGAGAGTGGAGGATACCTTTTTGCACTTGTTTTTCATTTTTGATTAGTGATATAGTTCTTTTTAATATGTTGCAGATGAATGATCTGGATTAAGGTGCTAACCTAGTTAAGATCTCTTTTCCACATAATGATGCCTTAACATATCTATTTCTTTAAAAAAATAATGTATGGTAAACTTATTAGACAATTTTATAAATTTTTTAGTGTTACTTTTAAATTAAGAATTATTTCGTACCGTGTTCTTATATCTTGAGATTTGAAATTGATAATGGAGAAATTCCTAAAACTAATTCACTTAAAATGTTTTTTCTAATGTTTTCTTCATTTAAAAAGACTCTTTCCTTTTTAAAAGGATTAGTATATATATATATAAAAGGGCGAAACTTTGAAGTGACAAGGGGGAGCCACAGCTCCCCCAAAACTTTTATATATTTATTTATTTTTATATATATTCATATATATTTTAATATTATATTTATATATTATTATATTATTAATTATAATAAAACTAAAAAACTTTCCAACTTCTCAAATAAGCATCCTCGACATATGCCCTCGTCACCTGCTCCATTTCATTCATCATTCTCGAACCTGCTTCTGTTTGGCTGCTTCTCCGGTACCCAACCAACTCCCTATCAACCTTGGCTTTCTAGGGGCTCAACTGGACAAGCTCAGCTAGTGAGCCAGGTGCCAGCTTCCTCCATGCCAAATACAACTCATTTGGCTTAACCAGCTTGTCCTTCCGATATGCCTTCGAGGAAAACTGTGTGGAGCTTCCCCTGATTCTCTCGTTTGCAGTTTTGGTAAATGTGAATGATAAACGAATGCTTGATTCATACTTTTAAAAACTGTATTGATTAACAACAGGGGCGGAACTTTGAAGTGGCAGGGGTGTAGCCACGGCTCCCCCAAAACTTTTATATATTTATTTATTTTTATATATATTCATATATATTTTAATATTATATTTATATATTATTATATTATTAATTATAATAAAACTAAAAAACTTTTCAGCTTCTCAAATAAGCATCCTCGACATATGCCCTCGTCACTTACTCTATTTCATTCATCATTCTCGAACCTGTTTCTGTTTGGCTGCTTCTCCGGTACCCAACCAACTCCCTATCAACCTCGGCTTTCTAGGGGCTCAACAGGACAAGCTCAGCTAGTGATCCAGGTGCCAGCTTCCTCCATGCCAAATACAACTCATTCGGCTCAAGTAGCTCGCCCTTCCGATACGCCTCCGAGGAAAACCGTGTGGAGCTTCCCCTGATTCTCTCGTTTTCAGTTTTGGTAAATGTGAATTATGAACGAATGCTTGATTCATAGTTTTAAAAATTGTATTGATTATCAACAGGGGCGAAACTTTGAAGTGACAGAGGGGTAGCGTCGGCTCCCCCAAAACTTTTATATATTTATTTATTTTTATATATATTCATATATATTTTAATATTATATTTATATTATTATATTATTAATTATAATAAAACTAGAAATCTTTCCAGCTTCTTAAATAAGCATCCTCGACATATGCCCTCGTCACCTGCTCCATTTCGTTCATCATTCTCGAACTTGCTTCTGTTTGGCTGCTTCTCCGGTACCCAACCAACTCCCTATCAACCTTGGCTTTCTAGGGGCTCAACAGGACAAGCTCAGCCAGTGAGCCAGGTGCCAGCTTCCTCCATGCCAAATACAACGCATTCGGCTCAACTAGCTCGCCCTTCTGATACGCCTCCGAGGAAAATCGTGTGGAGCTTCCCCTGATTCTCTCGTTTGCAGTTTTGGTAAATGTGAATGATGAACGAATGCTTGATTCATAGTTTTAAAAATTGTATTGATTATCAAATCGATTAGAATATTAATTTCATTCCTTTGTTTAGTAAACTAGTAATTTTGGCTACTTATATGAATTACTTGTTGAAAATGTTGAAAACTTTGGTTGAAGTAAACTAGTAGTTTGTTCATGTGCTTATTAAGAATTTTAGAAAATTGAATTTGTTCAAAGTTTTTCATAGCTAGCTTGAAGAATATATAGTGTTGTATTTAATTATAGTAGTATATTGGTATGATTTTTTGTATGTTTTGCATTGTGATAATTGTGAAGATAATTTTTTCCTTTTTTATATAGGTGAAAGGTGATAAATACATATTAGAAAAATTATGATAAAGAGTAAAAGAATTGATTCTTTTTTCAAGAGGAAGACTTGTCATAAAGATGAAAAAAATGCAACTTCTACGTCAAGTGAACTTGAGAAGTTTCCCAAGAATCAAAGAATTGAAGAAAATGATAAACAACTCTCAAAGGTTCCTAGAGTTACATATAATGAATTTGAAAATTCTTTGGAACGTGATCCGGGGAAACGCCCTCAAATTTGGCAATACCCATCAAATCAAATGGATGAGGTACGAAGGGCTTATCTAAAATGGGGTCCATATCAAATGCATTTAGAAAATTATCCTTTGTCTGGAAAAGAAGATCATCCAAGGAGGTTTCAATACACTTGGTTTAGCATATTTCCTTCATGGTTAGAGTATTCACTTTCAAAAGATGCTGCATATTGCTTGCCTTGCTATCTTTTTAGTAAAAAAACAAGCGGACGCCTTGGTTTAGATGTTTTCATTGCTACAGGTGATTGAATTTGAATTCTAATTGGTAATGAGTTGATTATCATCAACAAGTTTTAACTTTGTTGATTATTTTTTCTACAGGTTTTAAAAGTTGGAGGAAAGTTAATAATGGAAAGAATTGTGCTTTTCTTAAACACATTGGGAAGGATCCTTGCTCACCACCCAATAATGCAGTGAGAGCTTGTCAAGACTTGTTCAATCAAAATTGTCATATTAGGAATGTTTTTCATGTGCAAAGCTTAGATCAGATTATGAAGAATCGTTTGCGTCTCAAGACTTCAATTGATACGGTTCGTTATTTATCACTTCAAACTTTTGCTTTTAGAGGTCATGATGAAACTAGTGAATTAAGGAACCAAGGTAATTTTCTTGAGATGATAAAACACATTGCATCATACAATGATGAGATTGCAAAAGTTGTGTTGGAAAATGCTCCATATAATTCCAAATATACTTCCCATAAAATTCAAAAAGAGATATTGAATATTCTTTCTAGTAAAGTGAAAAATCATATTCGTGAGGAAGTTGGAGATCCTAAGTTTTGTATAATTGTTGATGAAGCTCGTGATGAATCAAAAAAGGAATAAATGGCTCTTATTTTGAGATTTGTTGATAAAAATGGTTTTATACAAGAGCGATTTTTTGATATTGTGCATATTTAAGACACTACGACATTAACTCTAAAGAATGAATTATGTTTTGTACTTTCTCGACATAATCTTAATGTTTCTAATATTCGTGGTCAAGGGTATGATGGTGCTAGTAATATGAGAGGAGAATGGAATGGATTACAGGCATTATTCTTAAATGATTGTCCTTATGTATATTATGTTCATTGTTTTGCTCATCGATTACAACTTGCCTTGGTTGCTGCATCAAGAGAAGTTATTCTAATTCATCAATTCTTTTCAAAATTGACTTTTATTGTGAATATTGTTTTCTCTTCTAGTAAGCGGCATGATGAGTTACAAGCTGCCAAGTTAGACGAAATTGCATATTTGTTAGATATTGATGAGCTTGAAAATGGTAAAGGGGCAAATCAAATTTGTACTTTGAAACGAGCTGGGGATACTCGTTGGAGCTCCCATTTCTCTTTTATTTGTAGCTTGATAAATATGTATGATGCAACTTGTTCTGTTTTAGAAAAAATTATTGTTGATGGATCTACTTATTCTCAATGTGGGGATGCGATAATGCTTACAAAAGTTTGACCTCATTTGAGTTTATATTGGTCTTGCATTTGATGAGAGAAATTATGGGGATAACAGATGTTCTTTGTCAAACTTTACAACAACAATCTCAGGATGTAGTTAATGCTATGCATTTAGTTCGTTCTACAAAAGAACGTATCCAAAACTTGAGAGAAGAAGGTTTGGATAAGTTGTTAAAAAATGTGACATCTTTTTGTGAAAAACATGATATTGAGATTCCTCAATTTAGTGCTTCTTATGTAGCAAGGCAAGGGCACTCTCGTCACCAAAAATATCATATTATAATGGGGCATTATTTGAGAGTTGAAATACTCTTTGTTACAATTGATAAGCAATTACAGGTGTTGAATTGTAGATTTAATGACCAGGCAATGGAGTTATTAACTCTAAGCATGACATTGGTTCCTAAGGATGCTTATAAAGCTTTCAATATTGAAAACATTTGCACTCTTGTAGACAAATATTATCCCATGGATTTCAGTGAATAGGAGAAAATTAATTTGCATTTCCAACTTCAACATTTCATTGTTGATGCTCGTCAAGATTCAAATTTGAAGAATTTATCAACAATGCAAGAGTTGTGTACATGTTTGGCAACAACAAAAAAGTCAAAAGTTTACTACTTGATTGATAGATTACTTCGTCTTATCATGACTCTTCCAATTTCTAGAGCTACAATTGAAATATCTTTTTTCTGCAATGAAAATAATCAAGACTAGGTTGAGAAATAAGATGGAAGCTGACTTTTTAGCAGATAGTATGATCGTTTATATTGAAAGGGATATTGCAACAAGTTTTAGTTCTGACTCAATTATTGAACATTTTAAGTCATCGAAAGAGCGAAGAGTAGTACTTTAACTAAAGGTAACTTCTGCTTATATTTATATTACTTTAAACTTTATGTTAGGCTTGCATTTAAAATTTTATATGTATATAATAATGTCAATATTTAATTTATGCAGCTGCTCCTGAATTTTGGCCCACCTAAAAGTAATTATTGGCTTTTGGATGATTCTTTTTGCTTGACTTGAATTGCACAATTTTGGGTATGCCGTGTGCAAGTGATACTATACAATACAAGTAGTTTGGGCTATGTTAAATATATTATTTTGGATCTCATAGGAGACAAGTGTACAACTTATCTTGGAGTTTACTTCAACTACTTTAAATTGCTTTATTCCAGGTAACTTTTGGCATTTAATGATAGTCTTTTATGATTATTTTATGAAATAACTAGTGAATGATAATACTTTTTCTTAGATTTCATTATTATACATGTTTATTTTGAGTAGAGAAAATGAGAAATTCTATTATTTTTTTAATTAGTAAAAAATTTAATTCATATATAAAAAAATTAATTTGGCACCTCCAAATTTTTTATCCAAGTTCTGCCACTATATATATATATATATATATATGTATATATAATTGTATTTGGCACATTTGATATTTTCTTCATTTGAATAAGTTGAATAAATCATTAACTTATATTTTTAATGATCAAAAGATTCATACTCAAATATATGAATTTAGGTTACATTTTTTTTAAGAAAGATAGATGCGTATTAGCATCACTATGTGGAAGAGGATCATAACTAAGTTAACATCTCACTCCATAACAATCATATGCTACACATTGTAAATACTAATAATAAAAAAAAAATGCAAGTAATACAGGTGGGAGGACCAAACCAAACCCACAACCAAAACAAACACTACTACAAGATGCATATTTTACATCGGTTCTCTAAAGGCATCTACATCGGTTCTAAAACCGATGTAGAATAGAGCGACGTAAAAAATGTATACATTTTTACATCGGTTCTGAAAAACCGATGTAGATTTAACCATAAATCTACATCGGTTCTCTGGAGAACCGATGTAAATTTATTCTTAAATCTACATCGGTTCTCCAAAAAATCGATGTAGATTTATGCTTAAATCTACATCGGTTGTCTAGAGAACCGATGTAGATTGCATTTAAAAAAAAATCATATTTATGAATTACATCTAAATCTTTATTTGAATTGTATATAAGTGGCCATACAAAAGAAAACACCACTCCCTGTCCAAAACTGAGATAGTATAAAAAGGTGGTTATGAACCCCCATCCTAGGTGCATACAACATGACATGATCACTTTTCGGTAAAGATGTTCAGCTTGTGTAATACAAAATGTTTCACGTAAGTTTATGTTATGCACCAACATTTTAAACAAAACCCAAACCCTGTGCAATATATATAGAGTCAGTGCACAGACACATGTTATCATATATGAATCAAGCTTTAGCAATTTTGGAAGAGAGACATGCGTCTACGGCTTCTCCAACAGTGAGGAAAACCCACTCTTTTCCAATTTTGTCTACAAAGTGTGCGAGCTTAAGCTTGTGAATTACTAACCACCTCGGGTTCACCATAGCTAACTGCAAAAACCAAGTGTTAGAGCATAAAGTTTTGAGCAACCATGCATACAAAAAAGTAGGATTAAATATATTTGGCTTGAGGGGGAGCAAGATTTTTTTTAACACTTATATATAAATACTCATATATCATAAATAGTACTCATTATCATGTATTACTTTTTTTTATCTCTCTTTGTATTACATTATATATCAACCATACATATATTTTTCTCTTTTCATTTTCAAGTGTAAATTAGCATGATAATTTTTATCTATCTAACCTATAATTTTTTTAATAAACTTTTACATAATGAAATATTCATCTATAGTCTTTCTACAAAAGATCATCTTATTTTAGTGTTTCATTTTTAAAAATGTGTCTTATGTTAAAAAAAAATTATCTTCTTTTATTTATAGAAATTTGGACCACACATCACAAGTTTTCACAAATGACAAATAAAAAATAGACCGTTATTTTTTTAGGACTAAAAGTAAACACAACACCATTCACTTATTTGTTGTTAGTAATGTAAAAACATATTTAATCCCGTGTATATTAATGTCAAAGAATATAATCAAATTCAGAGTAGCCTTACTTCTACACCACGTGAAAGAAACCTCTTGTGCAGTTCCTCAAGAGCTAGAATTCCGGAAGTATCAACATTCATCAGGTCTATGAAAGAGAATTGCAAAGGGTCATTGGCATATATAGTATCAAATTTATAAATGTTTAGGCATTAAAATTCTTTCAATCTGAAAAATTTAACAGAAACTCACTTGTCATGTCAAGAATTACTGCTTGGACTCGACCCTTGGTGGTTTCTTTAAGCTCATCTTCATCTTGGGTGACCCACTTGAGTATTCTGGAACAAGTGAAAAAATTCATACATGGTTCTAATTTGGGCTATAAACCCCTCGAGAAGTAACTACTTTACTTTTTCTTTTTAAAAGTTCTCTCGAGAAGGTACAAATGCTGGCCAAATGCCTGAACAAGAAGATATTTCAAACGAAATTTTTTAGTGCATTATATATTTATTAATGTTTCCTGCAACGTAAATAAAAATTAATTGTAGATTTGTGTTTCCTAAATTTAATATTAAAGGGTGTTTGAGTAAAGATCTTAATTAACCATACGAGAGCTTACAACTTAAGAGTTTATTCACATGTTTGATTGTGAAGCTTAATAAAATAAGCTCAAAATTAATCAATATAATTCCACATTGTATTTGTATCAAACTCTATTTTAAAATTACGCATGTATCGGATGTGCTAGTAACCAACAGGAAAACTGTTTTACATTTGGAATATTACCTTTCAATAACATGAATCAAATCTTGAAAGAAAATTCCAAAATCGAAGTAGCTAATGAACTAAGCATCATTCTTTTTACATATTAGAATGCTAGAATTGCAACAACATAATTGCAAAAACATGTATAAAAATTTCTACCTGTAATCCACCATTGGCAGATCTTTATCTGATTTCACTCCAAGTTTCTCCTTCAACATGGCAATAATCTGCAAAACATTTAAGGTTTCTTATCCTTTTAAGCCTTTGTTTCATATTCACATCCTTCAAAACATTTATTTACCAGCATAAATTATCAATATATATGAATACAGCCAACTGTGAAGACAGTAAAATCCAAATTAGTTAAATGAAGAAGCAATAAAAATAACAAACTTTTAGTGAGCAGGACAAAAGTTCTTTATATTGAGGAATTTTTTCATTAAAAAATATCCACCACTAATCATTGATGAGATTCTATTTTATACCATTAAAACTTTTAGTGAGCAGGACAAAATGCCTTCATTGTCCGAAGGGCTTCCTCTCAAAGGAAGTGGCCTTCACACTATTTGCCCCATGGAAACCATTCTTATCACTGCTATAATTTCTGTCACTGTATTGCGGTACAACACCATGATTTTGTTGAACAAATGCATCAAGCTCTTTAGCCTTTTGCAACATCAACCTCTCTTCTTTCTCCTCTTTTTCTTGCTTCTGTTGAGTAGCACGGGCTGCAACATTCCTGTTTTATTAAAAATATTGTTATCACAACCACATTGTTAAGGTTCACAACATAACAATCTGATGGAATCCTCCTTCCATGGTTGATGATGGTGTGTGAAAGGAGACTCCTTGCCCTTGATCTAGGCTCATCAAAGGTAGACAAAAGGAAGTTTAAGGGACAAGAATGGAAGATAGGCGTGAAGATGGTGTTTGGGCGGAAGCACTTAGGGTGGTGGTGTATGGTGGCTTAAGTTGGCTCACTCCAAGGTAGGTGGAGGCCACTCTAGGTTTCCTATTCTCCAAGGGTGGAGATAGGAGGGGGCTAGCCGAAACTACCCTAGTGACTAAGGATGGGATTTTGAGGCTCAAAGGCTCACTCAATATCATATAATCCAAAGTATTTACAAGTGGTGGGGAGTTGGGTATTTATAGGAGGGGAGGCATCTAGGGTTGCATTTGGAGCAATGCATGGCCGAAATTCACAAGGCAAATGCACTCCAAATGCAATGCCAAATGAACCCTAGATGCTACTTGGTGGCCAAGGATGGAATCTAAGGGGTTAGATTGGCTACAACTAGGTGCATGATAAGTCCATGCAACCTTTGCCCTCCACTTGGGCCTAAGCCTTTCTAACACCAAAAATATGTCCAAGACTCACCAAAAATGCATCACCTCCTCACTAAAACACCCTAGCCCAAAATTAAAAACCTAATCTCCTAAAGCACCCCATAATACAAGGGTAAAATGGGAAATACAAAGAAATAAATCCTATGACTAAAATACCCCAAAATACAAGGGTAAAATTGGAATAAGGCAATAAATTCTATACTACTCAAATTGGCCATAGCCATGAACCATGTGATGGGTCTCACATGAAGTGAAATACCAAGGATGGTCCTCCATCACAATCATTGTATCCACACCAAGGAAAAACATATTATAAACAAAGACAATATAGATTTAAAATTTTGAGCAATCAATGGCAGCTTTTTTGCATAAGTACTCAGATTAGCAATCACAAAGACCGACAAATTCTTCTTGATAGAACTGCTCAAATCATTTTCTTTATTATAAGAAAAATTATAAACATTCAGAAATGGTTGATAGAATGCATAATTTTACAAGATAAACCCAATGCAATATCAGAAACAGATTAGGGATCTTAAGGGACTAGAAAAAAGTACCACTAAAGCATTATAACGTATATCAACATTAATGACAAAGGAAAGTTATATTGAACAAGCCAATGGAAAAGTTTATGGAGAAGTGGTAATGATGGTCAACTGGAACCATATCACAAGAAAAAAAAAGTCAAGTATGTGTAATCAAGTATTGAACTTCAGAGGCACACAAAAATGCGCAATCATGATATGACATTTATCAATATTAATAGACAGTAATCCAAGATAAATGACATGGTTATACTTATGACTAATGAGACCATCACAAATATAGAAAATTTCAAAGAGAACATCACAACTGAACAAAATCCTCAATCAACAGTTTGCAAGAAGGACCACTATGACAGAGACATGAAACAAACCAATATTCACAAACAGGACATCAGCTTCCCCAGGCAGCCATATCATTACCGAGTTGCAAGTTGCAACAAACAAAATTCAACTCAACTTCACAAAACAAATCATGCAACACCAGAAAAATGATGCCTTAAACAACACAGCTCAGCTATCTAAATTCCAAAAGCATTCAACCCAGTGAAGCAAATTGATTGTGTCAAAGAACAAATCTAGCCTTGTAGAAAATCTCATCTAAGATTGTACAGTAATTCTAGAAGCTTCAATTAAACAAACGTCCATCGGCAATAAGAATATAAGTGAGATTATTTTCATATCCATTCCAATTAAAAGGCACAACAAAAGGTATCCCACTCTTGTTCAACAAAGGACCAATAGAAATGCAACTAATTGGAGTTGAATCATAGGGTTTGCAATGTAGACCCCTAAAATTGTCCGGGTCGGAAATAAAACTCGAAGACCCTCAAAGATCGAAGGAAAGTCAGCCAGAAGGACTCCTAGAAGACCATAGGATGGCTATCTGTAGGTTTAGAGGTCTTAGAGTAGCTGAAAATAAGGAAGTGGAGGGAATGAAGCCCAATACGGCCGTACTAAACTTAATACGGCCGTATTGAAGCTTCAATACGGCCGCAGTGAACTCAATACGGCGTATTGAAGTTTCTGAAACTTCAATACGGCCGTACTGAAATCAATACGGCCGTATTGAAGCTTCAATACAGCCGCAGTGAACTCAATACGGGCGCATTGAAATTTCTGAATTTCAATACGGCCGTATTGAATTCAATACGGCCGTATTGAAGTTCAAAAATTTCAATACGGCCGTATTGATTCCATAGCCCGTATTGCGCCTGTTCCCTATAAATATGACGTCAACTGGACGTCATTACACACTTTGACACACAGTTTTAACCCTCTCCTTGAGTATTCTGGGGTTTTTGAGCAGTGTTCTGCCCTAGAAATCACTTGGAGAGTTGATCCGACGAAGTTCTTGAGCCCCGAGCCATTTTGCTTGAGGATCGAACCTAGTCGAAGGGAAATCCTCCGGATTTCCATAGTTAAAATTTTATAGGAAAGGAGCGAGCGGGCTTGTAGAGCGAGGGAACGCCAAAAAGCTTCCCAGTTTTACGAAATATATAAAAAGCACGCTTCAAAGGTTTCTTCTTCAAAATCCTTCCTTTTACTGCTTTCTGCGTGCATATTTAACTGTCATCATGTAGATAGTTAATTTATAATCGCTTATAATAAATAGGGGTAATTTAGTAATTTTATATTGTTATTTTAGAAATAATCTGTCATAGGGAACCCGAAAGGGGCGCTGTGGGGTGCTAACACCTTCCTCACGCGTAACCGACTCCCTTACCCGACTCTGGTTGTAATGGCCGAAGTCAATTTTTGAATCGATTGCCTTATCCCTTTTTCCAATGTTTTGAGTAAAACATTGGTGGCGACTCCAAAGAACCCTCCTTTTACGAAAACCGCTAATCCATGGAGGGTCCCGCTTGGGATTAACATGGATTGGTGAGCCTTTTAATAAAATTGCTCGTTTGACGAGGTCTCAGTTTGAGAATAAGTCATTCTAGCAATCCATATTTTTAAACAAATAAAAGAGTCCAACCATCCTTCGCGAATGCCGAAAGCCCGTTTCGGGCCGGTGGCGACAGATGGCGACTCCACTGGGGAAGCTTCGAGAGTCAGTCCCATTTAGTGACAGATTGTTTTTAACAAATAATAGTTAAAAATTACTTCGTTACCCCTTGCTTGTATGATAACATGATTTATTATATGGCTTTAAATAACTGTTGTATGTTTAAATTCCGCAATTGTTTGAAATAAAAACTGCACACAAACCTTTGCACACAACAGTTCCCTCTATACCCGGGGGCATGAGTGATTAACCATAGGGAGTGGATGTTAGTACGGCCGGTTGTCGAATGGGTCTATAGGTGCCCGTAAACCGTTGTCGGAAAACATCACTCAAGGTGATAACCATGAACTTGAGTCCGACGGTGCGTTGGAGCTTTCCATCGACCTACGATGAGAGGAATTGGGTCCCTATAATGGGGGCACCTTGGGGGCCTCAGACCGGTGAGAACAGTTAGAACCACCTTGAACATGCACTTTTCTGCAGGAGACCCCTACCTCGTGATTCGCTCGTGACTGTTCGTGGATGAGTGAATTGTTTGTGCATTGATTATGTGACATTGTATGAGCATACATTGCATTATTTAAACATACAACATTCCCTTTTTTAAAATAAGAATAAATGGGAATAAGAATCTTCCATTACATGGTGTTAACATCTACCTTCATCACATTCATATAGGTAGTTTCCCTTTTCACCCAAAAAATACAAAAAAGATACAAATTAAATATCCAAAAGAAAAAGGGTTATTTATCCAAACCAAGCAATATCATGCATCATCTTAGGGACATCCTAAAAACATGATAATGCTTAGTTGAATAAACACAATGCATGCATATTCATCGCCATCATCTCATATCATGCATTCTTATTATAGATCATGGAGGGATCTAGGAGTCATTCATTTGCATACATCCCTCCTAGTAATTCATTAAATAACATTAATAAAAGAAAGAATTAATTGATGCGTATGTTCAAAAGAATGGATCGCACGCCGTTCGTTATCAAGTGTAAGCCAACAACCGCACCAAGCGAACACACGTCAAATCCGTTGTTGGTAATCAAGACGAATAAAGGGGAAGGTCCAACACCATTAAGGATCATTGCTCCAAGGCCCTTCCCTTACAAATCAAATAAGGCTGTGCCATGGATATACGACATCCATTCTTCTGCCGACAGCGATATCTCTAACATCGCTGGACTTGGGGGCATGACTAGGAGTGGCAGGATCTACACTCCCGAAGATCTTCATGATAAAGCTCCCAAGAATAAAGGGAAAGAAAAAGAAGAAAAAACCGAGGAAAATAAAGAATCCGAGGAGGAGACTGATGAGCTGTTAAAATATATCCGACAGAGCGAGTACTCCATCGTGGATCAACTTCATAGGACGCCAGCAAAGATTACGCTATTGTCGTTGATCCTATGCTCCGAACCGCATCGGCAAGCTCTGTTGAAAGTCTTGAACGAGGCATATGTGTCGCACACTATCTCCCAAGACAAGTTTGAGGGGATTGTTAGTCACATCAAGGCTAATGATCACCTCACTTTCACCGATGAAGAAATCCCCGCTGAGGGACCGAACCACAACAAGCCCTTGCACATCTCTGTAAAGTGCAAGGAGTACCACATCGCAAAAGTCTTGGTGGATAATGGATCTTCCTTGAATGTGATGCCTAAAAGAACTCTTGATCAAGTGGCAATCAAGGGAGTCCAAATGCGCCCGAGCAACATGATCGTTCGAGCTTTCGACGGCTCTAAAAGAGAAGTGGTGGGAGAAGTCAATCTTCCAATCCAAATTGGACCCACCGTCTTTAATGTCGAATTCCAAGTGATGGACATTACTCCCGCATACAGTTGTCTCCTCGGCCGACCTTGGATTCATGATGCGAAAGCTGTACCCTCTACGCTCCACCAGAAAGTCAAGTTCATAGTGGGTGACAAACTGGTGACCGTGCAAGCTGAAGATGACATACTCATCAGCAAGCCATCCAACATACCTTATGTGGATGCAGCAGAGGAAGCTTTGGAAACCGCCTTCCAAGCATTGGAGATCGCCAATGTTGAGACATTTCCCCGAGAAATGAAGAAGGTAGCCTACATGCTCACGAAGCACGGATACTTGCCTGGACAAGGACTTGGCAAGGATTCCCAAGGAATTCCCGAGCTATCCATCATCAAGGATAATCCGGGGAAACAAGGGTTAGGATACAACCCCGTTAAAGATCAAAGAACGAAGAGGAATCAAGATCCTTCTCGACGTTCTTTAAGCCAGATCTTTAGGAAGGCTGGTTCACAAGCGTTAAGGCCGGTCGTCGTCGTCAAGTGTTCTTCTCCTTCTAATAGGGATGTGTAAATTCAGTGACTATTAGAGATCACTCCTCGGGGACAGCCCGACCCCCGAGCCTCGATAGGGCACATGTTTCCATTATGATTATAATAAAATCATTCTTCATTATTTCTTATTGCTTCTTTTCTTGCTTGCAATAAAATTCTAAACCACATTATTTAACCCTGTTTGAATAAACATGAATGAGGTTAAAATCGTCTTAAATAAACCCACATCATTTTGTGTGGAAATGTGCACGACAACTTGGAGCACCTTTTCTTGGCCTCAATAAGTGCCGTCATGGATAAAAAGAAATCCATTCAGGACAAAAATCCTAAAAAAACAAAAAGCTCGGCAGGAAACCCAAAAAGGGGACTGCGCAAAAATAAGAGCAAAAGACCCGCTAGGAATCCCACAAAAGGGTGACCTAGGCAAAAATTAGGGTTACAAAATAATGAACAAAAACAAAAGCCCGCTAAAACTCCACAAATGGGTGTTTTAGGCAAAAGTTAGGGCAATCGAAAAACAGAATAAATCCATGATGGTACCACCAACTGAATTCAACAAAGGGGCTCAAGAAAAGCTATCCAAGTTGTCAAAGCACAATCATTAATAACAAAGATGTGTTTAACTTCATAAATGTTTAATCAAACTAACCTAAACAATTGAGCCTACCATTGGCCAGCCATTCTTTCAAAATCCATTTTTCAAAAATAAAATAATCCCCTCTAAAACACAAACTTTTGAAAATATATCCTTTCCTTCTTTTCTCTCTTGTCCCAACGATTTTTTAATAATCTAGTGGAAACATGGAGATATAGTGGTCAATAGGAGGGTTGACACATCTTCTAAAGGAAGGGAAGGATCATTTGGTTGATGACACCAAATCTCAATGTAATATGCATCATTCCTCGGTTATAGAAGTCGGCAGCGCACAGTCCGTCTTGAGGAATGGCAGAATCCAAACGTAAACGCATCGGTTAATTCTTTTGAAAAATGAATCAAATAGAATTAGGTGCATCATACCGCATACATGCATACAGATGATAGGTGTACTGGAAGATCACTTATTCTCTGTTTATTGAAAAAAAAAAAAAAACAAAAAAAAACAAAAAAAAACAAAAAAAAAAAAACAAAAAATATAAACTTCAGAAAAACAATGCGCCCGTACCATGTTCAGTACACCCGTACTAAAAATAGGGTTATGAACAAATTTTCAACTCAACACGGGCGTACTGAAATGGATACGGCCGTATTGGCCATAAAGAAATTTTCAAAGACCTCGTCATGAGGCAATCACATAAAATAGAAAAAATAGAAAATTGCTTGTGTATGACAGCAGTCAACAAAAGCCGAAAACGAAAAAAGGCAAGGATACAAACAATACTCCTCAGTTTGTACAGAATAATTGAGCCTGGAGAGGCTTGCTGAAAAAATACTTCCTCAGAATAATTGAGCCTGGAGAGGCTTGCCGAAAGAATACTCTCACAGAATAACTGAGCCTGGAGAGGCTCGCCGAAAGAATACTCTCTCAAAATAACTGAGCCTGGAGAGGCTCGCCGAAAGAATACTCTCTCAGAATAACTGAGCCTGGAGAGGCTTGCTGAAATAATACTCTCGCAGAATAATTGAGCCTGGAGAGGCTTGCCGAAATAATACTCTCTCAGAATAATTGAGTCTGGAGAGGCTCGCCAAAATAATACTCCTCAGATACATTTCTGTACAGAAAAAGCCAAAACTAACAAAAAAGGCAAAAATACAGAAAAAGCCAAAATCAACAAAAAAGGCGAAATACAGAAAAAGCCAAAATCAACAAAAAGGCGAAATACAGAAAAAGCCAAAAACGACAAAAAAGGCAAAAAATTTAGAAAATCAATCGCCTCGTACAGAATAATTGAGCCTGGAGAGGCTTGCCGAAAGAATACTCTCACAAAATAATTGAGCCTGGAGAGGCTTGCCGAAAGAATACTCTCTCAAATAATTGAGCCTGGAGAGGCTTGCCGAAAGAATACTCTCATAGAATAACTGAGCCTGGAGAGGCTCGCCGAAAGAATACTCTCTCAAAATAATTGAGCCTGGAGAGGCTTGTCGAAAGAATACTCTCACAAAATAATTAAGCCTGGAGAGGCTTGCTGAAATAATACTCTCACAGAATAACTGAGCCTGGAGAGGCTTGCCGAAATAATACTCTCAGAATAACTGAGCCTAGAGAGGCTCGCCGAAACAATACTCTCTGACCATACAGAATAACTGAGCCTGGAGAGGCTTGCCAAAATAATACTCTCACAAAATAATTGAGCCTGGAGAGGCTTGCTAAAATAATACTCCCACAGAATAATTAAGCCTGGAGAGGCTTGCCGAAATAATACTCTCCAAAAGACGCCTCAGCTCGCATTCTCGGGCTGAACAAAAAAACAATTCATCATACAGAATAATTGAGCCTGGAGAGGCTCGCAGAAATAATACTCCCCAGAGAAACCTCAGCTTAAGCTCATGGAACAAATCCCCAGCGAGAGCTATCAAAGCAAGATCGACAAAATTCCCAATGGAAGTACGATCTCCCAAGCAGAATATCTAGTCAAAGGACTTAAAACTTCCTCAGTGGAAGATAGCTCTCTGACTCAAGCGCTGAGTGAGGCTAAGCCTGCAGAGGTTTCCTAAATAATACTCTGGGATACATAAGATCCCCAAATCCCCAGTCGCCTACTCAAGAGGCATTCCTACAAAAAGGAAAAAATCAAAAATATCAATAAATATTCCCCAAGCGGAATCCGGCACTCAGCCAAACACTAAACATCAAGATTATTTGCCTAACAGAAGAGGCCAGTCAAGAAATGAATGACAAAATCCCCAGCGGATAACAGCCTACACAGAGGCAACAAAATCCAAAAATCAAAAAAAAGAGTCACCCGAATAAAGATAACCGGGATACTCCACCAACGTCAAAGGACGTCAGCCAAACATAAGGCATCGCTCAATTCAAGAAGAGCATCTGTGTCTACACCCCAAGGAAACAGAAATTCCTCAATGGGTACCAACAAAGCAATGCAAGTTGGGACACAAGAACCTATGAGTAACTGCACATCCCCTAGACGCCCTGCGTTATCCAGCCCTCAGTGGCACAAAAATCAAGAAACAACCGTCGAAGCAGCATCGTGGACTGTGGAGACAAAATCATCACAAATCCCTGGAGAGGGTAAACTCGCATTGCCGAAGTGATCAGAAGACACGGACGCAGTCCCTGGAGAGGGCAAACTCAGCTGCCGATGTTAAGACGCAGTCCCTGGAGAGGGTAAACTCACCTGCCGATGTTAAGACGCAGACCCTGGAGAGGGCAAACTCAGCTGCCGATGTTAAGACACAGTCCCTGGAGAGGGTAAACTCGCATTGCCGAAGTGATCAGAAGACACGAACGCAGTCCCTGGAGAGGGCAAACTCAGCTGCCGATGTTAAGACGCAGTCCCTGGAGAGGGTAAACTCACCTGCCGATGTTAAGACGCAGACCCTGGAGAGGGCAAACTCAACTGCCAAATGTTAAGCGGCAGAGCCTGGAGAGGCGGGTACTCAATCATCAGGGTGATGTTAACACACTGGTGTCTAGCTTCCGGCTCGGGCGTCGAGTGAGGCTAGGTCTAGAGAGACGGTACTCAACCATCAGCGTCATCAGAGGTGCGTTGGTGTCCAACTTCCGGCTCGGGCGGCGAGTGAGGTTGGGCCTGGAGAGGCAATACTCAATCATCAGTGATGTTAACACACTGGTGTCTAGCTTCCGGCTCGGGCGTCGAGTGAGGCTAGGTCTGGAGAGACGGTACTCAACCATCAGCGTCATCAGAGGTGCGTTGGTGTCCAACTTCCGGCTCGGGCGGCGAGTGAGGTTGGGCCTGGAGAGGCAATACTCAATCATCAGTGATGTTAAAACACTGGTGTCTAGCTTCCGGCTCGGGCGTCGAGTGAGGCTAGGCCTGGAGAGGCGGTACTCAACCATCAGCGTCGTCAGAGACACGTCGGTGTTCAACTTCCGGCTTGGGCATCGAGTGAAGTTGACCCTGGAGAGGGTAAACTCAGCTACCGAGGATGTCAGAAACGCCGAGGTATGCACCCACCTGGAGAGGCTACTCAACAATTTTCCACCGGAAGACACTACAAGTCAGAAGGTTGGCATATTACCCGGACAATTGGGTCAACTCCTTTACTTGTCAATCGGTACACCAAAAGGCCGTTTGACTAAGTAAAGGGGGGGCAGCTGTAGACCCCTAAAATTGTCCGGGTCGGAAATAAAACTCGAAGACCCTCAAAGATCGAAGGAAAGTCAGCCAGAAGGACTCCTAGAAGACCATAGGATGGCTATCTGTAGGTTTAGAGGTCTTAGAGTAGCTGAAAATAAGGAAGTGGAGGGAATGAAGCCCAATACGGCCGTACTAAACTTAATACGGCCGTATTGAAGCTTCAATACGGCCGCAGTGAACTCAATACGGCGTATTGAAGTTTCTGAAACTTCAATACGGCCGTACTGAAATCAATACGGCCGTATTGAAGCTTCAATACAGCCGCAGTGAACTCAATACGGGCGCATTGAAATTTCTGAATTTCAATACGGCCGTATTGAATTCAATACGGCCGTATTGAAGTTCAAAAATTTCAATACGGCCGTATTGATTCCATAGCCCGTATTGCGCCTGTTCCCTATAAATATGACGTCAATTGGACGTCATTACACACTTTGACACACAGTTTTAACCCTCTCCTTGAGTATTCTGGGGTTTTTGAGCAGTGTTCTGCCCTAGAAATCACTTGGAGAGTTGATCCGACGAAGTTCTTGAGCCCCGAGCCATTTTGCTTGAGGATCGAACCTAGTCGAAGGGAAATCCTCCGGATTTCCATAGTTAAAATTTTATAGGAAAGGAGCGAGCGGGCTTGTAGAGCGAGGGAACGCCAAAAAGCTTCCCAGTTTTACGAAATATATAAAAAGCACGCTTCAAAGGTTTCTTCTTCAAAATCCTTCCTTTTACTGCTTTCTGCGTGCATATTTAACTGTCATCATGTAGATAGTTAATTTATAATCGCTTATAATAAATAGGGGTAATTTAGTAATTTTATATTGTTATTTTAGAAATAATCTGTCATAGGGAACCCGAAAGGGGCGCTGTGGGGTGCTAACACCTTCCTCACGCGTAACCGACTCCCTTACCCGACTCTGGTTGTAATGGCCGAAGTCGATTTTTGAATCGATTGCCTTATCCCTTTTTCCAATGTTTTGAGTAAAACATTGGTGGCGACTCCAAAGAACCCTCCTTTTACGAAAACCGCTAATCCATGGAGGGTCCCGCTTGGGATTAACATGGATTGGTGAGCCTTTTAATAAAATTGCTCGTTTGACGAGGTCTCAGTTTGAGAATAAGTCATTCTAGCAATCCATATTTTTAAACAAATAAAAGAGTCCAACCATCCTTCGCGAATGCCGAAAGCCCGTTTCGGGCCGGCGGCGACATGCAATTTGAAATAAAATAAAGCGAGATAGAAAATAGACCTTTGAATGTCTTTCTTCTGAGACAAGAGGCACTGGAGAATGCACTATTTGCAAAAGAGATGGCCCTTGTGGCAGCTCATACGGTCGATTAAGAATTTGAGGCAGAGGCAGCAGGCATCGAAGGGCTTAATGGAGTTCTTTATATTGAGGATTTGGCAGCGACGAAGAGGTTGCTGTCGGTGCGGAGGAAGCGGCAGTGGCGTCCGACGAGCAAGATGGCGATTCCGGCCATGCGGGGGAGGAGGATTGAGGCGAAGGCGACGAATTTGAGGACGAGCGCGGCGGAGTTGTCTCGGTAGAGGTCAGAGTCATGGCCGGCGCAGGTGGAGTTGGTACACGAATGGATTCCCGACGATCTTCGGCTGCGGCGTCACTGGCGGAGGCGGCGGGGGTGGCTCCGCCTTAGAGCTTCGGTGTGGCGGCAGCAGGGGTTAGCGTCGCTGCTTGAGATGTTGCCCAGGAGAAGCCCTAATTGTGAGATGAAAGGGTTCATTAGTGCCTCACTTCTACATCGGTTATACACGAACCCGAGGTAGAACAACTTCCTTCAAAAATAAAACCGATGTAGAATTACTTATATTTACATAACCGACGTAAATATGTTTGCACTTTTTATTTATTTACAAGTTTGCCACCGCGTTTATATTTTACATCAATTTTAATATAACCGATGTAATTATAGTGATGTAAAATAGTATTTTTCTAGTAGTGAAAAACTAAAAACTAAAGAAAAGGAAAATTGTACAATCTAATAGCTACTGCAGCTCCATATAACAACAAATGAAGTTGACACTAATTAATCACATGGAATATCATACAAACACAAGGAACCAAAACTATCCACTCAGCAACACAGCACCAGCAAATTGCAACCACCCAAATCACTACCATACCAGTGCATAGCAGATCATCTAGAAACAACCGCCCCAAATCAAGAAAATTTAGAAGATTTTACTGCCCTTGGTCTAGCTCTAGGCTTAGGTACTAACAATTTTTTAGGCTTCCTTCTCTTATCCTTTTGAGAAGATAGAGTCTCTTCATTCCAAACAAAACCAATGTCAGCAAGGATTTTGAAGTCTTGTTGTACTAAAGGAGGAAAATGGTCCAAATCCGGGTGAGCTTGATATGAATCAGCAAGATCATCTAAGCTAGGCTCAGATGCTACAATCTGATATGGCAAAAAGTCATGAACCTAGCCCTTGCACTCTTTAAAAGCCATAGATGTAACTTCCTTAGGCACATGAGGAAGGAAATCTTCCGATTCAACTTCAGACTCATTATCATCCTCAATTATAGCTGCAAAATCCCGCTTTTTATGCACCTTGGAAACATGTGTGCCTTTTTTCATTAGACGTTGCTGGAAAAGAATTGATCGAAATAGCAACAAAAGAAGCTATCTTGGCATTATGATCAGAATTAAGAATCTAATCATTCTCATCTGTTAAGTCTTCCAAAGTTGGCATACCATCCAAAGAGGATCCATCATCATTCTCCACCACCTGATCAGCTTGTAGGACGTCCGAGACTTTATCCTTTGCAATAGAACCAATAAATGTTGCATCAGTCACCGCCTGATTGTCTGGATCAGGAATATTCACAAAGGTTGCTACATCAGACTCTTCCAGTCTGCTTAGAGCTGAACTATCAACAACCAACCTTGAACGTTTGCACCAAGGTTTGCAAGAACGACTACATCCATGATAGGTGCTACCTCATCCAAATTGGTAGGAAAAAGATCTCCTGAACCTAGGTCATGATCAAGAATAAGATCAACAAAAAGGTCCATCCTAGCAGCATCATTCAAATCAAAAGCTATAGCTTTCGAAAGGGAATTACCAGCCAAAAGGCCAACCTCCTGATCACCAACTTGATTATCATTGAGAACGTGTCCATAGGAAGGGGCCACGTCTAGATTAGGCGTATGTTTAACCTGCCAACTAGAAACTCCCTCAAAAGGCTTAGTGCTGGCAGCTCGAAGGTGTAGGACTCCTCTGTGCTGGTATCAAGATGGTGAGTCAGTAGTTGTGAGATTGGAGCTAATCCTATAGACTACTAAGGAGGTGAAGCTGATTCAGGAGAGGATGAAGACTGCTCAGAGTAAATAGAAATCATATGCTGATAAAAGGCGTAAGCCTTTGGAGTTACAGAAGGGGAACATGTATTTTATGTGTCCCTGCTGAGGAGGTATGTTCATGACCCAAGTCATGTAGTGGAACTGGACGATGTGCGAGTGAAGGAAAATTTGACGTTTGAGAAGTTGCCGGTAGCAGTGGTGGACGATAAGTTGAAGAAGTTAAGGGACAAGTTCATTACTCGAGTAAAGGTGTGGTGGGATGCAGCTATTGGTGGGGTTACTTGGGAGGTTGAGCAGTAGTGCAAGGAGCAGTATCTGTTTCCCTTCCCAAGTAAGTCTGTTTTCGGGGACGAAAACTCTTGTTGTTGGGGAGGTTGTGAGACCCGTAACTCATTTTTTTCTCCCTTCCCTCTTTTATTCACTCAAACTCTTTTTCACTCTCAACTCTCATTCTCTTCCCTTGGATTTTCGTTTGGCCATTGAAGGTGGTGGTGTGGGGCAGATTTGAGGTTTGGCTAGCTGAGCAGTAGAAGTTCCTTCTTCTCCTTCGATATACAAGCCTTTCTTCCACTTCCTCTCGTTGCTCTTCCTTCCAAAGCTCGAATTTCTTCACCGAGGTAAGGGAAGCTAGTCCTTTGACTTGTTTGGCTGAAAACGAATTCTAGGAACTCTTTGATTGTTTGATGTTTGATGATTTTAAGCTGAGATTGAAGGACATGGGGTTTTCGGGGTTTCGGGGTTTTGATCAAAAATTTGGGATTTTTGATGATTCATGGTTGCATGTTGAAAAAGAAGGGGTTTTTGTGTTGATTGACGAAAGTATAGTTCTTTGGAGGGTTTGCATGTGTTTGGGCTGTTGGATTGTTGCAGGTTGTTGTTCAAAAATGGAGGAGGGTTTGTGTTTGCTGTCACAAACGGCTGAGCCGTTCTAAGGCGCTGAGCGCTTTGGGGGTAGAGAGCCACCTGGGACAAAACGGCTGAGCCGTTTTAGGGCGCTGAGCGCTTTTGGGGCAGAGAGCTAGAGGAGAATCCCTGGAGCTAAAGCTCTGAGCGCTTTGTAGGCGCTGAGCGCTTTGTAGGCGCTGAGTGCTTTGTAGGCGCTGAGCGCCTTGGTGCTTTCAGAATTGGACGTTGTAGCCTTCATGAAAGTTGTAGCCTTGGATGTTAGCTTTCCAATGGCGCTGGAATCACTCAAAAAGGAGTTTTAGAACTCTAGATATGGCTGTTTTAGTGAAGAGAGGTTGAGCTGTCAACTTTGTTTATAGCTGCTGCGGTTTTTATCATTTTTAACAAGGTAGATGAAGGAATTAGGACTTGGTGTCTTCTTGAGAGTTGTAGGAAACCTTCTTATCTTTCATGTGAGATAAGGATGAGCATGGTAGGAGTAGTATAACTCCGGATGTGCTATTTTCTGTGAAGGTTGTTTTAGGTGCTTGGGTTGATTGGTGTTGTTTGGATGAGTTGTAAACAAGATGGATAAGCTGTACTATATGTTGTATGTAGTGTAGTTTAACGTTGTTGATCATGCTGTTGATCATGTTGTGTATGTTGAGCTGAGCTGTAGTTGTTAAATATTGTTGTACTGACTAGTTGATAATGTGGGATTATGATGTTGAGCTGAAATTGATGAATATGTCGTGTTGTAGATGTTATTGCTGATTAAGGATGTTTAGACTGTGCTGTGAGCTGTATTTAGATGTTTAGCTGAGCTATAAGCTGCTAGTTGTTGTATGCTAGTATTGCTGTGTTATAAGATGTTTAGCCGTGCTGGATGCCAATATTGTTGAGCCGTAAGCTGTTTAGCCGCGCTGTAAGCTGATATTGTTGTAAGTTGATATGTTGAGTTGTACAATTGTGTTGTACTGTGTGCTGATATTGGGTTTGCATGTGTTTGGGCTGTTGGATTGTTGCAGGTTGTTGTTCAAAAATGGAGGAGGGTTTGTGTTTGCTGTCACAAACGGCTGAGCCGTTCTAAGGCGCTGAGCGCTTTGGGGGCAGAGAGCCACCTGGGACAAAACGGCTGAGCCGTTTTAGGGCGCTGAGCACTTTTGGGGCAAAGAGCTAGAGGAGAATCCCTGGAGCAAAAGCGCTGAGCACTTTGTAGGCGCTGAGCGCCTTGGTGCTTTCAGAATTGGACGTTGTAGTCTTCATGAAAGTTGTAGCCTTGGATGTTAGCTTTCAAATGGCGCTGGAATCACTCAAAAAGGAGTTTTAGAACTCTAGATATGGCTGTTTTAGTGAAGAGAGGTTGAGCTGTCAACTTTGTTTATAGCTGCTGCGGTTTTTATCATTTTTAACAAGGTAGATGAAGGAATTAGGACTTGGTGTCTTCTTGAGAGTTGTAGGAAACCTTCTTATCTTTCATGTGAGATAAGGATGAGCATGGTAGGAGTAGTATAACTCCGGATGTGCTATTTTCTGTGAAGGTTGTTTTAGGTGCTTGGGTTGATTGGTGTTGTTTGGATGAGTTGTAAACAAGATGGATAAGCTGTACTATATGTTGTATGTAGTGTAGTTTAACGTTGTTGATCATGCTGTTGATCATGTTGTGTATGTTGAGCTAAGCTGTAGTTGTTAAATATTGTTGTACTGACTAGTTGATAATGTGGGATTATGATATTGAGCTGAAATTGATGAATATGTCGTGTTGTAGATGTTATTGCTGATTAAGGATGTTTAGACTGTGCTGTGAGCTGTATTTAGATGTTTAGCTGAGCTATAAGCTGCTAGTTGTTGTATGCTAGTATTGTTGTGTTATAAGATGTTTAGCCGTGCTGGATGCCAATATTGTTGAGCCGTAAGCTGTTTAGCCGCGCTGTAAGCTGATATTGTTGTAAGTTGATATGTTGAGTTGTACAATTGTGTTGTACTGTGTGTTGATATTGGATGTGTAGGCCGAATGGCTGTGTGGGCCAAAAGGCTGAGGTGTGTAGGCCGAATGGCTGTGTGGGCCAAAAGGCTGAGTTGTTGATCACTAAGACTAGAGGAGTTGTTTTCGAAACTTCCTCATCCCATTGTGTGGGTTGAGTGGCTGTGGTGCTCTTGGGGCCCAATTTGTTGAAAACCCTCCCTGGGAAGCTGACCCTTGGAGTGGTAACTTGCTGTTCTCCTCTAAGTCTTAGTGGTCCCGTGTGTGGGCAAGGTCGAGGCACACGTGTACAAAGTGACCACGGTATAGGGGCCCGGTCGACCTATACCGATTACAAGCGACCAATACTAACTTATATGCGTGACGACGCATTGTATGTTTTATTGTTGTTATGCTGTATGGTTGATGAGTTGTATGCTGATGATGTGAGATGTGTGCTGTAGTTGCTGAATGTTGTGGTATATTGAGTTGATGTTGTTAAGCTGGTTGATGTGCGGTTAACTATAGCTATATTTTTCTTATTATTTAGTTACATATTTATATCTGTATGTTATTTCCTTTCACTAGCTTACCCTTGTTGTTTCCATGTGGTTTGGACTGCGATGATCATACTATGTATGGGAGCAGAGCAGGGATAGGTTGGTGGCTAGTGGAGAGTCTGTAGCTGGCAGGCGGAGCTAATCCTTGTTGATGCTTGTTTGTTTCAGCTACTCGGTGTAGTAGTTCTGGATGAATTCTTGTACATTTTGAATCTAGTCAGATCTGGACATGTATATATGTATATCCTAGACACTATATGTATACACTTGTTCTTTTTTGTCTGGTTTCAGGTGTACGGTGTAGTGTATAGTGACCAGCTGGGTCGTTACACTTTAGTGGTATCAGAGCAGTTCGAGTCTAGTGGACACTCTTTGGGGGTGGTTCCTTTAGGCTTTTGTTGTGTTGAGCTCTGTGATGTGTTGTCTTGTTGTGTTGTTTTGTTGTGCTGTTGATGGTTGTTTGGTTTAGTCATTGTATACTGAAGATGCTGTTACTTCTATAGACAATGACTAGAATCAATGAGCAGATAGCCCGTGCCATGTTGATGATGGTTATGGCTATGCAGCAGCAAAATGCTTATTTTGCTAGAATGGACGCTGATAGAGCTGCAGCAGGTGCAACAAGGTCGTGGGGTCACAGGAGAGCCGTGATCTAGTTGAATTCCGAAAATGTCATCCTCTATAGTTCAAAGGAGATACAGATCCAGAGGTAGCTGACCACTGGATCTGTGAGCTGGAGAAGATCTTCACTGTGTTGGGATGTTCTCAGGAGAGGAGGCTGGCATATGCTGTCTACATGCTAGTTGGAGAGGCTGAGCATGGGTGGAGAGGTACTCACCATATGCTTACTACTAGAGGAAGAGATGTTAATTCACTTGGTTAAGCTAAATCATTGTTGAGGGATGAGGCAGAGTGTGGTCTTTTGCTTGCTGCTATAAGTGAGGAGACCGAGAAGATCATTGCGAAGATTGATGTGGTGAGGGATTTAGCTGAGGTGTTCCCTGATGAGGTACCTGGGTTGCCTCCTGTTAGGGAGATGGAGTTTAGCATTGACTTGGTTCCAGGTGCGGGGCCAGTGTCGGTGGCTCCCTATAGGATGGCTCCTGCTGAGCTGGTTGAGCTGAAGGGTCAGTTGGAGGACTTGTTGGAGAAACAGTTGGTGCGGCTGAGTGTTTCGCCGTGGGGTGCTCCGGTGTTGTTGGTAAGGAAGAAGGATGGAGGTAGTCGACTGTGTGTTGATTACCGGCAGCTGAACAAGTTGATCATTAAGAACAAATATCCACTTCCCCGGATAAGTGACTTAATGGATCAACTGAGGGGCGCGTCTGTGTTTTCTAAGATTGACTTGAGGTCAGGATATCACCATATTAGGGTGAAGGAGGGTGACATACCGAAGACTGCTTTCAGGACTAGGTATGGTCACTATGAATATGTTGTGATGCTGTTCGGTGTGACCAACGCCCCCGCAGTGTTCATGGATTACATGAACAGGATCTTCTGGCCGTTCTTGGATAAAGTTGTGGTGGTGTTTATTGATGATATCTTGATTTATTCAAGAACCCCGGAGGAGCATGGAGAGCACTTGAGGACAGTGTTGGAGATTTTGAAGGCGAAGCAACTGTACACTAAGCTTTCAAAATGTGAGTTTTGGTTGGATAAGGTGAAGTTCTTGGGGCATGTGATCTCAGCTGAGGGGATTGTTGTTGATCCAGCTAAGGTGAAGTCGGTGTTGTAGTGGGAGCGTCCAAGAACTGTCACTGACATTAGGAGTTTTGTGGGTTTGGTGGGTTACTATAGGAGATTCATTGAGGGATTCTCCAAGATAGTGGCACCTTTAACCCAGCTGACAAGGAAGGAGCAGCCGTTCATTTGGACAGATGCTTGTGAGCAGAGTTTTGATGAGCTGAAGAGGAGGTTGACTACTTCTCCTGTGCTGGTGTTGCCAGATTCTGGTGAGCCCTTTGATGTGTACTGCGATGCTTCTCACCAGGGTCTGGGGTGCGTGCTAATGCAAAACAGGAAAGTAGTGGCATATGCTTCAAGGAAACTGAAGAATCATGAGAGGAATTATCCCACTCATGATTTGGAGTTAGCAGCTGTGGTGTTTACCTTGAAGGTATGGAGACATTATTTGTATGGTGCTCAGTTCAGTGTCTTCAATGATCACAAGAGTCTAAAGTCCTTGTTTGATCAGAAGGAGCTGAACATGAGGCAGAGACAGTGGATCGAGATTTTGAAGGAATATGACTTCCAGTTGATGTATCATCTTGGGAAGGCCAATGTTGTGGCGGATGCGCTGAGTAGGAAATTCATCCACATGTCTAGTATGATGGTGAAAGCACTGGAGCTGGTTGAGGAGTTCAGAGATCTGAATCTCTGTGTGGAGTTAGCTTAGGATCACATTAGTTATGGGATGATTACCATAACTAGTGAGTTCTTGAGGCAGGTTGGACAGAAACAATTGCAAGATGTTGAGTTAGTGAAACTTCTTGGGTTGCTGGGTACCGAGAAGGCTGGTGATTTTGAGCTGGGTGGAGATGGAATCTTGAGGTGCAAGGGCAGGATTTGCCTACCTCATGATGTTGAGCTGAAGAAAGTTGTGTTGGAGGACTTGTTGAGAGCTTGTGTGTTAGACCACTTGGGAAGTTGCGAGGAAGTCCTACCGCTGATTGAGTTCGCATGTACAATAGCTTTCATGCTAGTATTGGGATGACGCCGTTTGGAGCCTTATATGGCAGAAGGTGTAGGACTCCTCTGTGCTGGTATCAAGATGGTGAGTCAGTAGTTGTGAGATTGGAGCTAATCCTATAGACTACTAAGGAGGTGAAGCTGATTCAGGAGAGGATGAAGACTGCTCAGTGTAAGTAGAAATCATATGCTGATAAAAGGCGTAAGCCTTTGGAGTTACAGAAGGGGAACATGTATTTCATGTGTCCCTGCTGAGGAGGTATGTTCATGACCCAAGTCATGTAGTGGAACTGGACGATGTGCGGGTGAAGGAAAATTTGACGTTTGAGAAGTTGCCGGTAGCAGTGGTGGACGATAAGTTGAAGAAGCTAAGGGACAAGTTCATTACTCAAGTAAAGGTGTGGTGGGATGCAGCTATTGGTGGGGTTACTTGGGAGGTTGAGCAGTAGTGCAAGGAGCAGTATCTGTTTCCCTTCCCAAGTAAGTCTGTTTTCGGGGATGAAAACTCTTGTTGTTGGGGAGGTTGTGAGACCCGTAACTCATTTTTTTCTCCCTTCCCTCTTTTATTCACTCAAACTCTTTTTCACTCTCAACTCTCATTCTCTTCCCTTGGATTTTCGTTTGGCCATTGAAGGTGGTGGTGTGGGGCAGATTTGAGGTTTGGCTAGCTGAGCAGTAGAAGTTCCTTCTTCTCCTTCGATATACAAGCCTTTCTTCCACTTCCTCTCGTTGCTCTTCCTTCCGAAGCTCGAATTTCTTCACCGAGGTAAGGGAAGCTAGTCCTTTGACTTGTTTGGCTGAAAACGAATTCTAGGAACTCTTTGATTGTTTGATGTTTGATGATTTTAAGCTGAGATTGAAGGACATGGGGTTTTCGGGGTTTCGGGGTTTTGATCAAAAATTTGGGATTTTTGATGATTCATGGTTGCATGTTGAAAAAGAAGGGGTTTTTGTGTTGATTGACGAAAGTATAGTTCTTTGGAGGGTTTGCATGTGTTTGGGCTGTTGGATTGTTGCAGGTTGTTGTTCAGAAATGGAGGAGGGTTTGTGTTTGCTGTCACAAACGGCTGAGCCGTTCTAAGGCGCTGAGCGCTTTGGGGGCAGAGAGCCACCTGGGACAAAAAGGCTGAGCCGTTTTAGGGCGCTGAGCGCTTTTGGGGCAGAGAGCTAGAGGAGAATCCCTGGAGCTAAAGCGCTGAGCGCTTTGTAGGCGCTGAGCGCCTTGGTTCTTTCAGAATTGTACGTTGTAGTCTTCATGAAAGTTGTAGCCTTGGATGTTAGCTTTCCAATGGCGCTGGAATCACTCAAAAAGGAGTTTTAGAACTCTAGATATGGCTGTTTTAGTGAAGAGAGGTTGAGTTGTCAACTTTGTTTATAGCTGCTGCGGTTTTTATCATTTTTAACAAGGTAGATGAAGGAATTAGGACTTGGTGTCTTCTTGAGAGTTGTAGGAAACCTTCTTATCTTTCATGTGAGATAAGGATGAGCATGGTAGGAGTAGTATAACTCCGGATGTCCTGTTTTCTGTGAAGGTTGTTTTAGGTGCTTGGGTTGACTGGTGTTGTTTGGATGAGTTGTAAACAAGATGGATAAGCTGTACTATATGTTGTATGTAGTGTAGTTTAACGTTGTTGATCATGTTGTTGATCATGTTGTGTATGTTGAGCTGAGCTGTAGTTGTTAAATATTGTTGTACTGACTAGTTGATAATGTGGGATTATGATGTTGAGCTGAAATTGATGAATATGTCGTGTTGTAGATGTTATTGCTGATTAAGGATGTTTAGACTGTGCTGTGAGCTGTATTTAGATGTTTAGCTGAGCTATAAGCTGCTAGTTGTTGTATGCTAGTATTGCTGTGTTGTAAGATGTTTAGCCGTGCTGGATGCCAATATTGTTGAGCCGTAAGCTGTTTAGCCGCGCTGTAAGCTGATATTGTTGTAAGTTGATATGTTGAGTTGTACAATTGTGTTGTACTGTGTGTTGATATTGGATGTGTAGGCCGAATGGCTGTGTAGGCCAAAAGGCTGAGGTGTGTAGGCCGAATGGCTGTGTGGGCCAAAAGGCTGAGTTGTTGATCACTAAGACTAGAGGAGTTGTTTTCGAAACTTCCTCATCCCATTGTGTGGGTTGAGTGGCTGTGGTGCTCTTGGGGCCCAATTTGTTGAAAACCCTCCCTAGGAAGCTGACCCTTGGAGTGGTAACTTGCTGTTCTCCTCTAAGTCTTAGTGGTCCCGTGTGTGGGCAAGGTCGAGGCACACGTGTACAAAGCGACCACGGTATAGGGGCCCGGTCGACCTATACCGATTACAAGCGACCAATACTAACTTATATGCGTGACGACGCATTGTATGTTTTATTGCTGTTATGCTGTATGGTTGATGAGTTGTATGCTGATGATGTGAGATGTGTGCTGTTGTTGCTGAATGTTGTGGTATATTGAGTTGATGTTGTTAAGCTGGTTGATGTGCGGATAACTATAGCTATATTTTTCTTATTATTTAGTTACATATTTATATCTGTATGTTATTTCCTTTCACTAGCTTACCCTTGTTGTTTCCATGTGGTTTGGACTGCGATGATCATACTATGTATGGGAGCAGTGTAGACCCCTAAAATTGTCCGGGTCGGAAATAAGACTCGAAGACTCTCGAAGATCAAAGGAAAGTCAGCCAGAAGGACTCCCAGAAGACCATAGGATGACTATCTGTAGGTTTAGAGGTCCTAGAGTAGCCAAAAATAAGAAAGTGGGAGGTTTGGAGCTCAATACGGCCTCCTTGGAGTTCAGTACGGCCGTACTGCACATTTTGTACTACAATACGGCCGTACTGAAACCAATACGGCCGTATTGAAGTTTCTGTATTTCAATACGGCCGTACTGAATTCAATACGGCCGTATTGAAGTACAAAAACTCAATACGGGCCGTATTGAACCCAGGGGCCGTACTGCGCCTCATCCCTATAAATAGGACGTCATTTGGACGTCATTCCACACTTTTTCCAGCTATTCTGGACCCCCTGGCTGAGTATTCTTGGGTTTTTGAGCAGTGCTCTGCCCTAGAAATCTCTCTGAAAGCCAATCCGACGAAGTTCTTGAATCATAAGCCATTTGCTTGAGATTCGAACGAGTCGAAGGGAAATCTATTTGATTTCCATAGTAAAAATTTTATTTTAGGGAAAGGAGAAAGCGAGCGTGTAGTGGGAAGGAGCGCCAAAAAGCCTCCTAGTTCTTTTAAATATATAAAAGCACGCTTCAAGAGGTTTTCTTCCAAAACTCGTCTTTTATTGCTTTCTTTATCGCTTTCTGATTGTTGCATTGCATGTTTAAAGCTTTCATCATGTAGATAATTCACTTAATATCGTTCTAATAAATAGGGGTAATTTAATAATTTTAAGCTATTATTCATGAAATAATCTGTCATAGGGAACCCGAAAGGGGCGTTGTGGGGTGCTAACACCTTCCTCGCACGTAACCGACTCCCTTACCCAACTCTGGTTGTAATGGCCTAAGTTGATTTGCGAAATCAATTGCCTTAACTCTTTTTCCAATGTTTTGAGTAAAACATTGGTGGCGACTCCAAGAACCCTTTTTGCGAAAACCACTAATCCATGGAGGGTCCCGCTTGGGGTTAACATGGATTGGTGAACCATTTTAATAAAATTGTTAGTTCGACAAGGTCTCAGTTTGAGAATAAGTCGTTCTAACAATCCATCATTTTTCAAACTCTTAAAAAGAGTCCGACCATCGTCGCGAATGCCAAGGTCCGTTTCGGCGGGTGGCGACAGATGGCGACTCCACTGGGGAAGCCTCGAGAGTCAGTCCCATTTAGTGATGGATTATTTCAAAATAATAGTTTAAAATTACTTTATTACCCCTCACTTGTATGATAACATGTTTATCTATTTGGCTTTAATAACTGTTGTATTTTTAAATTTCCGCAATTGTTTGAAATATAAATTGCACACAAACCTTTGCACACAACAGTTCCCTCTATACCCGGGGGCATGAGTGGAAAGCCATAGGGAGTGGATGTTAGTACGGCCGGTTGTCGAATGGGTCTATAGGTGCCCGTAGACCGTTGTCGGAAAACATCACTCAAGGTGATAACCATGAACTCGAGTCCGACAGTGCGTTGGAACTTTCCATCGACTTACGACGAGAGGAATTGGGTCCCTATAATGGGGGCACCTTGGGGGCCTCAGACCGGTGAGAACAGTTAGAACCACCTTGAATATGCACTTTTCTGCAGGATACCCCTACCTCGTGATTCGCTCGTGACTGTTCGTGGATGAGTGAATTGTTTGTGTATAGGTTTATGTGATATTGTTTGTGCATCAATAATAAACCTCGTGATAAGGTCTAAAAATAAACCTCATGCATAAAAATGTCATGACATGAGAGGAAAAAGACCATGTGTGAAAATATAATAAAAGTGAGGAGCATGTGCATCATTACCAATAAGATATCATGCATCCTCATAAACCATGCATTCTAGGTTCACCAATACCTCTTGACATGAGTAAAAGAGACCCATAATTATCGAGATTCTCCGTTGGGGAGGGATCATAAGTCAATGAGGGTGGTAACACTCCGTTTTAAAAAGGCAGCGCCTTAAAAATGGAGGGTTATCAAGCTCATGTCAAGAGCGTATTCATCCCGTAAATAAACTAATTAAACATTCATTTTAGAAAGTGGCTGGTCATCTCTCTGTCCTCACACGCGCGCAGAAAATCAAGAAGATGGAAGCGCTGGAGGACCAAAATAAGAAGCTTACAGCCGAGCTCTCACAGCTCAAAGAACAAATGGCGCAAATGATGGAACTCATGCGTCACCATAATGTACATGGGTCTCACCACAGTGACCATGAGTCCCATCATCATGAGGAAGAGGAGCACGAGGAAGAACCTCCACGAGCTGTACCCCTTGGGGCGGGGATCATGATTAAAGAGCCCGAGGTTTCAAAGGAACAATTCCATGCTCTTGAGGATCGGCTAAGAGCTATGGAGGGGCATGATTTTGACATCAAAGATGCCGCCGACATGTGCTTGGTGAGGGACATCCAATTCCCTCCCAAATTTAAAGTGCCAGATTTCCCAAAATATGTGGGATCGACTTGCCCCAAAAGTCATCTCACCATGTATTGTCGAAAAATGGCTGCATATGCTACCAATGAAAAGCTCTTAATTCATTGCTTTCAAGAGAGCTTGGCTGAAACCGCACTCAATTGGTATATGCAGCTGGATGGAAATCAAGTGTGCACATGGAGGCAGTTGGCCGACGCCTTTCTCAAGCGCTATAAATATAACATCGACCTAACACCCGATAGGTCTGATCTTCAAGCCTTGAGTAAAACAAATGATGAATCTTTCAAGGCGTACGTCCAACGGTGGAGGGAGTTGGCGGCACAAATAGAGCCCCCGCTGTCGGATAAGGAGACGGTGTCCTTATTCATAAATTCGTTGACCGGTCCCTATTATGACAAAATGATAGGGAATACGACAACGCTCTTCTCGGACATCATCACCATTGGAGAAAGGGTGGAACAAGGGCTGAAAAGTGGGAAGCTAGCTAAGCCTTCCCAACCATTTGAAGCCAAGAAGACCTTCGGGAAGAAGAAAGAAGGAGGAGTCAACGCCATAACCGTTTCTTCATCTTCTTCCACTTCGAAGTCAGGAAAGTCGCAATATAACCCTGTGAGGAAGCTTGATAAACTTCCGACCACATATAGCGACCTCTTGCCGAAGCTAGTAGAAGCCCATCTTCTAGCTTATGTTCCGCCAAGGAAGATGGATCCACCTTACCCCGAGTGGTACAAACCACAAGATAAATGTCTATACCACTCGGGGGCACCAGGGCATTCAACGGAGAACTGTAAAGCTCTCAAATACAAGGTCCAAGACCTCATTGATGCTGGGTGGGTCACCTTTGATTCGACAGCACCCGACGTGAGCAAGAATCCTCTACCAAAGCAGGAGTAGAGAATGGCAAGCCACAATAGGGCCCCTCCATATTTCTCTTTTCTTTTAGGGACTCGTGATCAGTACCCGAGATCATGAGAACCTTTTCATGTAAATAAGGGTCTTTGTACAAATTTTAATACACATCAATAAAGAGGCATTTTTCACACATTATTCTCTCATTTGTTCTTTTCTCTCTTTCTCTCATTAATATTAATAAATTCTAAACCTAAACAGAACCAATAAAACAATTATGTCTGTGATTGTTCGCTCCGACCGGGATCCGAAAGTTGAGGATGAATGGGTTGAGTTGGACAGTGATGAGGAGACCATTTCTCCGGACTTGCAAAGATTGCTAGATCAAGAGGCTCGTCTACTCCAACCGCATCAAGAAAAATTGGAGACCGTGAATTTGGGGCAAGGCCAAGAAATAAAAGAAGTCAATATTGGAACCCATATCAGTGATGAAATAAGGGAGCAATTGATCCAGTTGTTAAAGGAATACAAAGATGTATTTGCATGGTCGTACCATGACATGCCCGGTTTAGACTCTAATATCGTCGAGCACAAATTACCACTGAAAGAAGGGTTTCGACCCGTCAAACAAAAGCTCCGACGAGTCAAGCCCGAATGGTCTTTAAAGATCAAGGAGGAGGTAGAAAAACAATTAGACGCGGGATTCCTAATTGTATCTCAGTATCCCGAATGGCTGGCTAACATAGTGCCGGTCATTAAAAAGAATGGAAAGGTTAGAGTTTGTGTTGACTACAGGGATCTTAATCGTGCTAGTCCAAAGGACGATTTTCCCTTACCACACATCGATACATTGGTGGATCATACAGCCACAAACACACTCTATTCCTTCATGGATGGGTACTCTGGGTACAACCAAATCAAGATGAATGTGGAAGACCGCGAGAAGACTTCCTTCATTACACCCTGGGGTACTTTTTGCTACAGGGTAATGCCTTTTGGACTCAAGAATGCGGGTGCCACCTATCAACGAGCGATGGTGACGTTATTCCACGATATGATCCACAAAGAAATTGAAGTATATGTGGATGACATGATCGCAAAGTCAAAAGATGAGATGGACCATGTCCAATATTTGAGAAAATTATTCAATCGGCTTCGCAAGTACCAGCTTAAGCTAAATCCGGCTAAATGTACTTTCGGAGTTCGGTCAGGTAAACTTCTCGGGTTCATTGTCAGTGAAAAAGGCATAGAGGTGGACCCTGATAAAGTAAAGGCAATAATGGAAATGCCTCCTCCTAAAACCAAGAAAGAAATAAGAGGATTCCTCGGCAGGGTAAACTACGTTGCAAGGTTCATCGCACAGTTGACTGACACGTGCAAACCGATATTCAGGCTGTTGCGCAAAAATCATTCTGAATTGTGGGATGAGAATTGTCAACAAGCTTTTGATAAGATCAAACAGTGCTTGGCCAATCCACCAGTATTGGTGCCGCCTGTCGGGGGAAGACCATTGATCCTCTATCTAACTGTGCTTGATGAGTCCATGGGAGTTGTGCTAGGACAACAGGACGAAACTGGAAAGAAAGAACGAGCCATCTACTACTTGAGCAAGAAATTTCTCGATTATGAAACCCGCTACACGCCATTAGAAAAGACATGCTGTGCGTTAGCATGGGCAACACAACGGCTCAGGCAGTATATGATAAGGCATACTACTTGGTTGGTTTCCAAAATGGATCCAATCAAGTACGTGTTCGACAAACCAATAATCACTGGGAAGATTGCCCGATGGCAAGTACAGTTATCAGAATTTGACATAATACATGTCACACAAAAGGCCATCAAGGGCAGCACCCTAGCTGATTACCTAGCACATGGGCCGACCAACGACTACCAATCCCTTCAGGATGATTTCCCCGATGAGCATATAATGCATTTACAACATGAAGAGCTTAAAGATGATGCATGGACCATGTATTTTGATGGAGCCTCCAACATGCTTGGACGAGGGATTGGCACAGTGCTAATCTCTCCACAAGGAAAACACATTCCCATAACGGCAAGACTCAACTTCGATTGTACAAACAATATGGCAGAATACGAGGCTTGTGCGTTGGGAATCCAAGCAGCCATCAACAATGGTATCCTAAAGCTCAAAGTGTTTGGTGATTCGGCCCTAGTCATCTACCAATTACGAGGTGAATGGGAGGTCCGAAATCCCAAATTGATACCATATGTTGAGCACATCAAAGATTTGACACAACTCTTCCAAAGTGTTGTCTTTGAATACATTCCAAGGGAGGAAAATCAGTTTGCCGACGCTCTTGCTACACTATCATCAATGTTCGCCTTGGATAATGAGCATGAAATGCCCATCATCAATATCCGGAGGCATGATAAGCAAGCGTTTTGCCTTCTGATAGATGAAGTAGTTGATGATCATCCATGGTTCCATGACATCAAGCAATATTTGACAAAAGGGGAATATCCTGATATGGCCAGTGATAATGACAAGAAGCATATCCGAAGAAGGGCCATGGGATTTCTGCTAGTCGGCGAAACCCTCTACAAGAAAAATTATGACTCGGTCTTGTTGAGATGTGTAGACCAAGTCGAAGCTCAAAACATGGTCAAAGAAGTTCATGAGGGGGTTTTCGGTACCCACATTCCCGGGCCCGCAATGGCTAAAAAGATCCTCAGGGCGGGATATTATTGGTCGACCATGGAAAAGGATTGTTACCAATATGTGCGAAAATGCCATAAATGTCAAGCATACGCCGACAACATTCATATCCCACCAACCCCACTCAACGTATTGGCTTCGCCTTGGCCATTCTCAATGTGGGGCATGGATGTTATTGGACCCATTGAGCCGAAAGCATCCAACGGACACAGATTCATTCTTGTGGCCATTGACTATTTCACCAAATGGGTAGAAGCGGCATCGTATGCTCATGTGACCAGAAAGGTGGTAACATCCTTCATCAAAAAGAATATGATATGCAGATACGGTATTCCTGATAAGATCATCACTGATAATGGATCCAATTTGAATAACAAAATGGTGGGAGAACTGTGCCAAGAATTCAAGATCCAACACCACAACTCTTCCCCATATCGGCCAAAGATGAATGGGGAAGTCGAGGCAGCCAACAAGAACATCAAGAAAATTGTGCAAAAGATGGTTGTTTCATTTAAAGACTGGCACGAGATGTTACCCTTTGCTCTCCATGGTTATAGGACTTCCGTACGTACATCTACAGGAGCTACTCCATTCTCCCTCGTTTATGGGATGGAGGCAGTTCTACCCGTCGAAGTTGAAATACCTTCTCTAAGGGTAATCATGGAAGCAAGACTTTCTGAGGCAGAATGGGTTCAGAGCCGATACGACCAGTTGAATCTCATCGAAGAGAAACGGCTGAACGCCATATGCCATGGTCAAGCCTATCATAGGAAGATCAAAAAGGCTTTTGACAAGAAAGTCCACCCTCGAGTCTACCATGAGGGAGAGCTGGTAATGAAGAAATTACTACCAGCTCAAAAGGACAAAATCGGAAAGTGGGCCCCAAATTACGAAGGACCATACGTGGTAAAGCGAGCTTTCTCAAGAGGAGCATTGATCCTCACGGACATGGATGGAGAAGAACTTCGATACCCAGTCAACGTTGACGTGGTAAAAAAGTACTATGCTTGAAGACGTTGCTTGCATAGGCCCGCTAGGATGAAAACCCAAAAAGGGCGTCCTAGGCAAAAGTTAGGGCAAAATAAAAAGCCCGCCGGTACAAGGGTACTAGGCAAAACAAAGGCGAATTTATCCCCGCTAGGATACGTCCTAGGCAAAAATTAGGGGCAAAAGAATAAGATGCAAAAACAAAGCAAGCAACGATCACCTGAATCGAAAACCGAAAGGCGGTTCAAGTGATTATCTTCTAGAAGCAAGCGTCTTGCAGAGTCTACACTCCTGGCTCAGGCATCTCACCCGAAGCAATTAGGGGAACGTAAGAGCAACAATTACAGATATAATTGTTAAGCCTGATGTATATAGCCTACCCTGGCCACCCATTCTTCAGAAATTCTTTTTGTATATCTTTCTGTAAAAACATTTGTGAATATCAATAAAATATCTATTCATTTCTCTTCTCTCTTGACCATGTGATTATGCCTCTAAATTGGTGTTTCTTAAAAATTGTATGAAATTCCTGTAATAATCGGTCAATAAAGAAAGTTGGAGGGGTTCCTATAAAATCCGTAATCTCCTGCGAAAAAGGCTCACAAAAAAATCTTCCCTCACGTCGACGACAGAAATTCCTCCAAGAAAAGGAGGATAGGGAGAGCCATTCATTTTCTAAAAACATTAACAAAATAATTAAACTTGCATTTTTTGCATCACACACACATTAGTTGCACATTCAAAGACCTTATCATGAGGCAATCACATAAAATAGAAAAACAGAAAAAATTGCTTGTGTATGACAGCAGTCAACAGAAAAGGCCAAAAAACAACAAAAAAGGCAAAATTCAGAAAATCAATCACATCATAACAGAATCATTGAGCCTGGAGAGGCTTGCCGAAATAATACTCCCCAATTGTACAGAATAACTGAGCCTGGAGAGGCTTGCCGAAATAACTCTCCAAAATAACTGAGCCTGGAGAGGCTCGCCGAAATAATACTCCCCAGAAATATCTCAGCTTCCACGCTCGGACTAAATTCCCCAGTGAAAGCTATCAAAGCAAGATCAGCAAGATTCCCCAAGGAGGGCTTGATCGTCTAAACAGAATATCCGAGTCGAAAGGACCATGACCTCCTCAGTGGAGGATAGCTTTCCAACTCAAGCGATGAGTGAAGCTAAGCCTGAAGAGGCTTTCTAAATAATACTCTGGGATATATAAACTTTAAATCCCCACTCGCCTATTCAGAGGCACCCCTTCAAGAAAAATCACAAAAGACAAATAATCATTCCCCAAGTGGAATCCGGCTCTCAGCCAAACATCAAGCGTCGAGATGATCTGCCTAACAGAAGAGGCTAATCACAACAAAACGACAAAATCCCCCAGCGGATGATAGCCTACACAGAGGCAACAAGATCAGAAAACCAAAAAGAGTCACCCGAATAAGGATAACCGGGATACTCCACCATCGTCGAAAGGACGTCAGCCAATCATAAGGCATCGCTCACATCAGAAAGAGCATCTTCGTGTCTACACCCCAAGGAAACAGAAATTCCTCAATGGGCACCAACTACGCAAAGGAAAGTTGGGACACGAGAACCTATGAATAACTGCACATCCCCTAGACGGATCCCTGCGTTATCCAGCCCTCAGCGGCATCAATATCAAAGACAAACTGTCGAAGCAGCATCGTGGACTGTGGAGACAAAACCATCACAGATCCCTGGAGAGGGCAAACTCACACTGCCAGTGAGGTTGTCAAGAACACTCTGGTATAGCCTGGAGAGGCGGTACTCGGCTACCCCGAGGTTGTCAAGAACACGGAGGTATGCAACTGCCAGTGAGGTTGTCAAGAACACTCTGGTATAGCCTGGAGAGGCGGTACTCGGCTACCCCGAGGTTGTCAAGAACACGGAGGTATGCAACTGCCAGTGAGGTTGTCAAGAACACTCTGGTATAGCCTGGAGAGGCGGTACTCGGCTACCCCGAGGTTGTCAAGAACACGGAGGTATGCAACTGCCAGTGAGGTTGTCAAGAACACTCTGGTATAGCCTGGAGAGGCGGTACTCGGCTACCCCGAGGTTGTCAAGAACACGGAGGTATGCAACTGCCAGTGAGGTTGTCAAGAACACTCTGGTATAGCCTGGAGAGGCGGTACTCGGCTACCCCGAGGTTGTCAAGAACACGGAGGTATGCAACTGCCAGTGAGGTTGTCAAGAACACTCTGGTATAGCCTGGAGAGGCGGTACTCGGCTACCCCGAGGTTTTCAAGAACACGGAGGTATGCAACTGCCAGTGAGGTTGTCAAGAACACTCTGGTATAGCCTGGAGAGGCGGTACTCGGCTACCCCGAGGTTGTCAAGAACACGGAGGTATGCAACTGCCAGTGAGGTTGTCAAGAACACTCTGGTATAGCCTGGAGAGGCGGTACTCGGCTACCCCGAGGTTGTCAAGAACACGGAGGTATGCAACTGCCAGTGAGGTTGTCAAGAATACTCTGGTATAGCCTGGAGAGGCGGTACTCGGCTACCCCGAGGTTGTCAAGAACACGGAGGTATGCAACTGCCAGTGAGGTTGTCAAGAACACTCTGGTATAGCCTGGAGAGGCGGGTACTCGGCTACCCCGAGGTTGTCAAGAACACAGAGGTATGCAACTGCCAGTGAGGTTGTCAAGAACACTCTGGTATAGCCTGGAGAGGCGGTACTCGGCTACCCCGAGGTTGTCAAGAACACGGAGGTATGCAACTGCCAGTGAGGTTGTCAAGAACACTCTGGTATAGCCTGGAGAGACGGTACTCGGCTACCCCGAGGTTGTCAAGAACACGGAGGTATGCAACTGCCAGTGAGGTTGTCAAGAACACTCTGGTATAGCCTGGAGAGGCGGTACTCGGCTACCCCGAGGTTGTCAAGAACACGGAGGTATGCAACTGCCAGTGAGGTTGTCAAGAACACTCTAGTATAGCCTGGAGAGGCGACGACTAATACTCAACCGGGAGAGGCTACTCAACAATTTTCCACCGGAAGACACTACAAGTCGGAAGGATGGCTTATTCCCCGGACAATTGGGTCAACTCCTTTACTTGTCAACCGGTATACTAAAAAGCCGTTTGACTAAGTAAAGGGGGGGCAGCTGTAGACCCCTAAAATTGTCCGGGTCGGAAATAAGACTCGAAGACTCTCGAAGATCAAAGGAAAGTCATCCAGAAGGACTCCCAGAAGACCATAGGATGACTATCTGTAGGTTTAGAGGTCCTAGAGTAGCCAAAAATAAGAAAGTGGGAGGTTTGGAGCTCAATACGGCCTCCTTGGAGTTCAGTACGGCCGTACTGCACATTTTGTACTACAATACGGCCGTACTGAAACCAATACGGCCGTATTGAAGTTTCTGTATTTCAATACGGCCGTACTGAATTCAATACGGCCGTATTGAAGTACAAAAACTCAATACGGGCCGTATTGAACCCAGGGGCCGTACTGCGCCTCATCCCTATAAATAGGACGTCATTTGGACGTCATTCCACACTTTTTCCAGCTATTCTGGACCCCCTGGCTGAGTATTCTTGGGTTTTTGAGCAGTGCTCTGCCCTAGAAATCTCTCTGAAAGCCAATCCGACGAAGTTCTTGAATCATAAGCCATTTGCTTGAGATTCGAACGAGTCGAAGGGAAATCTATTTGATTTCCATAGTAAAAATTTTATTTTAGGGAAAGGAGAAAGCGAGCGTGTAGTGGGAAGGAGCGCCAAAAAGCCTCCTAGTTCTTTTAAATATATAAAAGCACGCTTCAAGAGGTTTTCTTCCAAAACTCGTCTTTTATTGCTTTCTTTATCGCTTTCTGATTGTTGCATTGCATGTTTAAAGCTTTCATCATGTAGATAATTCACTTAATATCGTTCTAATAAATAGGGGTAATTTAATAATTTTAAGCTATTATTCATGAAATAATCTGTCATAGGGAACCCGAAAGGGGCGTTGTGGGGTGCTAACACCTTCCCCGCACGTAACCGACTCCCTTACCCAACTCTGGTTGTAATGGCCTAAGTTGATTTGCGAAATCAATTGCCTTAACTCTTTTTCCAATGTTTTGAGTAAAACATTGGTGGCGACTCCAAGAACCCTTTTTGCGAAAACCACTAATCCATGGAGGGTCCCGCTTGGGGTTAACATGGATTGGTGAACCATTTTAATAAAATTGTTAGTTCGACAAGGTCTCAGTTTGAGAATAAGTCGTTCTAACAATCCATCATTTTTCAAACTCTTAAAAAGAGTCCGACCATCGTCGCGAATGCCAAGGTCCGTTTCGGCGGGTGGCGACAAGCAGAGCAGGGATAGGTTGGTGGCTAGTGGAGAGTCTGCAGCTGGCAGGCGGAGCTAATCCTTGTTGATGCTTGTTTATTTCAGCTACTCGGTGTAGTAGTTCTGGATGAATTCTTGTACATTTTGAATCTAGTCAGATCTGGACATGTATATATGTATATTCTAGACACTATATGTATACACTTGTTCTTTTCTGTCTGGTTTCAGGTGTACGGTGTAGTGTATAGTGACCAGCCGGGTCGTTACAGGCAGTGTAGTGTGCTATATATATACAGAACAGGTGCCCACATTCAAAATTGGATGATGTGACACCTCAAGAAGCATGGAGTGGACAAAAACCGAGTATACATCACTTCAAGATCTTCGGAAGCCTTGCTTACGGTCATGTTCCAGCTCAGCTCAGAACGAAGCTTGATGATAGGAGCAAGAAGTATATTTTGATCGGGTATTGATGAAAAGGCAAAAGCCTACAAATTGTACAACCCTGTTAGAGGCAAAATTCGGGTAAGTCGAGATGTCCAGGTAGATGAGGAAAGTGAGTGGAGCTGGAGTAACTCTGAAAAGACTTCGGGGAGCTCGAACTCTGAGAGGGAGAGCTCGGAGATGATAGGGAGAAGCTCGGATAGGACCAATGAGCATTCTGAGGAAGATGATGAACCTGAGCAGCTTAGAACTCGGAGCTTGCAAGACATCTACAACTCCACTGATGAGTTACATGTAGTATGTCTATTGACAGGAACAGAAGATATAAAATTTAAAGAGGCCGTACTTGATGAGAGATGGAAGAAAGCAATGGATGAGGAGATCGGATCAATGGAGATCGGATCAATTGAGAAAAGTGAGACGTGTGAAGCCGAGTATGTAGCAGCATCTTGGAGTGTCCAACATGTAGTTTGGCTTAGAAACTTGCTAAGCAAACTAGAGATTATGAAAGTTGAGAAAGTGTTGATCCGAGTAGATAACAGGTCGGCAATCGAGTTAGCCAAAAATCCAATCAATCACGAGAGAAGTAAGCACATCGACGTCCGATTTCATTTCATCAGGGAAAAGGTGAAAGAAGGAAGCGTGGAGCTCGAACACGTAGGAAGTAAAGAGCAAGTAGCTGATATTTTCACAAAACCATTGCCTGCAACAACATTTCAGGAGTTAAGGAAGTTACTCGGAATGAAAGAAGAAGGAGAAATTTAAGCTTATGGGGGAGTTTTGTTGGATAATCTTAAATTTTAGAGATATCCGAGTTAGTTTATCTGTTTTGTTGGTTTCATTTTAGATAAGATAGTTTTTTGATAAGATCTGTTTTGATAAGATATTTTGTTATCGTTTTGTTAATTTAGTACGTTGTACAATGGCTATTTAAAGGTCATCTCTTATTCAATGAAAGTACAGTGAGTTACAACGTTCACACAATTTTTTAGTATTACTCGTCTCTTATTTTCTACAACATCAGTCTTAGAATCCAATTTTGATTTTATGCCAGCATTTCTCTTAAACGAATGTGGCTTATTACAATCTGAAATAGAATGATGAATGGTATGAAACAAAGAACAAAAGACATGGAGCTTTTCAAATTCAAAAGATACAAAAAAACGAAGCCTTCCCTTTCCATAAGAAGCTGATCAGGAAGATTTTCTTCAAGATTAACCTCCACTAGAATTCTTGCAAAGTGGCCGTATTTGTGTTGCAAGACAGCTTGATCCACTGTAATTGGAGTCCCTACACCTGATGCAATGGAAAAAAATGATCCTAGGAACCCAATACTCTTGAAGCAAATCATAGATTCTCAACCAAATTTGAGCATGACAGTTTTTGTATACTAACTAAAAAAAACTGCAAACCTGATTTTTAAGAATTTTATAAATTTTAGGAGAAAAATCAGTTTTTGAGACCTGCAAGAGAATAAAAATTATGATTTTTATTTATCTATTTGCTCAAATACTAATTTTTATGTATTTTTTTAAAAAAGAAATAACTGGTATTAACGGATTTATAAATCCCTAATGTCTCAACTGTAATGACCACGTTACTAATAAGGGGTTTATTAACCCTTGCTAAGTATCATGGGGTTGAAAACCCTTGGAAATTACCGGAAGTTCTCAAATTGCAGGTAAATTTTGAATTACTGAGTGTTGATGAAAATGGTAACATGTTAGTCCCGAATGCTTTTCCGGCACAAAAGCCAATTGCGAGTAATGCATTGAACGTGGGTATAACCCTTGGTAAGGCAAAAAATAAATCTAGTTAAATCCACTTTTCTTGTACCAATAGACACTTATATCTATAAAGAAGCTAGACAATGTAAAATCAACAAGTGTTATTTAAGGATTTAGAACAGTTTTCTTTTGGATCACTTATTTAAAGAAGATTCGTAGAACAAGGAGCACAAATGGTCATTTCTATTCATTCTTTGTAAAATCTCTTATATACTTAAAAGTTGTATTATGTCTTGTGAGTAAGACAAAACATTTGTTATTGTCCAACATAAAATTGTGTTTTAACTTGAAATCTGAAGAGATTTTAAAGAATATACTTGGTATTGATGTTTGGAGAGACTTTATTGTATAAAGAATACTTGAGTAGTTTGCTTGAAAAACAAATCAAAGAACACTTAGGTTGAGCCATAAGTGACTTGTGAAAAAATACTTATATCTTTGTGAAAGATAATGGAACTTGATCAAGAATTGGATATACTTTCAGTAGTTGAGACGAACTAGTATAAAAATACCTTGTGTACTTTGGTTTACTTTGTTTACATATTTTAGGCTTGCATTGTTACTTCACGGGTAGAAAAAGTGTTAAGCATTTGATAGACACTATTCAACTCACCCTTTTTAGTGTCTTTCTTTTGTTTACGGAATGTGACATCAGGGTTCATAGCTTAGGACTTTTAATTTAATTATTTGGGTTACTTTATCTTGTTTAGGAACATCTATTAATTGCTAGTCTTATGTACTACTTTGGATTGCCACCTTATTTAGTTGGGAAATGTTTATGTCTTGAACTAGTAGTGTTTGAAAAAATGTGGTTCATGTATCCTTAGAGGTGATTGTAAACATTTCTTCTTTTTATTAAAGGTTTTATGTGGACCACTCAATTTTATTATTATTTATTAATGAGTACAAGCATGCGGGTATAAATGTCACATTTGTTGGTATTTGAGTCAAGTTGATTCAAACCAGACATGTGCATTATGTGTCTTGATTATGAGTTCTATATGTACTCTAATGATATACTTGAGTTGTCTTGTGGGAACTATAGTTTGATATGTTTGTTCTTGTGAATCAGTTAGTATGGTTCATAGGAATGATCGTTGTGACACCCTTCATCCCACATACCATACCACATAATTAAAATAAAACTAAAATTCCTCATATGAAATAATACCTCAAAATCATGCAAGTAAAGAGAATCACATTGTTAACATAAACTAAACTTGATGAAAATAATAAAGTTACAAAAAGAATTAAAATCAAACTACTCAATAAGATATAACATACACATATATCATTATCATAACAGTCATTCAACCATAACTCACATCAATAACATTATCATCATACTTAATTCATTCATAGCATAATAAACACTCACAGATACAATTATAATGTATTATGCAATGAACACAGACTACATGTGGCACCAGTAAAAACATCACACTTTTGCATTGTTGCTAGCAATACACTTGGAGTAGTCTAGGATTATATGTTGGGTCACACCCTTTATGCACTCTCACTAGAAGGACATACTACCAAGGACTGGTTGGGATAGCTAAGCCGCCCATGATAATCACATGCTCATGAGGGACCTTCATTGGTAGTGTATTCCATATCGTACCCCAGAAAAACACTTTTTATACAAATGATCCATGCCAAATAAACTCAATGCATTACATTCACATGGCTTCGTAGTTTCACATATTCCTCATAACACATTACTCGTCATTCATGTTGATATATTCATATAAAGAGATATCAATTAACGCCCACATCAACATCACAATATAGGAATTACATCATGGAATTTTTAGCAGAAGGACAATAAGGGATTTGCAGATAGGATAATGTCTAGCAGCACCCGCCTCACCCTTGGCACGAGTCCTCAAGAGGACCACATTGGTCTTTGTCTGAATTGTGCTCGAATAGAATATCACTGATAGCTCTATAGAGTATCCACACCCAACTTGAGTCAACTCACACCTAGAAAAAGTGTCATAGGGAGCCCTTGAAGCTTTCACCCTCGGTGAGGGTCATCCTAGGCTCGATGTGAGAGACCCCAAGAGCAAACTTTGCTCTCGACCTCAACAATGCCCAAGGTTCCCCAAGTGGAACCCGATGACATATCAGAAACCATACATAAGCAAAATTATGAAATTTTGAACATGCATATCAAACTTGATTTTCACATTCCAATCGATAAAAGCATTCCTAAATTATGTAATACGCATCTTAAACAACACAAAATTTGCACATATAATTACATACTCAATCAATCTCTTCATACAATCACCAATGCATTCCCTTGGGGTTTCTCATAAGAACCCACAAGGATCTCAAATCATACAATTACAATACAAACATTCAATTGATCATTCATTCAAACAATTCATGTCATTAGTTATGTACTATAAGAAGAATAAGAGGCGTACCAAACGCACTTGGGAAAACCCCTCATACATGAGCATACAACATATACAGGATTGGGGACCAATTCCACTATCCGACATACAAACTTACACCTAAAGCGAGGTTTTTCACTCCACCTTTACCTAGATAAGTAATAGAAAATGGATGCAAGACTTTGGGGTGGTTCTCATCTCTTTCAGGTTCTTTGAGGTCTAAGGCATAAACACATGTGTGAAAAATAAAAGAGTATAAAAATTGATAAGGGGAAACACTCTTTTTAAAACATTAACCTCTTTTTAACCCTCCAGTTAAAAAACTTAACCTTAGTTACTAATTCCCTTCCCCTTTAATTTAATTAAATAAAATATTTAGAAAAATCAATAATAATACACCTTTTATTATATTCTAAAATATATTAAATAATTAAATACATATTTAATAGTTCCTATTAATAAAAAATAAAATCATCACAATTATTAATAAAAATACTTATATTATATTTTATGAAAAATGGAGTGTTACAATCAAGCTATCATTAATGCTCATCAAGCATTAATATGAGCAATAGAGACTAATAGAGTAAGAGAGGCACCTAGGTTTTTGGAAAAGTTCCAACGCCATAGTCTGCCCAAGTTTAAGGGGGGCTTCGACCTGGAGGTAGCTATGGAATGATTGATAGAGGTGGTGAAAATTGTTAAGGCTATGGAGTGCCTTACTGCTAAAAAATTTAACCTTGCTATATTCATGTTAACTTGCAATGCAGGATATTGATGGGAGGGTGCTTTGTAATAGATGGTGGTTTCTAGTACTCTTCTAAATTGGTAGAATTCAAAATGACCTTTTTGGATATGTATACCCTTTAGTCAATAAATGGTTCTTTTAGTATTTGGTTGACTTGATTTATTTTTCTTTTAGTCAACTAGATATAATTCATGGAATGGACTAATTATCTTTCAATCATGTCCTACTAAACTATTTTGATAAAAAAAATTCCTTTGGTAAGAGTAGGAGTTCAAATTTCATGTCTTCTGATAAAGTCAAAACTAGTTTAAAAGAAAATGAAATAGTATACATCATACTTGTCTCAACCTAAGAGAAAGAGTAAGTTGAATGAGATTCCCTTAGTGAGAGAATTCCTTGATGTATACCCTAAGGATGTGCCCAATTAACAACTTGAGAGAGAAAATGAGTGTTAATGTATCAAATCACCATATTTTGTACCCCAAACTATGATGGGTGTTGACCAGTCGAAATAGAAAATGAAATTTTTATATCACGTGTTCAACCATCATAGAATGTTTGAATGTTCTATGTCGTCACTAGGATTAATGTTGTATCTTGATCCGACTTAGAATGTCTAAAACACCCATTATGGAATGTCCCTTGCACACTAGTGCCCAATCCACACTAGTGTAAAAAGAGGCTTTTACGTCACCTAAATGATGTCGGAACAACGCACCACCGACGTTATAAAAATGCGGTGGCAGAATGGTAAATAATGGGAACTAATTTACGTCGGACAAAGGGGGGACCGACGTAAATTATCCCATTAACGTCGGAGCTCTCACTGTCCGACGTAAATTTACGTCGGACCCCCGTAGTCCGACTTAAATTTACGTCAGACGGTAAGAGCTCCGACGTTAATGGGATAATTTACGTCGGTCCCCCCCTTGTCCGACGTAAATTTATGTCCCACCAATCCTCACCTGACGTAAATATGCACCTAAAATCAAACACCCGCTTCCCTTTTCATTCCCGCGCTCCCTGTTTACAAAACTAATAATCCCTTTTCTCTCAATCTCTAAGTCTCTCAGTGTGTTTGTTTCTACATTGGACGTTTGTAACTCTCTAAGTGTCTGCACATTACACGTTTGAGGTTAGTTTCTTGTCTACGCAAATTTTTTTTTATTTTCTGCTATTTATTCATCTGGAACGGGCCATTCTGCTTGCAGAACGGCCCGTTCTCCTTGCAGAACAGCCCGTTCTGCAAGCAGAATGGCCCGTTCTCCTTGCAGAACGGCCCGTTCTCCTTGCAGAACGGCCCGTTCTCCTTGCAGAACGGCTCGTTCTCCTTGCAGCACGGCTCGTTCTGCTTAAATTTTTTGTATTGTAAATTGTTTATCTGGAACGGCCCGTTCTGATTTTAGTATGGCCCGTTCCAGATAGGTTTCTGTTTGTGTATTATTTGTTTTTTTATTAGTTATTTTGTTGCTATATTGTTATTATCTTTTTTACTTTATTTGTCTATTCAGTTAATTCATTTTTTTTATAATGAAAGTATAATTTTTTCAGGATTATGGAGGATTCTGGGTCTGGCAGTGGAAGGAGGGAAGGTAGATCTGTCACTCGATTATCTGGGTTGACAGCTGGACGCATTGCCAAGGAGAGGACACCGGTTGAGGTGGATCCTCGTTCTGGCAAGGCATCAGGCCCAAATGCTGCCAAGTTTAAGAGTTATTTGGGAGTCCTAGCTCGACGACATGTTTCTATTATCATTCCATCATGGGATGACGTTTAGGAGGTTGACAAGAACCTCATGTGGCAGGATATTCAGGTATATACTTTCACATCCCTTGAATATTATATAACTTAAATACATTATTTATTAATTGTTGTTATTTTCATAGCAAAATTTTGACATTCCCAACACTGAGGTCATGAGGAGGAAGATGTTATCTGCCCTGGCCACCAGGTGGAGAGACTTCAAGACTTTCTTGACACGGGAGTATGTATTTGGAGAGCGACAAAATGAGACTCCCTGTCTAAAGTACCAGATCACTGATGAGGAGTGGATGCAATTTCGTGCCACTCGATTGGACCCTTCGTGGCAGGTTAGTTATTGATAACTCTTACATTGACACAAATACTTAAAGTATATTTTAATTAATCTCATTTTCTTTTTTGTATTATTGCAGGCTAAAAGAATAGCTGCCCAAGAACAACAGGCCAAGAATGATGCACCCCATCTATTGTCAAGAGGGGAATATGAAAGAAAAAAAAAAGAAATGAAGAAGGCTAGGGCAGAGGCAGCAGGAGTTGAGTCTGCTGACCGTGTGGAGTCACCTCCCCGCCATGAGATGTGGATAGCAGCCCGGACAAAATCAGATGGGCAAATGACTTCTGAGTCTGCAAGGGTCGTTGCTGATAAAATAGTAAGTAAAAATATACAAACTAAGACTCTTCATTTCAACTTATTTAATTCATAAGTGTAGTTTAGGGTATACTTATTTTTAATATGTTGTAGGAGGGTTTAGTTGAGCAGAGCACCCAGGGCTCATTTGTTTCTGATGGTCGGAATGATATCCTCACAACGACCATAGGAAGGCCAGAGCACGGAGGCCGTGTGCGTGGTGTTGGTGGTTCTTGGAGCCACCGAGATTTCTTTGGTGCCCGATCATCGAGGAGCACTGTTGACTCTTGCAGTCAAGAGGTTATGCAGAGAATGGAGCAGAGATTGGAGATGCAGTTTGAAGAGAAATTGAAGAATATTCAAAAAGAGTTTGAACAGAAGTTTGAACTTTTGGCTCGTTCTCAACAACAGACTGCAGTTGCTCATGATGGTGTTCGAGTCAGCACTAAAGGGAGTTGTGCTGCTCCAGATCCCTCACCGGATCAGACTCACACTGATGTACCAAACCAGTGTGAGTTATATGTTGAGGATGACCCCCCACGGTTAGTGGCTATTGGCTGAGTATTTGAGGGTGGCTCAACCATCCATGGTGTCCCTCTACAGCCAGACTGGACACGGGTTGTGGTTGACCAAGTTCAAGATGCTGCTGCTCCAGTGCCTTTGCCCAATACAGAGGTTCAACTAGTGGGGCAGGCAACCGACACATTCTTAGCTTGGCCAAAACGTTTGGTCATGCCACTTTCAGCACGGGCAAAGGTAATTATATTATTGCTCTTTTATATTCTTATAATTCTATTATTGTTTAACTAATTGTGATTATTTCTTTAGGATTTTATCAATCGTGGTAAGGAGGTCATGAGAGAACCTCATGTTGATGATGCTAATATCGCAGCAGCTGAGGATGATCCCATATCTAAGCTTCTAATCATATTACCACGATTAAATAAGAAGCCAATTCAATTGCAGTGGGACATTAGAGTTTTTGGAGTTGATAGCGTTGCTGTTCCACTATACATATCTATGCCTGATGCATTAGAGATTGTTGGGGGAAACTCCATGTTAAATATTTCTATCATACAGCTGTGGGCCATGTAAGTCATATTTTCTTTTGAGTCTAAATTTACAATAATTATATTTAACTTATAATAATTATTTGTGTTAGGTACATGGACAAATTGAGTGTGGAGCATGCACAAGCAGAAGTATATGGATTTATTGAGCCTCAATCCATCCAAAAATCAGGAAACACTCAGGTCCAAATCCAGCAATATATGCAAACATGGATGAGTGACTCAAGAAGAGATATATACATGGCTCCATACATTGACGGGTTAGTTTTTTAATTGGTTTTTTAATCATGGTAATTTTATAACTAATTTGTTTGTCATACAATGTAGGTCTCATTGGCAGTTAATGGTAATCATTCCTAAGGAATACACCGTGGTGTGGTTTTGTTCACTACATCGAAAACCAAGCCACGAAATTAAATGCCAATTACAAGGGTAATTAAATTTTTTCATTATGTTTTAAAACTGTAATTATATATATTGGCTAACATTTGTTTTTATTTCAATTAATTAGAATCGTGTCTGGAGTTAATATTTTAAGTGGAAGAGCCAGATCATCAAAGTCATTGCATTTCATATACCCTAAGGTTAGCAAATTAATTCATATAGTCAATAATATTTAAATTTATTGACTTTGGAAATAATAGTTATTTGTTTCTCATTTTAGTGTAATAGGCAACAAGACTCGTTTGAATGTGGCTATTACATCATGTATTGGATGAGAGCCATAGTTTCTGCGGGTATTATTGATTCTTGGGCGCAGGTAATTCATATCAAAATTTATTTAAGTATATTTACCTTTAGGATAATTAACATTGTATATTAATGACACTTAAATTAATGTTTCAGGTCTTTCAAGATCCATCTCCATTGCCCGAAGATGAGATGCTCAAGATAAGAGAACAATGGGCAACTTTTTTTCTTCAAAGTATATCATAGTTAGATTTCTAAGTTTAGTTAGTTAGATATTATGTTTATAGTTTGATAGTTAGTTAGTTAGATAGCATTGACAAACATATGTTTTATAGCTTTTTTAGAATAATAGGATTTACATTGTCATAATTTATGCTTTTTAAGATTTATATATTATTTTCTTTTTGTCATTCAATTTTGAAATATAATTTGAATTTCTATTCTGGACTGCCTGGTTTAGATTTGGTATTCTGGACTATATATATGCAGGTGTTGGGTATATCAAAAATTTATAAACGTTTTAAAAAAAAAAACCCATCAATTTACGTCGGACATGGCTTGTCCGACGTAAATTTATGGCACCTTTTTTACGTCGGGCTGGGATAATGCCCGACGTAAATTTACGTCGCGTTTTAGGGGCGACGTAAATTTACGTCTCCCGTATTAACGTCGAAACCTTTTCCGACGTAAAAGGCTCAAAATACCCGACGTAAAAGACCCTTTGTGTACTAGTGCCATAGATCCTAAAACCTTTAACCTTAAATCATAAACCTTAAGTTTATAATCTATTTAAAAACATTGTATAAATAGATATTTTTAAACATATAAATTATATTTTAGATTTATGATAAATAATTTACATTGTAACAATTTTTTTATTTATTTTAAAATATTAATATTTAATTAATAAATAATCATGAAAAATAAAAATCAAATGTGATAGAAAGTTAAAATGATGGAGGACCATCCACAGAGAGTTCACACTTGAAGACCATTGGACCTTTAACTAAGTCCATGGTTAGAAAGCTTGAGGAGGCTTTTATAGAGGAGGTGTTTCTTAGACCTATTATATGAGCATTAAGTATGATTCCTCTTTTTAGTTTCGTAGTTTCTATTATACATATCTTGTATAGTTTGAGTTATTTTACCTTGTATATAGTAGATACCTGTATAGACTTATTTTTGTCTTTGTATTTGTAAGACACCTTTATCTTTCTTTATAGGTCATACCCTTAGGATTTTAGGCCATGTTGTTTGGAGACTTTAACTTCATTTGACCTTGTATTAAGGGTCATAGATTTTCACACTAGTACAAAAGACCCCTTTTACGTTGGGTATTTAAAAAAAATGAGTGCAAGCAGAACAGGCCTTTCTCCAAGCAGAACGGCCCGTTCTGCTTGATAGACCCAGGCAGTGGTCACTTCCTTCTGCAGCTTCACAAACACGAAATGCAACACAAACATTAACACAAACAGATGCTACCTCATAGAAAAAAATCCCAGAAAACACAAACTTGATAGAAGATGCTACCTCATAGAAAAACAGGATGTATGGTTAAGCCATTTCCATCAACACGCGAAGAAGAAACCAACGCAACTCCGAAGAAGAAAAACAGAAGAACGTGAAGATGAGGAAGACAGCCACGATTTGAGGAGGAGGCAGAGGGATGAAGAAGAAAAATCCACAACGCGAGGGAGAACGTGAAGGTGAGGAAGAATGCCACGATTTGAAATCTATAGTGCGCGCCCTTCATTTAAGGAGTTATTTACGTTGGACAAAGATGGGTCCGACGTAAATGAGATAATTTACGTCGGCTGCTTTAGCTTTCCGACGTAAATTATATCATTTACGTCGGACCCATCGATGTCCGACGTAAATTTCCTCATCTTATTTACGGAACTGCCACCGCGTTTTTACAACGTCGGGTGTGCTAGTTTCTGACGTAAATGAAGAGACGTAGTAGCTCCTTTTTCCACTAGTGTCATAATTTTAGTTTTAGTTGTGGGGTAGCAAATAGTAAATGTGTAGGTGAAGCTAGCAATTGGGTCTTCAGTGGGCCTAGGCCAGATGTTACATATTATGCTTGCTTTTCTCCATTTAATCCAAGGAATTGATTTAGCTGTGTATAACCATCATTTGGTGAACCTAACTAAATCAATTCCAAGTTTTTGGATTGAATTAAATAAGGAAAATCAAGTTTGGCCGCCTATCCTTCTCATTTGGTTGAGTTTGCTTAGATTCTCTAACATACCTTACCACTTGGCTTGCCAAGGGAACAAGGTGACATTTGACACTCTATGATTGGTTTTTCTAGATCTAAGCGTCTCCTCCTTATCTCATAGGAGACAAGGTGACACTTGACAATCTATGATTGACTCTTCTAGATCTAAGTGTTCCTACCTTATCTCTACCTTGTCTAGCTTGCACTACAAGCTTCTCCACCACTATATATAGGTTCCTTCACATGTAAAACTCACTTTTGATGCTTATTTAGATTTTGGGCAAGACTTTTCTTTGAATTCTCTCTCAAAAGTCTGAATTCTCTCTTTGATTTGCTTCCAATTCTCTTATCCTCTTCCTAAGACTATGGTAGAGTTGAAGTGGTTTATCATCTACCTTGAAGTGGCACCACTTGAAGAGAGTTCCTCACCTTTGAAGATGGATCCAGAGGTTTCCTCCTCCATAGGAGACCTTGAAGAGTGTCAAGAAGTCAAAGATCTAGGAAGAAGCTTAAAAAAAAACTTTATCAATCAAGCATCTCCTTGAGGCTTCCATCATAAAAGAATCCTTACAAACCCTCTCGATGAAGAAAAAGTCTTAAAAACACTCGCGTAAGATGGTGGCTCATGTTTAATGTATAGAAATATAATTTTTTTATTATATATTATCTTACTTAATTTATATTTCATAAATTCTATTATTTTTATTTTTATTTTATATTATTTTTACATAAAACATATAAAGACAACAAGTAACTCAACGACATTAATATTTTATAAGGAACACAATAACGAATACCATATATATATATAACAATTAACACACTTTAAGACATCACCGACATGCATATCCAAATTTATTCCAAGCAAGCGAAGGATATCTACGTAAGCATCCTTCTCGTCAAACATCTCACTGATTAATTATATCCCAAGGCCAAGCCCATTATTTGTTTTTATTTTCAACATAACTTATGGAGCTATGCGTTGAGAAGATGACCATCAACTTCGATGCTTCCTTTGTTCAGGTATTCGATGAAGCCATAAGGAGGATCAACTTCCTCACTAACCCTCTCATATTCAATGCTCCATTTGATAATAGCACCACCATGATCCTTACCAATAGCTTTAAAGATGACCTTAAAAGCCTTAAACTGATGATCGATATCTTCACCGAAGAGCTTGTAGGTGATTGTTTTGTTCGGTTCATCAATGGATTCAATACTCTCGTAATATGTTGTAACCTTGCCATCTATTGTTTTAGAAGCAATCAAGACAAACACGTAACAAAAACATCGTATAAGAATGATGCAAAAACAAAATCGTTGAGATATTAATTTCTACTTCAAAATCATTGAGATATCAATCTTAATTACCGTAGTGAACCTTGATATGTTGTGGCTTTTGTTCATATCAAGAAATAATATTCTTTAACCAAAAGAAATTGTAGCTAGAAACTTTAAAATATGAAAAGGTATATTCGAATAAACTTCTTCAAAGGTATTACTAATTAGGAGAAAAAAAATAAAAAGGAAAAAAAATTACATAACTTTCTCCATGTATAAGTTAAAATTAATTTATACATGAAGTAAAATTAGTGTATGTATAAAATGATTATTCATAGAATATATATTCTGTTAACTTTTCCAAATCTTATTTTTTAAGTCAACACAAATCCCAAAAAGTTGAAGTTAAAGAGTAACTAATACATTTTATGAGTATTAATTTACTCAATCATAGAAAAAATATTCTACGATAAATAAGCCAACATTTATTATAAAATATTTGAATATAATATAAGTATGTCGTTATATTATTTTTTTTATGTTAAACATCTGACATAAAATGTTATAAAATCTTATATTTGTATAGATGTTTATAAAAAAATTTATCAACACATACCTAAAGAAAATTATAAGGACTAAATTTATTGTTAACATTTGGAAAAGAAATAATCTAGTGAGTTTCATTTGCGTATTAATATAATTTGAAATTTAATTACCTATCGTACAAGTCCAATGCTTGACTGACTCATTGTGGTGCCAGTCATCACCATGATGCAGCTTGGTTCCATGAACTCTGTCAGTAAGGTTTTGAACATTATGGAGTTGAGTTGCGAAGAGGTTGAACCACTTTTCAGCGGTTGCATGAACCCCAATTTCAATGCTAATTTTACCAGCAAGTGACATGATCAAAAAAGAAGCTAGAAATTGATCAACAAATAAATAAGGATGAGTGATGGCGAAAAAATATTGCGAGCGTGACCGACTTATATAGACGATAATAACTTACTATTAAAGAAACAAAAGGTACCTTATCGCTTGTCCTTTTAAAAATTCCAAAACTATTAGTATATACACCTCGTGGTGTATATTTATTTTAGTTGAAGAAAACATATACGGCGTGTTTCATGCTTGAAACACTTTCATCCATTAAAAATCTTTCAAATTCTTCGTTTTAGATAAATTATTGTTCGATTACAAATAAAATCTTACATTATTGAATGATGAAGAGATATAAATATTTATATAACACACATAATTTCTATTGATATAAGATCTTTCAAAAGATGACCAAATGTAAAATTATAAAAGTTTAAGTTTAAAGTAGACAATATCATACCAATGTAGAGATATGTGTGTGTAAATCTTGAGTGTCCAAACAATAATATTAGAGCTCATAGTTCTAACTAGGTGTGACTAACTCAAAGTCTCAGACGAGTATTTAACAATGAGGACAGTGAATTCAAGTGTGACATCCTTTGTGTCAAAAGTTTTACTAATAATGTGGATGTAAGCTAACGATAGTACAAGTATCTATTGTTGATAGGTGTGACTAAAGTTTTAAGGAACATTATTAAATAATCCTACATGAAAAAAGAATTTTTGCTGAAAAGGAAGTTAATTAAACCATGATCTTTTATTTGAGAGGAAGTTTGTTGATGTACAAACAAAATTCTACATTAATAAATTATAAAGTGAACTAAAAGTTTATATAGTATATATAGTCTCTATTAGTAAGAGACTTTTTGAAAAATAACCAAAAATAAAATCATAAATTTAAACTTAAAATTAACAATATAATATAAATATAGAAATATGTGTGAATGAATATCAAATGTCCCAATAATTATGTTTAACATCACCACAAAGTACCTACTGTTGGTAAGGCCGACCAAGTCACATTATTGAAAAAGTAATGGTCGTCAATAACATTTCAACTATATATTTAGTCACTAATTTTTTCAATTACATTTTTATTCTTTCAAATATGTCGCAATTTTTTAATTTGCTTCCCATATATTAATTTTCTATTACATAATTTAATTAATAGAATTTATTAATTTGACGCACTATATGATGACGTGACAATCGATGACTTATAATTTATGTTAATAATAACTACTCTTCATGTTTGTTTGTGTAAAGAAGCTTATATGATTGAGCAGGATCCATCTGGGACCCCATTCATAGTTTACAAACTCTTCTGAGATGAAGAGTGTAGAAGAGTCACATGGATGAGGGATGTGACATTGAGACACGTCACTGTCGACCAAAGGTTCTTGATTGACATTGATGCCACGACTATAATACTTTCAAGGAAATTTTCTGATAGGTTTAAAAATCTTTAATATCAAAATTTTGGGCTACAAAATTAATTGTAAAATTGATTTTAATATGGTCGGCGTTGTAAGGAGCACTACTAAAATCAGCTTTTTTGACTGATTTTAAAAGTGTCCAATAAAATTGATTAGGCCCTTATGCATTAATGTAAAGTGGGTGATTTTTTTTCTTAATTATTTACTACGAAGAGAGTATTTTTTAAAAATTCAAAAGTGTGTACAAAGGTTAAAAAGTCTAATAAAAATTGAAAAAAAAAATAGTTATTGAAATATGCGTATCTTATTTTAATGTGAGAGTGGTTTTTGTAAAATAGGCGTTTCTAAATTGGAATGGGTCGTTCCAAACTACTAAAATACGGGTCATTTTGTAATCCAGAACGGGTCGTTCCCAAATTGGAACGGGCTATTCCAAACTATTAAATAGGCCTATAATTAAACTCTAGTTGGAAACGGGCCGTTCTAGTCTGAGAACGAGTCGTTCTGGATGTGAATTTTACACATGACGTTCGAGTCCAGAACGGGTCATTCCAGATTCAAAACGGGCAGTTCTGGCCACTCCAGACTTCTATAAATAGGCCACATGCATGTAGTTGAGGAGAAGAGAAAAAGGAAATTTAGAGAGAGGTTTTAGAGAGAAGGACTCTGGGTTTGTGAGCTCTTTTCTTTCCTAAATTTCTCTGTATGATTCTTCTTCTCCTCTAGATCACTAATCTCTTCTATCTTTTCTTGAAATTCGGACAAGGAAGCTCGCTTTTGGTGGATTGAAGTTTCTGGGTTGAGCTTTGAAAGAGAATTCTACTTCTTCTCAGTTCTTGGCTATTTTGAGCCAATTTTCAGGAGAGAGAAGCTAGAATGTTTGTTGTTTAGGTTGCATGTGAGTTTAGAAACTCAATTGGTGCATGAATGTTGAGAATCCATAGTTGGATTAGAGAAATTGTTCATTTTGGGGTTCTTGGGAAAATTGGAGTTTTGATTATTTTGATGCATTGGATGAGTGCATGTTGATTTTGAACTTGTTTTTGAGTTGTACGGAGCCTGTGCATTGTGTTTTTGTGTTTCCATGTGGTTGGATTTACTGGTTTGGATGAGTTTTTGAACTCTCTGACTAGGATTAGGCCGGGCGCAGGTTGAGCGCGTGGGGCGTGGAATAGCTTAGGGCTCTCGGGTTAGATGTTAGGCCAGACGTGATTTGGTTGTGCCGAGCGTGACTGAGTTTGATGTTTTTGGATTGAAATTGATGCTCATGCATGTTTAAAGTTGAAGTTTTAGATCATGTAAGTATGATATATGATGTATGGTGAGGTGTGATCCATATGTATGCTTGGTAATGATATATATGAATGTTTAAATATGATATGACATGTGTATATGTTCATATGAAAATGATATTGATCATGATGGTGGGTAGACCATGTATGATGTGTGATGCATTATTGCATGTGATGCCTTATGGCATGAGTATGATTATTGATCATGATGGTGGGTAGACCATGTATGATGTGTGATGCATTATTGCATATGATGTGAGTCTAGCCTAGGACTTGAGGAGAGGGAAAATGTTTTCAAACTAGAAGAGCTCACATAGAGTCTCTTGAGAGTGGTGCTTGGATAGGCCACTGATATATAAGAGTGGTGCTCAAGTAGGCCACTGTATTTGGGTGAGAGTGGTACTTAGGTAGGCCACTAGGTTAGGTGAGTCTCCTCTATGTCCTTAGCTGGTGTTTGACCAAAGTATGAGGTCGAAGGTTATTCCTTAACCAAGTACTGGGAAAGGTGTGTGGATCCTTGCAGATAGTCGGTGGGCAAACTCAATAAGTGACTTGGTAATGCATGCCAAGGTCGTGGTAAGCCTGTACCCAACTGTGTTATACTTGACGGTGGATCAAGACTTCCAATTGTGTAAGTGAAATCATCCGAGTAAACCCGAGTGAGGATTTTTATACCATTTAGCTGTGACCGAGCGGGCGTATTGGGCGTGAAAATGGTTGGGGTGGTTTTGGTAGGATTGGGATGTCACTTACACTGCTCTGCTGTTAGGGAGATCTCCTAGGTGTATGCGTGACAACGCATTATGTAACGCCTTAATGTAATGCCCAATTTATATAATAATAATTATATATTTTCTTATATAATATTATCGCAATTATATCATTAACAATATATATTTATTTTAATGAAGATAAAGATAAAGAAAAAAAAATATTTTGTAAATTTAATACATGACATATCGTTCTAAAATAATGTATTATTTTACACAATATTTCTTTCTTTCACTTCTATTACAATATTTACATTGATAGTGGGAGTAAATTTACAATAACAAATAAAATTATAATAGATTCATTAAATAACCTCCACATTCTCATTTCCTTCCAAGGAAGACAACAACTATAATAAATGCAAAAGGATCTAGAATCCCAAGTAGATCCATCTATTTTATAATATATTTAATTTTAAAAACAAAGAAAAGAAAGGAGTGAGAACAATATCCAATAAATACAATAACTCAAAAGAATATACAAAATTATTTATAATCAATATTAAACATATATATAAAAATATATATACAGATCATATATTAGATTTTCATGATACAATAAAATTTGAATTATACTTGTAGTGACAAGTCAAGATAAATGAGCATCATCATAATATTAACCAATAAAATGATATTTCACCTTAACCAACAATAGGATATTTCACCTTCATTCTTTACTCATTTAAATCCCCAAGGTCAAACCTCCAGCTACAAATAATTCAAACTTTATCTTCTATGGCCATAGAACAATATTTATCTTCCTAAATATGTGAAGAAATAACAAGACGAGTCCAAGATATCACAACTATATCATAGTTGATTATAAATATATTTACAATAAATATATTTATGTAAAAAGAATATATTAAGAATATCAATGATATAAATAAAAATGACAATCATTATAAAATAATTAAACAATATAAAATATGAACACCTTAATAATTAATATGGATAAAAATAATCATAGATTAAGCAAATAAATGAGGTTAGGGACACCTTACTGAATAAATACACATAAAAAATAACATAAATAAATAAACATAATAGTATATAAAATTTTAAAGAGATAAAGTTCTCCTCCCCCTTACCTAGATAAGCAGGAGCTAAAACTTGAGCAGAACCTCCCCCTCTGGATTTCCTCTTTCTTTCCCTCTCTTTCTTTCTCTCTCTCTCTCTTTCTCTAAGATTTTCACTTCTCACTCAGTTATAATTTTTTCACCCCCTCCCTCCTATTTATAGGCATCTTGGCGTACCCGGAACGGCCCGTTCCGGAGCCTTCGAATGTAGGCAAATTTTTCAACAGGAACGGCCCGTTCTAAAATCGGAACGGCCAGTTTTCAAAAGCAGAATGACCCGTTCTAAAATCAGAACGGCCCGTTCTGAGGTTCATGTTTTCACTCATTGACCATTAGTAGAACGGCCCATTTCTAACTAAGATTTTTAGGCATTTTTGCATTCTTGGAACGACCCTTTTCACTTTGGGAACGACCAGTTCTGAGATAAGAAAAGTAGGCCTTTTTATAAATTTGGAACGGCCCGTTCCACTTTTGGAACGACCCGTTCTGCTACTTCAAAATTGGTTAAATTTCATCGTTTGGAACGGCCCGTTCCACTTTTGGAACAACCCGTTCCAGCCTAAAAAAATAGAATTTTATAAAAATTTCATAAATAATTTAAATTATTAGAAATCTTTACAATATTCTATAAAACCCCTTTAATATACTAAAATAACTATAAGGAAATAATCTTCACAAATATAAAAATAATAATTAACCATATAGGAAAATAATTTTCATAAATATAAATTAATAATTAACCATTGTATAAAATTTGAGATGTTACAATTCTCCCCTCCTTTTAGAAATTTCGTCCCCGAAATTTTCTTGAAAATAGAAATAGGTATGCTCCTCGCATCTTTTCTAATTCTCATGTAACCTCACTACCTTATTGATGTACAACTCTATCAATCTCTCCAAGAATTGTCTAATGTTAATAAGTACAAGGTGAGCAAACTTGGTAAGCCTATCCATTAACCAAATAAGATCAAATTTTCTTAAGTATATCAGACATAACTACAACTAAGTTTATAGATACAGAATTTTACTTCTAAATTAGGACATCTAAAGATTGTAAAAATATTAAAAGACTCTAGTGTTCCACCTTAAACTTTTGCCATACTATATACTAGTATACAAATTCCTCTACTTCCCTTTTCTCCTTAGGCCATGCTTCTATTGCGCCACTCTGATACATTTTTAATATCTCCTAAATGAATACTAAAATTACTTTTATGCCCTTCTTATAAGATCTTCTTCCTTAATTCGAGATTACTAGGCACATAGATTCTATCTTTGAACCTTAAAACACCATCAACTTCCAAGTGTAAAGGATCATCTATACCTCTACCAATATTTTCCACTTGGCTCACTAAGAAACGATTTAACTCCTAGGTCCTCTAATCACATCCATTAATCTATTAGTCCTTTCAACATACTCAATTCAATGCTCTTAGGGTGAGCTTACACATCACGCTTAAGTTTCTAATCTCCTCAATCAAATTCAACCCTTACATTTTTTTAAAATGATAGATGAATGATCATCCTACTTAAGGCATTTGTCACCATATTACTTTAATTTTTATGACCCTCTCCAAGGATCAAGTACTAAAGCGTAAGTTTACTAGGTACGTATAATCAATCTCTAAGTCTTACCACCCTATCTATACCCAAGGCAACCTCATATCTACTACCTTATCTTATGCTCTCATGTCTTGCCATCAAAATGAATCAATTAATTATGTTTCTCTAATTTCCTTCAATAGTCCACTCTTTCCTCGAGTCATACCTAGTTTCACACTACTAGGAGTAATTTCACAAGTCAAGCTTAAATTCCTAGTGTGAGCTAAAAGATACATCCCTTTAACCATAAGGGGAGATATATATAGAGGTTTCCTACTCAAAGTATCGACCACCACATTGGCTTTTTTCCAAATAACAACTAAGATTAAAATCTTAATCCTTAACAGTTTCCAACTATCTCTTCTGTCTCATATTCAACTCCTTTGGATTAAAAAGATATGTAAGATTCTTATGATCACTAAATATCTCAAACTTAGAATCATACCAGTAATGTCTCCAAAATCTTAAGTGTAAATATTACAATCTCTAATTCAAGGTTATGGGTAAGGTAATTTTTCTCATGAATTTTCCATACCTAGATGCCTATAAATATAAGCTACTACCTTTCCTTCTTGCATAAACAATCCACTCAAACCTGTCTTCGAAGCATCACTATATAACACATAACACTTACTAGAGTCTGGTAATCAATTTTTCCTTAAGAGCTTGAAAATTACTTTCACTTACTATTCCATAAAGGCAACTCTCTCTTCTTGGTTAATCCATACAAAAGTAATACTATCTTAGCAATTTCCTCAATAAATCTCCTATATTAATAAGTTAATGTAAGAAAACTCTTAACCTCACTAATTGACTTAGGTATCTCCCACTTAAACACAACTTCTATCATAGATAGATCTACATTATATCTCCACTAGAAATTACAGAACTTAGAAAATTCACTTAATACAATAAAAATTCATACTTAAATAGCTTGTTGTAAAGTTGTCTTGAATATATTTTCATCCTCAATTTCAATATGATGATATCACATCCTAAGGTCAATCTCACTAAACACACCAATATTCATTAATTGATCCCTAAGATCATCTATCCACATATCAACATACATGCATATCAAATCATATTAAAATACCTTCTTTAAACCTTCATATATATCATCCTTAAGCATGTATAAATCAATTATCGTTTATTCCGTATAGCCTGTATATGAACAACCTTTACCACATAACATCATACAACCTTAAAGAAACTTTTGATCCGCAAGACAACACCTCAAAACATCAGAATAAAACCGTTTTCCTAATAACTCACAAACATCATGATAACACATATATCCCTTTAACAACTATCAAAGAAAATGATACATAGAGAATTATACATGCTATCACCAAATGATCTCAAACCTATCACCAAAAGAAAGCTAACAGGATAAATTATCACTCTTATGAAAACTTGAAATCCTAAAATGATCATATACTTAGCTAAAAATTTCAAAAATTGTAATAGATATAATCAGCGCCAACAGCTAGACCTTTGTTCACCAAAATAGTCATAACGGAAGTTCTAGATCTCCATTGTACCTGATTTTGGTGCCCTTGAAAAGTTAACATTCAAGACTACAACTTTTATGAAAATCATAAAATCCAATTCTATCAATAAAAAAAATATACTTGTACTGGCACAACAAAACTGCAGCTAAGACATTCTTTGCATTGATCAGCAAAAAAAGCGCACCAAAGTCTAAAGCCTCAAAAATACCTTAAAACACTTCCAAACCATTATTTAAGTTTCTTCCTACAATCCTAAACCAAACAACTTACATATTTAGCACAGAGAACTTAGAAACTAAAATAAAATCTTCATACAACCTAATCCATAAAAATCAATATGTAAGTATCAAATTTAATAAATCATATAATAAGATTTAAAAGTAATAAAGGAAAATAAATTAATTCCAGTAAAGGTGGCAGTGCCTCCTAGTTAAGAATAATTTATAACTTCCAAATCATGTAATTAAAAAAAATAACAAAGATGCACACTTTGGTCTTTCATCAAGAACATTAAAAACTCCAATTCTCAACATACAATCTCCTTAGATTCAATCGTTGCAACTATAGACTTCATCTACAAAGCAAGCACGGTAAACTCATAACTTACAACCGATTAGATCGACCTGCTCTGATGCCACTTAATATAACGCCTTAATGTAACGCCCAATTTATATAATAATAATTATATATTTTCTTATATAATATTTTCGAAATTATATCATTAACAATATATATTTATTTTAATGAAGATAAAGATAAAGAAAAAAAAATATTTTGTAAATTAATACATGACATATCGTTCTAAAATAATGTATTATTTTACACAATATTTCTTTCTTTCACTTCTATTACAATATTTACATTGATAGTGGGAGTAAATTTACAATAACAAATAAAATTATAATAGATTCATTAAATAGCCTCCACATTCTCATTTCCTTCCAAGGAAGACAACAGCTATAACAACTGCAAAAGGATCTAGAATCCCAAGTAGATCCATCTATTTTATAATATATTTAATTTTAAAAACAAAGAAAAGAGAGGAGTGAGAACAATATCCAATAAATACAATAACTCAAAAGAATATACAAAATTATTTATAATCAATATTAAACATATACATATAAATATATATATATAGATCATATATATATTAGATTTTCATGATACAATAAAATTTGAATTATACTTGTAGTGACTAGTCAGGATAAATGAGCATTATCATAATATTAACCAATAAAAGGATATTTCACCTTAACCAACAATAGGATATTTCACTTTCATTCTTTACTCATTTAAATCCCCAAGGTCAAACCTCCAGCTACAAATAATTCAAACTTTATCTTCTATGGCCATAGAACAATATTTATCTTCATAAATATGTGAAGAAATAACAAGACGAGTCCAAGATATCACAACTATATCATAGTTGATTATAAATATATTTACAATAAATATATTTACGTAAAAAGAATATATTAAGAATATCAATGATATAAATAAAAATGACAATCATTATAAAATAATTAAATAATATAAAATATGAACACCTTAATAATTAATATGGATAAAAATAATCATAGATTAAGAAAATAAATGAGGTTAGAGACACCCCACTGAATAAATACACATAAAAAATAACATAAATAAATAAACATAATAGTATATAAAATTTTAAAGAGATAAAGTTCTCCTCCCCCTTACCTAGATAAGCAGGAGCTAAAACTTGAGCAGAACCTCCCCCTCTGGATTTCCTCTTTCTTTCCCTCTCTTTCTTTCTCTTTCTCTCTCTCTCTCTCTCTCTCTCTCTCTCTCTCTCTCGAAGATTTTCACTTCTCACTCAGTTATAATTTTTTCACCCCTCCCTCCTATTTATAGGCATCCTGGCGTACCCGAAACAGCCCTTAATGAATTCGGAACGGCCCGTTCCGGAGCCTTCGAATGTAGGGAAATTTTTCAATTGGAACGGCCCGTTCTAAAATTGGAACGGCCCGTTTTCAAAAAGCAGAACGGTCCGTTCTAAAATCAGAACGGCCCGTTCTGAGGTTCATGTTTGCACTCATTGACCATTAGTAGAATGACCTTTTTCTAACTAAGATTGTTAGGCATTTTTGCATTCTTGGAATGGCCCGTTTCACTTTGGGAACGGCTAGTTCTGAGATAAGAAAAGTAGGGCTTTTTATAAAATTGGAACGGCTCGTTCCACTTTTGGAACGACCCATTCTGCTACTTCAAAATTGGTTAAATTTCATCGTTTATAACGGCTCGTTCCACTTTTGGAACAGCCCGTTCCAGCCTAAAAAAATATAATTTTATAAAAATTTCATAAATAATTTAAATTATTAGAAATCTTTACAATATTCTATAAAAACCCTTTAATTAACTAAAATAACTATAAGGAAATAATCTTCACAAATATAAAAATAATAATTAACCATATAGGAAAATAATTTTCATAAATATAAAAATAATAATTAACCATTGTATAAAATTTGGGATGTTACACATTGATGGAATAGCACTAAGGCCAAGAAGTCCAAAAGGTGATGTATTGAAGGAAGCAAAAAGAATGGGTTAGTGTTGAAAAATCATAGGAGGAGTGTGTTCTCTTTTGGACCTTAGCTCTTAAGTTTTTATTAGCTTAGCATTTATTTTTATTCGTATTTTGCCCTTATCTTTGATTTTCCACTTTTACCCTTGTACTTTGGGGTATCTTAGACATAGGATCTATTTTACTTGTATTTCCAATTTTACCCTTGTATTTTTGGGTATTTTAGTCATAGGATTTATTTTCTTTTGTATTTCCCATTTTACCCTTGTATTATGGGGTGCTTTAGATCATAGGATTTTATTTTTGGGCTAAGGTATTTGATTAGGGTGGGAACAAAACCTAGACATATTTTTTATGGCTCTTGGACCTATTTTTGGTGTTAGAAAGGCTTAGGCCCAAGTGTAGGGCAAAGGTTGCATGGTCTTATCATGCACCTAGATATAGCCTAACTAATCCCAAAGATTCCATCCTTGGCCACCAAGTTGCATCTAAGGTTCATTTGCATTTCATTTGGTGTGCATTTGGCTTATGAATTTCGTCCATGTACTCTCCAAATGCAACCCTAGATGCCTCCCACTCCTATAAATACCCTAGGCTATGCATCATGTAAATACTTTGGATTATATGAATTTGAGTGAGCATTTTTGCCTCAAATCCTCTCCTTAGTCACTAGGTCAATTCGGCCTACCTCTCTTATCTCCTCCTTAGAGTGAGTTTAGGGATACCTTGAATGGCCTTCACCTCCACTTAGTGAAGAGAGCCAACTAGAACACCCAAAAAACCATTCTCCCAACCTTTCTCCTCTTTGCCCAAGACTCCACCTTTCACGCCCACCATCACTTAGCCTCACCCTTGAAGGAACGTCCACCCTCTAAGGTCACCATCTTGGCCTTGGAAAGGAGCTCCTCTTCACCATTGAACGTTTGATCATCCCCTTGGTGGAAGGAGTCAATCACACATTAGATGATAGATATGCAGTTGATATCTTTCATGTTTTGCTTAATTGCATGAATGATTTTATGATGAAGTGTATGGTGGTTGACTTTATCATTGGTGTGTTGTATGTTATGCATGAGTAGATTTGGATAAAGTGTATGGTGTGGCTCTATGAACATGATTGGTGTGTTGCATTTTATGCATGAGTAGATTTGGATAGAGCGTATGGTGTGGCTCTATGAACATGATTAGATGAATGTGTAGTATAGATTATTGTTCTATACTTGTATGGTTGTTTATTGAACTCTAGCTTACCCTTCTGTTTTTCATGTGGATGGTTTGCAATGATCATACTTTGTATGGGAGCAGATTAGGGCTAGCTTAGAGTTGAGGTTCGCTGTCAAACGAGGAGTTTTGTCCTAGTGTTAGAGTTACCTGTTGGGGTAACTATTGTTGTGCTTGACTAACACTAGGGAATATTATTTTGGATGACTGTACATATATATGATGTTATAATTTGTTTTTAGAAAACTTAGTTATTATATTTTATATACCCTATATGTATGAGTTATCACATTCTATATTCCTTTTAGTCTAGTTGTAGTAGTGCGATTCCACTAAGTGTATGGACCATGGCGGGTCGTTACACTTTTATGATATCAGAGCCGGTCGAGTCTTTTGGATACTTTGTGGGGAGTGATCCTTCTAGGTAATACTTTGTAGCAAATATTAATTTTACGAATTTTTCTGCGAAATTTTATGTCTAGGTAATACTTTATTGGGTAATATATTTTTCTAAATTTTAAAATTCGCAAGAAAATGAAATCATTCGAAACATTAAGAAATTTGTTTTTACGCCTCCACCATGTGATACATAACCTTTTAAACTCTTAGATTGTAGATTATAAGTCTAACACTCATCCATACAAATCAATTTATAAGGTAAGTATTATCCCCAACTTATATACTCTTTAATTATTTTATTTTCAATCGATGTGAGACTTAAAGTTTTCTTTAAATATTAATTAGATCATTTATTTTAAAAAAATTATTAATTCATTATATTGAACAACAAAATTATATTATTGTAAATTATTTTAACTCTTAAAATATTGAATATTCTAAAAAATAGTTTTTATTAAATAATTTTATTTAAAAAATTATTATTAAATTAAAACTCATCATCATTAATTTATTCATTTAATTAAAATAAATATTTAATTTATTACTATTTTAAATTAAAATTAATTTTTATGAAATATTTATAATAATTTAGTAAAATAATATTTTATTACGTAAATACTTTTAATTATAAAATTTTATAAATTATCATTAAATTAAAACTTATTATCATTAATTTATCATATTTATAAATTTTATATATTTAATTTAATTAAAATTAAAATTAATTATAATGATATATTTATAAATAATTTAATAAAATAAAAATTTTAATTAAAAATCTTTTAATTATTAAACTTATAAATTTAAACATTTTTTTTTTCCTATGGATTAGTATTGGCAGAAAAATCCAAAGAAAAAGTTAGTTGGAAAATTTTTCTACCATTTAGTAAGCATTAATTAATATTGGCATTAATTATTTAGTAACATTACTTGCGAATTAATTTTTACAAGAAAATCTGCAAGAAATAAAATAAAACTCTAACAACATTTTTTTGCAAATTTTTACCATGGAAAAAAATTTCTATGATCATTAAAATTGTAGCAAAATTTGCAAAAATTTCTTGCAGATTATTTTTCATAAAAATATTTGTAAAAATATCCGTAAATTATTTTTCGCAAATAAATTCGTAAAATTTTAGTGAAATTACTATTACAAGAAAATCCGTAAAAAATTTTTGCGAATATTTTTTTTAGAAAAATTTGCAGAAAAATAGTACTTTTCTAATAGTGAAATTTTGACAATTATAAAGTATGAAGAAAGGTAAAAGAGTCTAATAATAATAAAAATCAAAATATAATATTGAAATACGTATTCCCTTTATATATACGGCCATTAAAGTTTGATTTAGATATTACCATAAATTAATCTCAACATAAATTTCAAAATTAGCTTCTATTTATGTAGTCTCTAAATTAGTTTCTTTTTATGAATTTCTTATAGCGTGTGAGTTTATTTTTTAAAATTTACTATGATGAGTAATTTTAAAATTATATAGTTTGTGGAAGGGGTAAAAGAGAGAATAATAATAAAAACTAAAATATAATTATTGAAATATATTCCCATTTATGATATGTATAGATTTATAGATAAAAATTCATGATTTGATAAGCATAAAACAGAGTATTTAAATTATTAGTGTCTTGAACAAAAGAAAATAAAGTTTATATGAATATATATATATATATATATATATATATATATATATATATATATATATATATAGATATATATTTTCTGAAGATATCTCTTTTCATTTGATGAATTTGTCATCAAGTATTCAACCTCCATTTTGCAAGCATAGTAAATTGAAAAACATCCATAGAATGAAGAATAATAGTACTCTTAAAAGCAATTAAGAAAAGCAAAACAGATAGATATAACAGCAAATGAGTAATTTTATTTTCATGGAATTCAACATTATATAAGCTAACATTGATCAACATGGGTACTGGCATATGCAATCTTCTTTGTAATCACACACACCACTTGCTAAATTTCCATGTTTCTTGCGGCATACATTGAAACACTTGTCATTGTCTTCGCATTTGTTGTACAAAATTTCTTTACACCTTTGTGCCTCTACCACTTTTAGTGGCCCTTCATTTTCTATTTCAAACACACACTATTCAATACTAACTCATGAATTTCATGTTCCGAAGCTTGTTTAACAAAAAAATCAAAAAGATTAAATTAGTGACTAACTTAAATGAATTGAAAGGAAAACATACCAATGCTGGTTGAAAGAACTAGCAGAAGGACCAAAATTGAAGTAATGGGCTTCATCTTAATTTGATTTTAGAACAATGTACTCTTTCAATTCAATTGTGTCTATTGAGTTGATAATGAAGTATATACGTCTATTTATAGAGAGAGGGGATCAAATGTTGCTCCAAAAATAACTCATACTACGATTTTTTTAGTCAATAACTCCCGATACAAATTAAATTTTAATGATTGGATAGTTAATATAAAAGTTCTTATTACGTAAATCAAGGGTATAAATTTTAGCAAAATTTGAAAACTATTTGATAGTGTTATATAAATTTATGTTAATGTGTTTTTTTTATTTATAAAAGTATATATTATATTTTCTTGTTAAGTTAAACTTTTTAATGAATAGATTAAATCTATAAATTTTCATAAAATTTGAAAATCTTTTGATATTTTTTTTATAAATTTAAATTAATGTATATCTATAAATGCATATTATACTTTGATTTGATTTGATTTACTGAAGTATCAAATAGTTTTAAAATCTCAAAACTTGTACACTTGATATACATAAAAACTTCTAATATAATTTAAATGTTAAATTGTTGAAATTCGTTATATATATATATATATATATATATGTTGAGAGAGAGAGAGTTCTAGTTACACTTACTCTACTAAATAATTCATATTTTACATCAAATTTTAACGATCCAACCGTTGAACTTTAAGTTTTTAATGCATAAATCAAATCTGCAAAGTTTTAAAAAATTAAAAACTATTTGATACTTTATTTTATTAATTCAAATCAACGTATAAAACGCTTTTATGATTATCTGTCAATTTTGAATTAATAAGTCGAAGTATCCAATAATTTTTAATTTTTTTTTAAAATTTTGCAGACTTGAACTATACATTAAAAACTTTTAGGGGGGTGTATTGGATTAGGATTTTAAAGGACTTTTTTAGTTAAAAAAATCCTGCGGATTTTAAAAGACTTTGGAGGATTTTCATGACTTTTAAGATTTTGCAGGATTCTACAAGACTTAAAATCAGGATTTTAATGGATTTTGCAAGACTTTTAAATCAGGATTTTTATGGATTCTGTGGGATTTTGTAAAATTTTCGTGGATTTTTTACATTTGATAAGATTTCAAAAAAAATTTCATACATTCAAATTTAAAAAGAGTTAAAGACAAAAATAATAAAAAAAAACAATAATGTCTAGATAAATAATAATAATAATAATTCTCCATAATATTCTATCCTCTTAAATAACATTCACCCACATATCCATAGCTATACTAGTCCTCCAAGCATTAGTGTCTTTTCGCTCTTGCTCCTGGGTTTGAATAATAGGCTCAAAAGTATGATCTTCATTAACTGGTAACATTGAAGATGAAGGTTCATCCACCGCTTCAATTGAAAATTCATCGAAACGACATTCTTTACGTAGAAAGTTATGTAGTGTTGCACATACTAACACAAATTCTACTTGTGTCTTAAATAAAAATGGAGGTGCTGACTTAAAAATTGTGAACCTTGATTTAAAAATACCAAATATTCTCTCAATCACATTCCTTAAAGACACATGACGAAGATTGAACAATTCTTTCTCATTTTCAGGGTCATTACCCTGACCTGCAAAATATTGTAGATGATATCTTACACCTTGAAATGGAGATAAAAATTGGCGTCGATTAGGAAATCCACAATCCACCAAAAAATATTTACCTAATTACATATGCAATATATATAATATTAGTATAATAATAATTATAATTATAATTATTATTATTATTTAAAGAATAAGAATTTAGATATAGAGAATATATATATATATATATATATATATATATATTATTTTAGTTATATATTTTTAACGATATTTATAAATGTAAATTATTCTAACAAATATTTTAACAATATTTTCTTTTTTAAAAAATAAGCTAATGAAAGCATAAATCCTAAACCCTAAAAAATTAGATACTACAATGTCTTTATGTTAATTTTCTTTTTTTAAAATATAAAAAAGTCTTAATTTCACAATATAAAAATAAAAAAAATTCATAGTAAAAAAAATAAAATAATTGTTGAGTCATAAAAGGAGGAGGGATAAGAGTAACAAACTTAAGGGAAGGAGAGCGATCGCAGTTTTTATGCTGAGAGGGTTCTTTGCCTAACTAAGATCCATTTTCATCTCTTTCTACTCACAGAAATCCTAACAAATTCATCTTATATATATATATATATATATTGTAGAGATTATGATATCAATTTCATCTTTCACCTTTTTCTTTTCTTGACGTGTGTTATAAAAAAAATTACCACTTAAAAGTTAAAATTTCAATCATTTTTTTGTGTTATATAAAGGAACAAATTCAACTACATAAAATAAAATAAAGCAAGTCAATTAAAGAGAACGAACAAAAAAATAAAGCAAGTCAATGACACTATTATTTACATATCAGAGTTTCAAAAAATAGGGTAATGGGATGAGAACAATATTACAATATTATATATAAGTAATAAATAATAGTGCAATATTATTAGCAAAGAAAAAATGGAGAAGATAAAAGCATAAAAAAAAAAGATGAAAAACTCACTTGAAAATTCTTGAAAAGTCACTTCAAACAATCCTTCAAAATCCGATGGGTTTGGATGTGATTGTTTTATGAATTTGGTATTTATAGATAACACTAGAAAGTCCTTCAAAATCCCTCTCACACAACAATCCTTTAAGATCCTTATATTTTTGAATACCAATAGATTATTTTTAAGTTGTAAAAAATCTCAAATGAATACCAATGGATTTTAATGGACTCTTTAAAAAATCTTTAAAATCCAGATTGAATACCACTGGATTGTTTTAAGTGACATAAAATCCTGATTGAATACCAATGAATTTTTTTATTCAAAAAAAGTCTTTTAAAATCCTAGGAAATCCTAAACCAATACACTAACGATTGAATTATTAAAATTTAATGTAGAATATGAGTTATTAGGTCGAGTAAGCCTGACTAGACTTCCTTTTATAATAAGTGGATCCCTCCTCATACACACATAGATAGACACAGACAAAAATAGAAAGACACACACACAATTATGTGATATTGTCCTCAAGATTATGTATATCAAATTTCACATAATTTAAACTTTTCTAGTTTTGTTATATAAAAAAGTTATTTTTTCATATATTTTAAATATTATATTATACATTAAAATAAAACTATTTGATGAACTACTAAGAAAATTGGAATCATGTAAAATTTGATACACGTGATCTTTAACTATAATATCACTTAATTTAATAGTTAGATTAAAAAATTTTGCATTATACAAAAATGTTAATATATATATATATATATAAAGGAGAGATCCGTTTACTCTAGGAATAAGTCTACCTAGACTTATTCTGTTCAATAACTCATGTTCTACATCAAATTTTAACGATCCAACCGTTCAATTTAAAGTTCTTAATGCATAGATCAAATCTGCAAATTGTTTTAGAAAATTTGAAAATCATTTGATAATTCGTTTCATTAATTCGAATCAATATATAAAATAATTTTATGATTATTTGTAAATTTGAATTAATGAAACGAAGTATCAAATGATTTTCAAATTTTTTTAAAATTTACAAATTTGATCTATGCATTAAGAACTTTAAATTGAACAATTGGCTCGTTGAAATTTGATGTAGAACATGAGTTATTGAACGGAGTAAGTTTACATAGACTTACTCCTAGAGTAAATGAATCCCTCCTCATATATATATATATATATATATATATATATATATATATATATATAATTAATGGGATTTACTTACTTCCAAAGTAAATTTTGTTAGAGTTATTCAATTCAATTACTCATAATAGGCACTAAATTTTTATAATTTAACTATTAAATCAAACATTCTTAGTAAATAGGTTATGTATACAAATTTTTTAAAAATTTAAAAATTATTTAATAATTTATTTTATTAATTTAAATTGATGTACAATATATTTTTATGAATTTGATTTAATGAAGAGTATCAAATAATTTTTAAACTTTGTAAAAATTTGTAGAAATAATTTATTTACTAAAAACTGTTAATTTTAGCAATTGGATCATTAAAATTTAATGTAATATGTCAATTGTTGAGGAAGTAACTCTTAAAATAAATGAATCTTTTCTTGTTTTATGACTAATATAATTAAAAGTTAGTAATAATAAGGAGGACAATTAGAGAACACAAAGAAAATATTAAAAATGATAATAATAATAAAAATTATAAGGACCAATAATAATATTTGTCGGGCCTGAAAAGATATATAAGACAATATATATTTTGGACGAAAATATATTGTTATATTACATATATTATTGATTCTTTTAAAAGTTCTATATACATTTTTTTAAAACTGTTTATAAGATAAAAAAAAATTTATCGGTATTTGATAATAACTACACTGTAGTGTTATCTATTTGTATTTAAAAATTGACTTGAGTTTTTTTTTTTTTTTTGGTTCGTCCCTGGAGTATCCAGGGCCGACAGCAGTGACTAATCTCCTCGCTACGTTGGAGGCACCTCAAAAGGTGAGATAGCTGGCCCCAAGATTTAACGCGGCTGCATACACAAGGCAGGATTCGAACCCTTGACCTTGCTTAAGCGTGGATCAACCCCTACCGCTGAACCACACGCTTGGGGTTAAATTGACTTGAGTTTAAAATTATTCATAAAATATATGCGACATTATTATAAATAACAATAAAGATAAATTAAATATGAAAATGAAAGCGTTAATGAAAACGAAGTAACGGAGAGTCAATGAAAACGAAGAAGTAACGGAGAGTCAATGAAAACAAAGTAACGGAGAGTCAAAAGAGTACTAAATGCATTATAAGTTAATAAAAAAAAATCTAGTTTCTCAATTAATTAATTTAATATGTGTCATCTATACCAAGAAAAAGTTAATAAATAGTTAGAAAGAGAATATTGATTTTACAAAATTAACCAAATGATAGGGTTAATCTTTTTTTACTAGATGTAACACAATAACTATTTTGTGAAAAATTATTATTAGAATTTTTTTTATTACATACGACTTTTTATGCGAATTTTGTATAAAAATTTCGCAGTAAACATTATTTTTACAAATTTTCTTTTCTTGTGAAATAAATTTAAGGAAAGTTTCCTGCAAAAAAAATTGCAAGAAAGGTGAATTTTTTTGCAAGAAATTCTACAGGAAAATTTCTTAAGAAAAATTTACTATAAATTCTATTAATAATTCTTCAACTTTCAAACACTCATAACCTTTTAAACTCTTAGATTATAAATTATAAGTCTAACACTCAACCATACAGATCAACTTGTAAGGTAAGTGTTACTCTAATTTATATACTTTTTAATTGTTTTATTTTCAATCGATGTGGGATGTAACATCCCAAATTTTCTACTAGCATAATGGTTAATTATTGTTTATTTTGATATTTATGGAGATTATTTTCTGTACTATTCGTACCGCTATGCCGAGCTTGAGCTCGGCATCACTAGCGCGGAGTGACCTCGGACACGCGCTAGGCGACATCGGCTCGCTATTCAATTAGGTCATAAACTGATCTCGGGCCCAAGGCCCAACAAAATCCTAATACACACAAAAGTACGTGCATTACTTATACGAGACTCATACACCCACAAATACTAACTTTAGCATCGAAGTCTCTTTTGCAGGTACCACCCCCATCTTGGAGCATCAAGCGTACCAGCGAAGGAGGCTCACCAATCTTACTCGGAGGATCATCTCTACAGCAGATTTCCGGTAAGAACATTTGGCGCCCACCGTGGGGCCGATCAAGACAGCTCTTATCGACCACTCTTATGGTTTCTACCAGAAGCCATAGCAGACGCACAACAGACGACTTAGATCACGCAACTACCATGGACAACGAAGCAGCATTGAGAAGGCTGATCGAGCAGGTCGAGCAGATGCGGCAGCAACACACCGCCGATCTGCAAAACATGCGTGCCAAACACGAAACTGACCTAGCCGCGATGCGAACCGCCAATGAAGCAGATCTAGCGGCGCTGCGCACCGAGAATGAGCGTATCCGCGCTCCGCTACCACGACGCACCTCTGATCAACCCCCTCAACCGAGTCACCTAAACGAGGAAGAGGGGCACTCGGTTTCTCAACCGCCAATAGTGCATAGGACATCGACTCCAAAGCCTGCCACACATCGATCTCATGCACCGACACACAAATTGGCCCATGAGGTCAGCAATGCTCCTACTCATGTCGCGGGGGATCAACCAACCTTCTGCCGTCATCCTTTTGTGGATGGCATTATGGAGACGCCACTCCCTCTCAGATGGAAGCCTCTCCACCTCGACCGCTACAACGGCACGACAGACCCAGACGAGCACATCAACCTGTACACCACACAGGTAAACCTCTACACCAATAACGATGCTATTCTGTGTAGGGTTTTTCTGACCTCGCTCAAAGGGTCCGCGCTCAACTGGTACACCCAGCTACCTGCCGAGCTGACCTCATTACATCACATCCGCCGCCTTGGCCATCCTCAGACAAGGCGACGACGAACCATTAAGGACATTCATGGAGCGCTTCGCTGGCATCTCTGTCAAAATCCGCAACTTAAACCCCGAGGTCGCACTGCACTCCATGCTCATGGCGTTGAAGCCAGGACCTTTCGTCGACAGCCTTTGCCGACGACCTCCTCCCGACATGGACGAGCTCCGAGCTCGCGCTGCTGGGTACATCCAGATGGAAGAGCATGCCGAGTTCCGCAAGGTAATTCGCGACAAACCACAAGGAAAGCAAGACCAAAGTCAGGCCACGAACATTTAAAGTTGGCGACCTTGTTTGACGATTACGGGGAGAAGCAAGAACAGACCCCTCCAAAGGAAAATTTGGAACTTGGAATTCCACCCACCTCAAATTTTATTTCTCTTAACTTGTAAATTCAGGGGATGTACTCTTTTTCCTCCTCAGCCTTTTTTCCCACTAAAGAAAAGGGTTTTTGGCCAAGGAAGGTTTTAACGAGGCACCCCTCAGAAATAAATCAACAAAGCAACTCCATTCCCATACATTTTTGGTATTGGCACATTAACCATGACGACTAACCAAGGTCAAGTTCGAACCTTGATATGCCAAGGTCGAATCCGAACCTTGATGTCAAGGTCGAGTTCGAACCTTGATATGCCAAGGTCGAGTCCGAACCTTGAGATCACATTTTCTTAACCAAGGTCGAGTTCAAACCTTCATATGCCAAGGTCGAGTCCGAACCTTGAGATCACATTTTCTTAACCAAGGTCAAGTTCAAACCTTGATATGCCAAGGTCGAATCCGAACCTTGATGCCAAGGTCGAGTTCGAACCCTGAGATCACATTTTCTTAACCAAGGTCGAGTTCGAACCTTGATATGCCAAGGTCGAGTCCGAACCTTGAGATCACATTTTCTTAACCAAGGTCGAGTTCGAACCTTGATATGCCAAGGTCGAGTCCGAACCTTGAGATCACATTTTCTTAACCAAGGTCGAGTTCGAACCTTGATATGCCAAGGTCGAATCTGAACCTTGATGCCAAGGTCGAGTTCGAACCTTGAGATCACATTTTCTTAACCAAGGTCGAGTTCGAACCTTGATATGTCAAGGTCGAGTCCGAACCTTGATATGCCAAGGTCGAGTCCGAACCTTGAGATCACATTTTCTTAACGAAGGTCGAGTTCGAACCTTGATATGCTAAGGTTGAATCCGAACCTTGATGTCAAGGTCGAGTTCGAACCTTGAGATCACATTTTCTTAACCAAGGTCGAGTTCGAACCTTGATATGCCAAGGTCGAGTCTGAACCTTGATATGCCAAGGTCGAGTCTGAACCTTGAGATCACATTTTCTTAACCAAGGTCGAGTTCGAACCTTGATATGCCAAGGTCGAGTCCGAACCTTGAGATCACATTTTCTTAACCAAGGTCGAGTTCGAACCTTGATATGCCAAGGTCGAGTCCGAACCTTGAGATCACATTTTCTTAACCAAGGTCGAGTTCGAATCTTGATATGTCAAGGTCGAGTCCGAACCTTGAGATCACATCTACTTAACAAGGTCGAATTTGAACCTTCAAACAAAAAATTTGGGAACTCCTCAGAAGCCCCTTTACTATTACATCACTCGGTGCTTGGGGGGCTAGTGTACTGGCCAGCCGAGTTGCCGACTTGTCCCTCACCAATCTGCTGACTCGGTCAAAGGTTTACCAGCCTAACCAAGCAGTAAGCTCATTATTGCCGAGCTCCTCAGCCCGACCATGAAACATGGACATCGAAACACCACATCGGCCCAAAGAGGCCATGTCATCAAACAAATAAAAATACAATCTTGTCACCGTGCTGCCCACGCGTTATGGGAACGAGGTGACGGTTATGACACATGGCGTCATGACAAATAGGCGTACGCGAAAAGTCACGACCCCTTGCCAAGCTCGGTCTTAACTCCTCGACCTACGGTCTTCGGAGCTCGGGGGGCTAGTGTACTATCCGTACCGCTATGCCGAGCTTGAGCTCAGCATCACTAGCGCGGAGTCACCTCGGACACGCGCTAGGCGACATCGGCTCGCTATCCAATTAGGTCATAAACTGATCTCGGGCCCAAGGCCCAACAAAACCCTAATACACACAAAGGTACGTGCATTACTTATACGAGACTCATACACCCACAAACACTAACTTTAGCATCGGAGTCTCTTTTGCAGGTACCACCCCCATCTTGGAGCATCAAGCGTACCAGCGAAGGAGGCTCACCAATCTTACTCGGAGGATCATCTCTATAGCAGATTTCCGGTAAGAACATTTTCTTATAGTTATTTTAACGGGTTTTATAGGATGTTTTAAAGGTTTTTCATAACTATTAGTATTTTAATAATAAATATTTATGAAAATTATTTTTGGATAATATTTTGATTTTTAGTAGCCCAGAATGGGTCATTCTCAAATTGAAACAGGCCGTTCCAAACTACTAAAATGGCCTATAAAGAGTAGACTAGAATGGGTCATTCCAACACATAATTCTATGAGTAAAATGCGAAGCCAGAACGGACCGTTCCGATTTTGGAACAGGCCGTTCCATATATGGCTATTGTAGGTAAAATGTGATTTCAGAACGGTCCATTCTAGTTTTGGAACAGATCGTTCTGAATGTGAAATATACGCATGACAAATGAGTCCAAAACGGGCCATTTCAAATTTGAAACGGGCCGTTCTGGAGACTCCTGAAATCTATAAATAGAGCACTCTGACACTGTTTCTGGACACTCTCTATAGACCAAGGAGAACCAAGAGAAGGAGATCAGCCAGATTCTGCTCTAGCTTCATCTTTTGCTTATCCAGGTAAGGGGGAGTGAGAAACCTCGCTCGGGGGTGTGGGAATAATTGTTGGGTAGCTGGATTGGTCCCCAATCCCTTGCTTGATGCATGCTTTAGGAACAGGAAAAATATGAATGTTTTCTGTTTTATCTTCTAATTGTTCTGTTGTGTTCCATATTGGATGCAATGTGTGAATATGTAATTAATTTTGAGAATAAATATGTTTTGATATGAATTATAGTGTTCTGTGGGTTCCTGAGAGAACCCTATGAGAAACAGGCAAAATATGAATATTTTCTATTTTGCTTTCTGAATGCTCTGTTGCGTTCTTTGTGTGATATAGAGTGTAAATATGTATTTGATTTCAAAATTAGATATGTTTTGATATGAATTAGAGTGCTCTGTGAGTTCCTGTACGGAACCCTATGAGGAACAATTATGAATATGACTATGTAAAATATGAACAAATGACATGAGACATGATGTGAATGAGAATGTGAAACGTGATGAAATGAGATAAGCTATGATTATGAGAATGTGAAATGTGATGAAATGAGATAATCTATGACTATGAGAATGTGAAATGTGATGATATGAGAACTGAAATTCCATGACAAGTGAAATGTTGAGTTAATGAAATAGTGAATGTGTGACATGCATCATGTGCATATATGATTTATTCCAGGTGTGCCGCTTAGGCCGTACACTAGTGATGTAACAAGCTAACAAGGTGTACCTTAGGGTCACCAGTGATGTAACAAGCTATGTGATGAAATGACTTATTCCAGGTGTGCCTCTTAGGCTGCATACCAGTGAGGTAATAAACTATGTGATGAAATGATGAGAAATGTGAAACTTCCGTATGGCGCCATATGCATGCATTTATGAGTCGAGTCCATGACATCATTACATAATAAATGAGTGTGCATGTGATATTGATTGTGTATGTGTATTGTTTACATGTGACTTATATTTGTTGTGTGTGTGTGCTATCTAACCTTTATTTCTGCACCTGGAACCGAGTGAGATATTTCTCACTCCCTTGTTGTTCTTTGTATGTATCTAAATTGTATTGCAGGTGTTCATAAGCATGAGGATGTTGGTGATAAGGCTTAGGCTTCAGTTGGACATGCTCTGATAGGATATGTGACATTGGGGCTTAGCTAGGTTTAGCATTGGAGTTTCATTACTGTTATTGCGTTTTGGAAAGATTGATGTTTTATTTTGTCATCATTTCCGCATTGGACTACGATTTGCAAAATATGAATACGAACTCTATCTATGTGTTTTGAAACCTTATTTTTAAGAAAGTTTTATTTACTCAAGAATGTACTTTATATTTATTGTGTATTATGTATGTGGGTTAGAGGGTGTCACATTTAGTGGTATCAGAGCAGGTCATTCAATCGGCCGTGAGTTATGAGTCTACTATGCTTGTTTGGTAGATGAATGATAAAATGAATTGATTGTGGAACTTATTGATATGCTAGTGTGATGATTGATTATGTTTGTTGTTTATTTAATTATGTGTATCGTTTTCTCAGAATTTGGCTTATAGACATGATATAGCTTAGATGATGCTATATACGATTGCTTATTTGTTTTGATACTTCTTGCTTATGTAAGAAGTAGTGGTTGGGTGGTATCGCTCGTGTTGTGAGCTTATGTGCAAGTAGTAGTGGAGGAAGCATCATCCTAATGAACTAGAAACTATTGGAACCTTGGATGTGGGTGAGATATTGATTTGTCGAGTGTATATATTAAGAGTTTATGGTTGATGGAGTTTCTGAAATCTATAATTGTAGCAATTGAATCCAAGGAGATTATATGTTGAGAATTGGAGTTGAGTGTTCTTAATGAAAGGTTGAAATGTCAGTGATTTCCTTGAGTTTTGGTGCTTGGATGTTAACCTTTTATAGTTTAGGTAGCATGTGAGTTTTATTTTCTAAGTCTTTTGTACTGAATATGTGAGTTGTTTTGGTTTAAGATTGTAGTGAGAAGCTTGGATATGAGTTTGAGGTGAAAATGAGTGGGGTAGAGGGTGTCACATGGGACTTGAAGTTTTCTTTAAATATTAATTAGATAATGTCTTTAGAAAAATGATTAATTCATTATATTGAACAACAAAATTATATTATTATAAATTATTTTAACTCTTAAAATATTTAATATTTTTAAAAAATAGTTTTTTTATTAAATAATTTTATTTTAAAAACTATCATTAAATTAAAACTCATCATCGTTAATTTATACATTTAATTAAAATAAATATTTAATTTATTAATATTTTAAATTAAAATTAAATTTTATGAAATATTTATAAATAACTTAGTAAAATAATATTTTATTAAGTAAATACTTTGAATTTTAAAATTTTATAAATTATCATAAAATTAAAACCCATTATCATTAATTTATCATATTTATAAAAATTTATATATTTAATTTAATTATAATTAAAATAAAAAATAAAAAATAAAAAATAAAAAATTAAATTAATTATAATGATATATTTATAAATAATTTAGTAAAATAACATTTTTTTATTTAAACATATTTTCATTATTAAACTTATAAATTTAAACATTTTTTTTATTTTTTCTGCGAATTAAAATTGGTAGGAAAATCCGCAGGAAAAGTTACTTGCAAAATTTTTCTACCACTTAGTAAACATTACTTCCGAATTTATTTTTACAAGAAAATCTACAAGAAACAAAATAAAATTCTTACAACATTTTCTATAAATTTTTACCATGGAAATTTTTTTCTATGATCATGAAAATTGTAGCAAAATTTGCAATAATTTCTTGTAGATTATTTATCATAAATTTTTTTAAGAAATATCTATAAATTATTTTTCACAAATAATTTCGTAAAAAAAATTGTGAAATTATTATTGCAAGAAAATTCACTACACGAATATTTTTTTGTAGGAAAATTCACAGAAAAAAGACACATATCTAGTAGTGAATATTATTAAAGGTATACATGAAAGAAAGATAATTAATACTACATGAAAAGCTAACTTAACATTTAGTTTGAGAGTTATTTTTTCTTTCAACACCATAGAAAGGGAATCGATGTAACTTTTTCAACTTTTACACTATTTAATCACTTGATAAAAAAAAAATTCTTGATTGAACCTTTAAATTATAATTTTATATTATTTTAAGTATTTATGTCAAATTTTGTTAAAATTCAATAATAATAAAAAGATAATTAACTTATTTATATTTATATTTTTGAAGAGTATATATTATGTTTATTTTGATTATATAAATGAGATATCAAATAATTTTGAATTAATATAAAATTTTGTTAAATGTGATTTAGGTGAAAAGAATTAAACGGTGTGTTTTTGGAAAATATCATTAATTAAAAGATATTAATTGATATAATAGTTAATAAATGTTATACTAATGTAATTTGATCTCTATATATATATATATATATGTATATATATATATGATTACCTTTATGACAAATGCTAATGACACACACTTTTAAACACATTTATTTTTAATTGCTTAAAATTTATTGGAAAACATAAAATTTGGTGGGTTCCACACCTTATTTAATCTCTCTTAGTTTGTAGATTGAAATACATTCTAACAAACTTTATTGATGACTAAATTAGTAAATGTATTAGCTATTTAATACCATTTTCATTTCATAATAAGTATCGTATTTGACCAAAAAAATTAATCTCTAAGATAAGTTTCATGTTAGTTTTTAAACGTAGTTAATTACATCTTTTCATTTATACCCCTAGTAATCCATAAAGTAGGAGTTTAAACAGGTAGGGTTGGGTCGAGTTTGGACAAATCTGTTACGTGACCAATCAAAATTCAACATATTGGGTTGGATTGACCACACACACACATATATATATTGAAATCCAACCTAACTTTGTTACGAACAAGTTGGATTAATCGAATCAACATAATTAAATTTATTTATTATTTTATAAATATTTAAATATTTTATAATAATAAATAATGATAAAAATTAAATTTCAAAATAAATTTATTGATTTTCTATATTGTTATTAATTCAAACAATCAACATTAATACAAAATAAAATTTAAAATAAATATTTTGTATTATTACAATACTATCAACCTAGAAATACAAAATTTGTTACTAAGCAAGAGTGACAAAGTGTATTATCCTAAACAAGTGATCATTCAAACACTAACTATTGTTGTGTTGTTGTTGTTGTTGTTATTATTATTATTATTATTATTATATTAATAATAATAATAATAATAATAATAATAATAATAATAATAATAATACATATGTCTAGGTTGGGTCATTGGTCAAAAATACAAAACTCATTACCCAACCTATACAATGTCAACTTTTTATGTCTAATCGAGTTTGTCTCAAACACTACGAAAATTTTGATCCAAACTCATTGAATAAATTTGTTTCAATTTCAGATTTCAAGTTACCTGCACCTACTTACCTCTTACCATAAAATAGCTATTGTGCTGCATCTAAATTCGTTACTGAGTAAGAGTAACAAAGTGTATTATCCTGAACAAGTGATCATCCAAACACTAATCATTGTGGATAGATTGACTAAGTCTGCCCATTTTATTCCCATTAACATTAGATACCCTTTGGAGAGGTTAACCAAGTTGTACATAGGTGAGATTGTGAGGTTGCATGGAGTTCCTACTAGTATAGTTTCTGATAGAGATCCTAGGTTCACCTCTAGATTTTGGGAGAGCTTGCATAAGGCTTTAGGCACTAAGCTTAGATTGAGTTCAGCCTATCATCCCCAAACAGATGGCCAAACTGAGAGAACCATACAATCTTTGGAAGACTTGCTGAGGGCTTGCATTTTAGAGCATGGGGGTAGTTGGGATAGTTTCTTACCTTTGATAGAGTTTACTTACAATAATAGCTACCATTCTAGTATTGGGATGACCCCTTATGAGGTTTTGTATGGTAGAAGATGTAGGACCCCCCTATGTTGGGTAGAGCCTGGAGAGAATGCTATATTAGGACCTGAGATAGTTCAACAGACTACTAAAAAGGTTAGGATGATCCAGGATAAAATGAGAGCATCCCAGACTAGGCAGAAGAGCTACCATGATAAAAGAAGGAAATACCTTGAGTTTAAAGAGGGAGATCATGTATTCCTTAAAGTAACTCCTTGGACTGGAGTTGGTAGAGCACTTAAATCTCGCAAGCTTACTCCACGATTCATTGGTCCCTACCAGGTCCTTAAGAGAATTGGTGATGTAGCTTACCAAATTGCGTTACCTCCATCCCTATCAAATCTTCATAATGTCTTTCATGTTTCCCAACTTAGAAAATACATTCATGACCCATCTCATATTGTTGAATCCGACAACATTCAGTTAAAGGATAACCTCACCTATGAAACTATACCTTTGAGGATTGAGGATAAGAGGGTAAAGCAACTAAAAGGTAAGGAAATTCCTTTAGTCAAGGTTGTTTGGGGAGGAAATGTTGAAGAAAGTGCTACGTGGGAATTAGAAAGTCAGATGCAAGAAACATATCCGTTTTTATTTGCTTCAGGTAATTTCGGGGACGAAATTTCTAAAAGGAGGGGAGAATTGTAACACCCTGAAAATTTTTACTAATGTAATAATTAATTGTTATTATTATTTTTATATATGGAGATTAATTCTTATGATTATTTTAACCAATTAAATGGATTTTATAAAGTATTTTAGATATTTTTAATGAATATGAATATTTTAATGATAATTATTTACGAAAAAATATTTTATATTTTAGTAGCCCAGAACGGGCCGTTCCGAAATTGGAACGGGCCGTTCCAAACTACTAGAATAACATATAAATCTTGCATCGAAACGGGCCGTTCCAAGACATGTTTTTATGAGAAAAATTTGAAACCAGAACGGGCCGTTCCGGTTTAAGAACGGGTCGTTCCGGTACACGATTTTATAAGAAAATTTTGAATCCAGAACGGGCCGTTCTGAATGAAGAACGGGCCGTTCCGGTTACATTTTTTACATAGCATTAATAAGTCCAGAGCGGGCCGTTCCGGTGGCATATTTTTGAGGTGACGAAGGCATCCAGAACGGGCCGTTCCGGATTTGGAACAGGCCATTCTGGCCGCGGCCTGGTGCCTATAAATAGAGCGTTTTGCACTCTTTAAAATTCATTTCTTCATTTTGTAATCTTTTTCCTCCTTTCTCTCTGAAGACGAAGGGGAACCTAGAGGGGGCGACCATCAAGATTCGACTCCTGCTTATCGAGGTAAGGGGGAGAGTGAGAAATCTTGCTCTGGGTGTGGGAATATATGCTGGGTAGTGGGATTGGCCCCCAATCCTGTGTTTGCTGTATTTTTTTGTATGCTCATGTATGAGGGGTTTCTCCCAATCGTATATGTTTTACTTATTATTTTTCTTATATGCAATTAATTGTATGATTTAAAGTGCTCTATGGGTTCCTATGAGAAACCCTATGAGAAATAGGCAAAATATAAATATTTTCTGTTTTGATTTCTGATTGCTCTATTGTATTCCTTGTTAAATGTAATGTGTAACTATGTGATTAATTTTGAGAATAAATATGTTTTGATATGATTTAGAGTGCTCTATGGGTACCTGCGGGAAACCCTATGAGAAATAGGTAAAATATAAATATTTTCTGTTTTGATTTCTGATTGCTCTGTTATATTTATTGTTTGATAAGATGTAAAAAAAAATATTTATTTAATTTTATAAATTAACGAGTTTTGATATAAATTAAAGTACTCTGTGAAGCTTGGTGAATATGATAAGATAATGTGATAATGTGAAATGTGATTGAGACATGAGATATGAAATGTGATAATGAAATATGATGAGATAATGTGATGATGTGATATGACCATGGGAAATGATAATGTGATATGAGAATGCATAGAGTCTTGATTGACATGCATCATTTGCATAAGTGTTTTAAGGGTACGATATGGAATACACCGCCAGAGAAGGCCCCCTAGTGTAAAAGCTTTGGCGATTAGTCCTTGGGGATAGCTCGGTATGGAAGTCCCAGTCTCGCCCATTGTGTGCATGGGATGTATCTTGCGCGGCTTAGCTATCCCGACGAGACTCTGGTAGTATATCCTTCTAGTGAGAGTGCGCAGAGGGTGTGACCCGGCATGTACTCCTAGACTACTCTTCGTGTATTGCTAGCGGCAATATGCCATGTGATGTTTTACTGGCGCCACATGCATGATAACATGTAGTCCGTGTCCATACACGTGCATTTTCAATGTTATATAATTAATTGATATTTTTATGTCTTGGATGAGTGAGATGTAATATTGTTATTAATAAATCTCTGTTATATTTGTTTTGTTTGTGTTTGGCTATTCGATGTGTATTTCTACACTGTGAGCTAGAGTGAGATGTTTCTCACTCCCTTTTCTTTTTGTTGTTCTCCTTTGACTGTTGTACAGGTGATTATCAGCATGAGGCTAGAATTGTAGGTGATGAAGCTTAGGCTTCAGAGTTTGGCTTTGCTCTGATAGGACATGTGACATCGGGGCGTAGATAGGATTAAATTATTTTTGGAGACTTTGCTTTTATTTTATTTTTTTTTAAATTTTGCTGATTTTGTTAAGTTATGCATGTGGTACTCTCTATCTGAACACGTTGGATTTTTTTTTCTTAATTATAAAATGTTTTATTATTCAAATTTTATTATTATGTGTTATGATATGCGGGGTAGAGGGTGTCACAACTGGCCTACATAAAATAGTTATTATGTTGCATCTTTTAAAATGAAAATTAGTCATAAGGTTAATTTTGTAAAGACACTATTCTTTTTCATTTATTTATTAGCTTTTCTCAATAAATGTAAAACAATATTGGAAGAAACTTATTGGATGAGAACTGGAGGATATGTATATCTATATATATATATATATATATATAGAGAGAGAGAGAGAGAGAGAATAGATCCATTTATTTCAAGAGTAAGTCTTGGATGACTTATTACATGCAATAACTCATGCTCTACCTCAAATTTTGACGATTTAGCCATTGGATTAAAAGGTCTTGTACCACCCTGCTCGGATGCACCACATTGAGCTCATCCAATCAGCTTGAGTACACCTAGTTGAGCTATGACATCAACTGTTGCTACTACGACATCACCATCCAACATTAGGTTATTACAACAGATGGAAGCCTTGTAAAAATGTAATGAAGAAGACCTAGTTGTCCTTGCACATTGCGAGCAAAAGCTCCAAACCTATGCCAAGAACACAATAGTACCATTTTGGAACTTACGTCTCCACAACTGTAGACTACATTCCTTCTAGATTAAACCCACACACTGCATGGGAATCCTAACTCAACAATGAAATCCACTCCACCATTCGAATCCTGTTAGGTTGTCTCATCGGTGACAATCATCGTCACCCTTTCATTGACACCATAATCGATAGACTGCTGTCGCAACCCGAAAATTTCCAATCTCGCGACTAATAGTTTAGATGTCCTTTGAAAAATCTCATCAATTAAGGAATGCCCGGACACTAGACTAATCCTTAATTAATGGTTTTGAAAATAGGTTCATGGAGTCGCCACCAATGTTTTACTCAAAACATTGGAAAAAGAAAAGATTTTTAAAGGTCCAATAATGGTCTTGATAACCAGTATTGGGTTCGGGGGTCGGTTACGTGTAAGGAAAGTATTAAGCACCCCTACAATGCCCTCAATCGGTACCCTATGACGAAGTTAACATTATAAACAATAAAATATAAATATTAAATCCCCTTTTATTGATAATATTTACATGCTTGAAATTTAAATTAAACAATTAAATTTAAAATATCTACATGATGACTTTTGTTATAATAATATTTATCAAAGATAAGAAATAAAAGAGAGAGAAGAAGGTTGATTAAAATACCTCGTAGCAAGCTTTGTTAGATCTTCCAATATGGAAATTGTAGGTGCTTTTTGGCAACCTTTCACACTACAATGCCTCACAAAATCTCAAGAAATACAAAAGAGAGAGGGAGAGAGAAAAAGAGAGAAATTTCGTACTCTAAAGAGTCTGGACAAATTTTTTGGAGTCCCTCAGAAATGTGCCCAAGCTGTCTATTTATAGGCTTCAAACAGGATCCAGAACGGCCCGTTCCGAAATCGGAACGACCCGTTCTGGATCTGGCCGTTACGTGTTAATTTAGTGTATTGAAACGGGCCGTTCTGAAATCGGAACAGCCCGTTCCAGAGGCACGTTTAACACATAAATGCCATTCTGGAACGGCCCGTTCCAAATTAAGGATTTAAGCCTTTTTTGTTATTTGGAACGGCCCGTTCCAATTTGGGAACGGCCTGTTCCAAATGTATGTTTTAGCCTTTTTTTAAAGAGCCTGGAACGGCCTGTTCCAATTTTGGAACGGCCCGTTCCAACTTTGGAACGGCCCGTTCCAGTTTAGGGTTTTAGGCTCTTTTTGTAAATTGGAACGACCCGTTCTAGTTTTGGAACAGCCCATTCCGAGCTACTAAAACCAGCTTTTTTGAGCTTTTAGCCTTCTGATGTCATGTCCTGTTATTTCCATGATTGGGAGCTCCTTTTCTTGATAATAGACGTCCATTTCTTCGTTTGTATGCCCCCGGGACGAAATTGGGTGTCTACAGTTGCCCCTCTTTACTTGTCCTTTGGAATAGCTATGTGTTGCTTTTCCAAAGGCAAGTAAAGACGTAGACATTTCATCCGGGTCTTCTCTTTGTCTCTTTGTGTGATGCTTTCTACGTTGCTTCCCTTGGATAGGTGTATTTTCTCGTGTCCTCACCCTTTAGAGAAGTTGCGTACTCTATTGGGTAACCAAACTGTACACCTGATCTTCAGTCTTTGAGTATAAGCTCCATTGTTTCTCTTGTGATAGTGAGGTGAAAATTCGGATCTTCACTCTTGTTTTGACAATAGATACCTTCACATTATTTCCTTCGGGTAGACGGTGTTCCCTATATCCTTGTCCCATGGAGCAACTGAGTGTTGGATTGTATGCTCTATTAGGTGTCAAGGATGGTGAATCGAAACATCTAGGCTTCAAGATCCATGTGAATGCCCTATGTCGCTTGCTATGTCCAAATCTTCTCCTTTACTTCAGCAGTGCAGATGCTTCCTACTGCTTCTGCTTGTCTCATGGTAGTGTGTTTCTTTATTTGTGGCTTGTTAAAGAGGGAGTATATTCTGAGCTCAGCCTCTCCAAGCTGGACTGATATTTAGGGCTTCAGCCGGCCCACTACTAGTTTTGGGGTCTAGCAACCCTTACCGATCTTGTACTAGTTTTAGGGATCTAGCACCCCTTACCGATCTTGTACTAGTTTTGGGGATCTAGCAACCCTTACTGATCTTGTACTAGTTTTGGGGATCTAGAAACCCTTACTGATCTTGTACTAGTTTTAGGGATCTAGCAACCCTTACTGATCTTGTACTAGTTTTGGGGATCTAGCAACCCTTTCCGATCTTGTACTAGTTTTAGGGATCTAGCAACCCTTACTAATCTTGTACTAGTTTTAGGGATCTAGCAACCCTTACTGATCTTGTACTAGTTTTGGGGATCTAGTAACCCTTTCTGATCTTGTACTAGTTTTAGGGATCTAGCAACCCTACTGATCTTGTACTAGTTTTAGGAATCTAGCAACCCTTACTGATCTTGTACTAGTTTTGGGGATCTAGCAACCCTTACTGATCTTGTACTAGTTTTAGGGATCTAGCAACCCTTACTGATCTTGTACTAGTTTTGGGGATCTAGCAACCCTTACTGATCTTGTACTAGTTTTGGGGATCTAGCAACCCTTACTGATCTTGCACTTGATGTCTTCTTGTAGGTGTTGTGGGATGAAAGACTACCCCTAAGTGGATGGGCAGGAGATGTTTGATGTGCCCCTGTGTTGGTGGGCAGAGAAGTGGATGACTGGCATGAATTCCAATGTTACCCCTGCTGCTTGAGTAGTGTGATGCCTCTCCAGGCGCTTGCTTGTGGTAGGTTTCTTTTTTCTGAATTTCATTTTTTGTTTAGCTTCGACTTTTTCATATTTGAAGCTTGCCTTTTTCTGGTATTTTTCTTAAATGCTTCGGCTTTTTCAACATTTGTGAAGCTTGCCTTTTTCTCATGTTGTTTTTGGTTTTTTTTTTATTGTCATCATTGGTGGAGGGATCTATTCCCATGATGTTATGTGTTGAATCTTTATTGATGAGTATTACTTTGGAAGCCACTCCTGGCTCTGGTTAGGAAGTCATTCCTGGTCTTGGCATTCTCTTAGATCATCCTTCATTCGGTTGTGGAGTAAGGCGTGATGGCCTCTTCATGCTTATAGACTTGCTTGCTTGGTCGATTCCATTCAATTCCACTGATGTCTTTGCTTAGTGGACACATAGAATCACTTGGGGTTGTTGTTTGTCACCGCTTCGACTCATGCTTGGCTTTTGAGCTTTTACAAGTGCTTTGTCCTGATGACTCCTTCTGACCCAAAGCAAGTAGATGCATGGATGCATGGATGCAATGAAAATGCAAGGCAAGAATGATTTTATTATTTAGTATTATTTTTTTGTGCAACGCCCTTCCATATGGCCCTATCTCATATGCATGCGATGCAATTTATGCTCATGTATTTGTTCCTAAAAAATGCAATTTTTTTTTTTTATGTCGGGAAATTAATCTGTACGTGTTAAGGTTAATGATGACAATTCTTTTTTATCCATGCCAATCTTGATTACTATCAGGATATGTTCTTTTGAGCCCAAGCTTCAGTGGCTCCTTGACTATCCAGTCGATGTGTGGTCAAGCATCTCTAACCTCTGTTTGAGGACATCTCGGCCTTCCCTCTGTGAGTATTCACTGTGCATTTTCCGTGTATCTTTTCGGTACCATTTTAATGCCATAAGGGTTAAGAGAAAAGAAAGAAGGGATGTTTGTATTTATTTATTTATTTATTTATTTATTTATTTATTTATTTATTTTCAAAATGGTTGTTAGAAGGGGTTTTCTCAAAAAGGGATTTTAGAAGAATGGCTAGCCAAGGTAGGCTTTGGTGTTTATGGCTATTAAACAAAGTATATTTGCTACAAAGAAGCTATCATTGTGTTTAGCCTTTTTGGAAAGTGAAGTGATGACTTGGGGTCGCGCTCTGATTGAAGGAATCCCCTGAGTTGCCTTTCGGTTTTCAACTCAAGTTGCTGCTTTAACGTCTTAACTTTTGCCTAGGTCACCCGGGATGTGTTTCCTAGCAGACATTTTTCTTTTGATCTTTTCTTTTGCCTAGGTTACCCATTTTTACTTATGAATTGCCTAGTAGATCTTGCCCTAACTTTTGCGCAGCCCCCTTAGTGGGTTTCCTGCCGGGCCTTCATTTTTTTTTGCAGCACTCATGAGGTATGGGATGTCTTTATTTTATCAAACCCTAGTCATGTTTGAATTTCTGATTGTTCCTTTGTTATCCTTTCCATGCTATTATTGAGTAACATCTTTGTTGCAAATACATTTTGTTTGTTAAGGGTTGATGGATGAGGCCTAGAGTGGATATTTAGAGGGAGAAGAGAAACGAAAGAGTGTTATGGCATTTAAAACAATACTTTCAATTTACACGTGCCCCTTTAACAAAGCTCGAAGGCTCGGGCATGCCCCGAGTTCGTGATTCATACACAGAGAGATAGACAGAGGTTGCCCCCTAGAGAGTCATGAATGATTTGATAATTTCCAAACGAAAACCTTTCCACTTGCTTGAACATCGGTGTTTTGCATTTGGAGTAAAACCTTTAGAATTCTTGCTTTCGAAGGGAATACTCGAGCCACCTTTCGATTCCAGCTCAGATAGACATTTCTTATTTTTATATATTCTCACTTTTGCATAGGACGTATCCTATCGGGATTTTGATTTTTTTTTTCACCCTAATTTTTGCCTAGGACGCCCTTTACGGGTTTTCATCCTAGCGGGTTTTTGTATGCAATGTCTTTATTCTTCAATTGGGTTTTGTCTTGTAATTCCCTAAAAAGCAAGGATTCGTCCATTCTTGATCATTCCTCTTATCCCGACAATTGTTGTTTCCGCATGGGAAAGTCTCGATGTTTGAATCGTCAATTTGGGCGTGTGATGCCCCCAATTACTGATAAGTGTTCCCCGATTTGATGTGTCAGGTTCACATTTGATTACAGTAATTTCCATTATCTGGCTAACATGCACAAATTAGATTTCCCTTTTTATTCTTATTTATTACTTACAAGGAAGGCGTGTTATCTATATGAAACATAAAATAGGATGCAAAGACATATGAGAAATTCAACAGATATCATTCTCATTGATTTTTGTTTAGAGAACATTCTTTGCATACTATTATATGTGCCTTCCATTTCTAATGAATGTATGCTAATGTACTATCATAGGAGATGCATGATATTTATTTTCTGCCTAAATTTTATCATGTTTTTGGCTAAAGGTTATGATGCATGATTTTTGGCTATATATTTATTTGTCTTTGTTGTTTTTTTTTATTTTAAATAAACTATCCTATATGATGCTTTGAGGTTTAGGTATATAGAAGGGAGTTAAAATTTTTATCATTTTTTTTAATATCTATTTGTTTGTAATTCTTATCTATTTGAAATAAATAAACACAAACAAATGCAACACACATATGCTCAAACAAATGTACACCCGCGAACAGTCACGTTTAAATCCTTGGTCTGTGGTCCCTGCAAGAAAAGTGCATTGTATAGGACAGTTCTAATCTCACTGGTCTTAAGGCCCCCAAGGTGCCCCCATTATAGGGACCCAGTATCTCTGTCGCCGTCACCTGGCAAACTCTAAGGTTTGTCGCAGTATTTCGGGCTAGAGTAACCAGTTATCACCTTGAGTGTGATTTTCGACAAGGCTCGCAGGCTCCAAGGCCAAACTTGGGCCGGTCGTACGTCAACCACTCCCTATGTTTATTACCCTCATGCCCCCGGGTGTAGGGGGAACTGTTGTGTGCAAAGGATTGTGTACAGTTTTATCCAAACTTGGGCCTGACCCTCTTTAAACTTCCCCAGTGGAGTCGCCGTCTGTCGCAACCCGAAAATTTTCGATCTCGTGACTAATGGTTTAGACGTCCTTTGAAAAATCTCATCAATTAAGGAATGCCCGGAAACCAGACTAATCCTTAATTAATGGTTTTGAAAATAGGTTCATAGAGTCGCCGCCAATGTTTTACTCAAAAAATTGAAAAAAGAAAAGACTTTTAAAGGTCCAATAATGGTCTTGAGAACCAGTATTGGGTTCAGGGGTCAGTTACGTGTAAGGAAGGTATTAAGCACCCCTACAACGCCCTCAATCGGTACCCTATGACGAAGTTAACATTATAAACAATAATAATATAAATATTAAATCCCCTTTTATTGATAATATTTACATGCTTGAAATTTAAATTAAAAAATTAACTTTAAAATATCTACATGATGACTTTTGTTATAATAATATTTATCAAAGATAAGAAATAAAAGAGAGAGAAGAAGGTTGATTAAAATACCTCGTAGCAAGCTTTGTTAGATCTTCCAATATGGAAATTGTAGGTGCTTTTTGACAACCTTTCACACTACAATGCCTCACAAAATCTCAAGAAATACAAAAGAGAGAGGGAGATAGAAAAAGAGAGAAATTTCATACTCTAAAGAGTCTGGACGAAATTTTTGGAGTCCCTCAGAAATGTGCCCAAGCTGTCTATTTATAGGCTTCAGACAGGGTCCAGAACGGCCCGTTCTGAAATCGGAACAGACCGTTCTGGATCTGGCCGTTACATGTTAATTTAGTGTATTGGAACGGGCCGTTCTGAAATCGGAACGGCCCGTTCCAGAGGCGCGTTTAACACATAAATTCCATTCTGGAACGGCCCGTTCCAAATTAAGGATTTAAGCCTTTTTTGTTATTTGGAACGGCTCGTTCCAATTTGGGAATGGCCCGTTCCAAATGTATGTTTTAGCCTCTTTTTAAAGAGCCTGGAACGGCCCGTTCCAATTTTGGAACGGCCCGTTCCGATTTTGGAACGGCCCGTTCTAGTTTAGGGTTTTAGGCTCTTTTTGTAAATTGGAACGACTCGTTCCAGTTTTGGAACAGCCCTTTCCGAGCTACTAAAACCAGCTTTTTTGAGCTTTTAGCCTTCTGATATCATGTCCTGTTATTTCCATGATTGGGAGCTCCTTTTCTTGATAATAGACGTCCATTTCTTCGTTTGTATGCCCCCCGGACGAAATTGGGTGTCTACAACTGCTCCCTCGAAGGTGGAAGCACCTTGACATGAAAATGTACAACAACTTAAATTTCGCAGACGAACATCTAGTAGCATACGAAGATGACTATTTTTGAAATTTCTTGATTTTAACCTACCAAGATATTCAATACTCGACCTTTAATCAATTTGACTTAACAAATTACAGTAGATTACAAGGTACAATACCAATATATTAGAATTTCAATGTTAATGTAGCGAATCAGTCACTTGTAATCAAGGTTGATTTTATATAACCATCTTCTTAGTCAATTTTAATTACAAGAATAATATTCAGAGTATATGTGTAATTGAAATGACATATCTCATAAATCTTTGAATCTTTAATTAGATTTATAACAAGATTGTTCATAAGATACAGGGTAAAAAGATAAAGAACACATAAATTTATACTAGTTCAACCATCCACTTGGCCTACATGCAATTTCCTCTGATTTAACACCCCACTAAATCAAAGATCATTCACTATAATATTGTTTACAAATACCATGCACACACAATATTACAAGAATGCTAACACACATCAATCTTGACACTACAAGATTGAAAATCATACAAATTTCTATACCCCACAAAAATTACTTAAGAAATCCCTCTCAATATTTCATGATCTCTTATTGAGACACCCTATCTTAAGAGATATACCGTACAAAATGAAATGTATGTTAAAAGATCAAGAAGATATCACCTATTTTGTGTAGATATTGATCTTTCACAATTGAACTCACTTATTGATTTCTTCTTTCAAGAACACATGTTCAATCTTTGCACTTCTAGTATATCAAAAAATATTTCTTTGATCAGCCTTTGATTCTTTTTTCTAAAAGTTTTCTTTTTCTCTAATGTTATTTTTCAAAAAAGGTTATCTTTTAATTTCATAAAAGATAGTCATTTAAAAATCAGCCGTAACTAAGTTATAAAGACTCATAACAAAAGTAATTTGTTACCTAATATGGTAATCTGTTACCAACTTTTTAAAACTGAACTAAGAACATAACAGAGTTAGGGTAATCGATTACGGGATATGGTAATGGATTATTCCGAGCTTTTTAGGAGCCAAAAATGCATTTCATTCTATGGTAATCCATTACTAATTGTGGTAATCGATTAACACGATGAAATTCTTGATTCTTCAACCTTTTCTCAAGCAAAAAGTTCTATTTTAATCTATTACTAGGTCTGGTAATCAATTAACACAGTGTATGCTTGAATATCCTTTTCAAGTAACAAACTTGGTAATCTATGATCCTGAATGGCAATTGGTTAACAATGTTACCTTGAAAACTCTTGTTTGAATCAAGACATATTTCTATGTTTAAACACTCGGTAGTAAATTACCTTTTCATTATAATCTATTACTTTATGTTTATACATGGAAATACTAAGTAATCAAATTTTTGGTTTCTTAAAAGCTTGATTAGTTCTTGAGTTAAGCCTTCATCATTACCATTAATTATAACCAAACACACACACATGCCTATATCTATTACAATCAATACATTATCCTTTTTTGTAGGATTAAACAACATCTATATAATTCATCATCAAAAGTAAAGCATTCTACAGGAGTCTTCAAGATGTCCCATCATCTCAATAATCTCCTCCTTTTTGGTTTTGATGAGCCAAATATCTAAGTAAGATAAATGACATATCTTGAATAGATGTCTTGTGTTTGCTTGATGATCTATCTACAAAACTCATATAGAAAAGCTTCCAACACAAACAAGTAAAGCAACATATCAATCAAGTTGAGTAGCATATTAAACTCACAAATGTTCTGCTTAACCATTTAAATTTGAATGAATCATCTAAGTCCATATTAACATATCAAATCATTCATTCACATATATATCAACATATATTATTCAATCATTTTATTATTTTCTCATTCATATATATCATTCATTTCTTTTTAATTTCATTCTTTTCTCCCCCTATTTCGGTTAACCAAACCAAAATTAATATAGAGAAATAAGATTGTAGTTTATAACACATAAAACATATATAAAAATGAATCAAAACAAAACAATATTTAGTTAATATAAAATATATCCATGACATAAAATTATTCAAAGTAAGAAATATTAAAAATATTACAACCCAATAAATTGTCCAGAAATTAAACTTAAAAACAACTAAACAAAACGTAAAATGAAGAAAACAGTGCCTATTCTTGTGGGTCAACATCAGGGTATGGAGTATTCATGGCGTCTAGGCACTCAAAGATAAACTCAAAACAAGCCTTGAGATCATTGTAGTCACGCCTTTGAGATTCCCTAATATCATCCAACTTGGCTAACACTGATAATTCAAATGCAAATAATGGTTTAGCTTCTTCAGGTCTAGCTTCAGGTTCAACTTCAGCTTCTAATGGTTCTTCTATATTTAATGGAGTTACTTCATCCTTGGCTTTTGATCCTTCACCAATCTTGACCAGTTTCATCATCTTGAGAGCATGATTCTTCACATCATTGTCGCAACCCAGATTTTTCCGATCTTGTGACTAATGGTTTAGACATCTTTTTAAAGATCTCATTAATTAAGGAATGCCCGGACACCAGACTAATCCTTAACTAATGGTTTTGAAAATAGGTTCTATGGAGTCGCCACCAATGTTTTACTCAAAACATTGGAAAAATAAAAGGTTTTTTAAAAGTTCAATAATGGCCTTGATAACCAGAATTGGGTTCGGGGGTCGGTAAGGTGTAGGGAAGGTATTAAGCACCCCTACAACGCCCTCAATCGGTACCCTATGATGAAGTTAATGAGATAAGAAATAATAAATTAAATATTAGATCCCCTTTATGAATTACTATTTACATGCTTGAAATTTAAATTACACGGTAAACCCTTAAAATATCTACATAATTGCGTTTATTATAGTAATATATAAAATAAAAGAAGAGAAAGATAAAACAAGAGATTGATGAGTAATACCTCGTAACAAGCTTTATTGGATCTTCAACTATGGAGGTTTTAGGTGCTTTATGGCAACCTTTCACACTACAATAAGCCTCACAAAACTCAAGAAGTACAATAGGAGAAAGAGAGAGAAAAAAGGGAGAAATTTCGAGCTCTATGGAGCTTTGGACGAAATTTTGGAGGTCCTCAGAAATGTGCCCAAGCTCTCTATTTATAGGCTTCAGACAGGGTCCAGAACGGCCCGTTCCAAAACTGGAACGACCCGTTTTGGATATGGCCGTTATGTAGTATTTTCGTACCCTAGAACGACCCGTTATGAAATCAGAATGGTCCGTTCTGAAATCAGAACGGCCCGTTCCGGGGAACCAGAACGGCCCATTTTGATTTCAGAACGGCCCGTTCTGGGATACACATTTTAGGCCATTTGATTGGTTTGGAACGGCCCGTTTTGGTCTAGAACGACCCGTTCCAACCTATATCTTTTTAGGCATTTTAGAATCCCAGAATGGCCCGTTCTAATCGAGAACGGCTCGTTCCGGACTTGGGAACGGCCCGTTCTGATTTTGGAACGGTCCGTTCTGGGCCACTAAAACAATTGGTTTGGGCCTTTGGGCCCTCTGATGTCCTATCTTGCTGTTTGTTTGCCTCCCGGACGAAATTGGGTGTCTACAGCTGCCCCTCTTTACTTGTCTTTTGGAATAACTGTGTTGTTTTTCCAAAGGCAAGTAAAGACGTAGTCATTTCGTCCGGGTCTTCTTCTCATCTCTGTGTTGATGGTTCTACGCTTCTTCTTGTCTCATGGTAGTGTGTCTCTTTATTTGTGGCTTGTTAACGAGGGAGCATATTCTGAGCTCATCCTCTCCAAGCTGGACTGATATTTAGGGCTTCAGCCGGCCCATAGGTGGGAGCTCGACGGCGGTCCCGATTTTGACTTCAAGGAACTCGGCGGTACCCTCGTTGTCGTTCACTGATTTGTGAGGCTCGACGGCGGCTCTCGATCAAGCTTGGCTGATATTAAGGCTTCAACCAACCTATGGTGGGAGCTCGGCGACATCCCGGTTTCAATTTCGAGGAACTCGGCGGTACCCTCGTTGTTGTGGTAGTATTTTCGTAGCGTCTTCAGGCCGTAGTATTTTCGTAGCCTCTTCAGGCCGTAGTATTTTTGTAGCCTCTTCAGGCCGTAGTATTTTCGTAGCCTCTTCAGGCCGTAGTATTTTCGTAGCCTCTGCAGGCCGTAGTATTTTTGTAGCCTCTTCAGGCCGTAGTATTTTCGTAGCCTCTTCAGGCCGTAGTATTTTCGAAGCCCCTCCAGGCCGTAGTATTTTCGAAGCCTCTTCAGGTCGTAGTATTTTCGAAGCCTCTTCAGGCCGTAGTATTTTCGAAGCCTCTTCAGGCAGTAGTATTTTCGAAGCCTCTTCAGGCCGTAGTATTTTCGTAGCCTCTCCAGGCCGTAGTATTTTCATAGCCTCTCCAGGCCGTAGTATTTTCATAGCCTCTCCAGGCCGTAGTATTTTTATAGCCTCTCCAGGCCGTCTGCTAGTGTTGATGATGTGGTTGCCCCTTGACGAGGATTGTTGATAAGTGGTGCCCTTGTGTTGGTGGGCAAAGGAGTAGATGGTTGACAGAGATTCTGGTGTTGCCCCTGCCATGTGAGTATTGTGATGCCTCTCCAGGCGCCATGTTAAGTCCTTTTGATGATCGATTGTTTGATTATTGATGGATGGTTGTGGAATAAAAGACTGCCCCTAGGTGGATGGGCAGGAGATGTTTGTTGTGCCCCTGTGTTGGTGGGCAGAGAAGTGAATGGCTGGCAGGGATTCTAGTGTTGTCCCTACCACGTGAGTATTGTGATGCCTCTCCAGGCGCCTTTATTGTGGGATGGTTGGTAAGAGTTTTGTGTTGTTCTTTGGACGAAATTTTGGAGGTCCTCAGAAATGTGCCCAAGCTCTCTATTTATAGGCTTCAGACAGGGTCCAGAATGGCCCGTTCCAAAACTGGAACGGCCCGTTCTGGATATGGCCGTTATGTAGTATTTTCGTACCCTAGAACAGCCCGTTCTGAAATCAGAACGGCCCGTTCCGGGGAACCAGAACGACTCGTTCTGATTTCAGAACGGCCCATTCTAGGATACACATTTTAGGCCATTTGATTGGTTTGGAACGGCCCGTTCCAACCTATATCTTTTTAGGCATTTTAGAAACCCAGAACGACCCGTTCTAATCAAGAACGGCCCGTTCCGGACTTGGGAACGGCCCGTTCTGATTTTGGAACGGTCTATTCTGGGCCACTAAAACAATTGGTTTGGGCCTTTGGGCCCTCTGATGTCCTATCTTGCTGTTTGTTTGCCCCCGGACGAAATTGGGTGTCTACAATCATGAGCTTCCCTTGTTGCTTATTTAGCTTCACTTAGCAGAGGTACATTGTAATGAGCAACAAACTTGCTAATGAGCAAAGCATAAGGATTTGTAGTCCATAAGTCTTCTAGTCTTTAGCATTGTGTCTTCCAACATATATATCCAATTGAATTTAACTTCATTTTTAAGGGCAACCATGAGAATCATGTCATCCTCACTGATTTGAGCATGATTGCTCCCCTAACTGCCAAAACCCATGAAATGTAGTAGTGAAGTAACCTACTTTAGTAAATAGACCACCTGCATTATATGTTACCTTTTTATTGTTCCTCCTCTTTACAGCCTTGTCTGCTTCCCAAGTAAAAATGTATCTTAACATACTTTCAAAAGAACACATCTTTGTTAATCTCAAAACCTTTTGATTTCAGATTAGCAAAATTTGGAACAATACCATTGTTATCCAATCCAGCCACTTCTTTATACACTTTATCAGATAAAGTAATGGTTACACCATTAACCTCAGAAACCAAAGCACAATCATCATCCTTATGTAAATTGCAGTAAAATACACAAACCAAGTTTGGATAGTAGAGTCCATTTAGATTGACAAACTTTTCTAGACCTTGAGAAATTAGTAAATTCTGAAAAATGAAAACCTTCTTTTCTTAGCCAAGAAGGGTAAAATACCTTATAAGGAACAAGGTCTTTGCATGCAAAGGACTTGTTGAATGTTTCCTCTCGAGTCTTGGTTGAAAACTAGTGGTGTGGAGAGTCTTCCTTGGATTGAGTATGAGAGGGTTCTCTTCTTTTCCTTCTTGTAGAGGATTCTCCTTGAGTTGGTTTAGAAGGTTATGGGTAATCTCGATTAGCCCGGTGCTTTACTTTTTTTCCTTTTCCAACATTCTCCATTATTGATTGAATAACTGAAAAGAGAGGGGTTTTGATTTTGGAGAGGTTGTTGTTAGGGTTTGAGGGTAAGAATGTGAGAGAAATGGTTTGGAAATGAAAGGTTTCATTTTTAGAAGTTTATTTGAAGTTAAAGGGTTCAAAAATAAGGGATTTTTCAACAGTTACATTGCAATTAATCGCTTATCACCTGTGGTAATCAATTATCTCGATAAAGTATGATGTATTTTAACTTCCTATGTGTAGGGTAATCAATTATTATACGTGGTAATCGATTATTCCAATGCACATGTGACTGTGTGAGTTTTATATAACTAGGGTAATCGATTATCTAGAGGGGTAATCGATTATCTTGATGAAGTATGACCATTTTCAACCTATTTTCTCAATGGTAATTGGTTAACTCGTGTGGTAATCAGTTATCACAGAGAAATCATTATTTTCCAGTGTAATTGTGTGATCCTAATTATGAACAATCAAATCTCATGCATATTTCACTCAAACATATATGGTTTTGCATACAAGATTCACATAATTATCAAATACCTAAGTATATAAATTGAGATTAGGCAAGATTATACTCACTAATGATACCAAGATTTGTTCTAAGATTGTAAAATCTTTCCTTTGGTACTAGGTTCACGAATATATAAGCTAATTGATTCTTCGAATCAATAAACTCAATATTACAATCACCTTTTTCCACACGATCTCTTATAAAATGATGTCGGACTTCAATATGATGTGTCCTTGAATGCATAATCAGATTCTTTAAGATGTTGATAGAACTTGTATTGTCACATTTCAGTGGAATGTGATCTAGCTTCAATCCAAAATCTTGAAGTTGATGCTTGATCCATATTGATTGTGTACAACAACTTCCAACCACTATATATTCTTCTTCAGCAATAGAAAGTGTTGCACATGCATGTTTCTGGCTATGCAAAGATACAAGACATTCTCCAAATATATGACACATACCGCTAGTACTGTTTCTATCTAACTTGCAACCTGCAAAGTTAGAGTCAGAAAATCCAATTAAGGAAGGAGATGTACCTTTAGGATACCACAATCCTACATTGAGGGTTCCTTTGAGATACTTCATAATCTTTTTCACAACGTTCAAGTGTGATTCCTTTGGTGCAGATTGGAATCTAGCACATACACACACAGTGAACATTATATCTAATCTACTTGCTATGAGATATTAGAGTGATCCAATGACAGTTAGTGGACATAGGGATGCTTGAAGTTAGTGATATAAGAGTGATCCTCTATATCTTGTTTATTCTACTTCATTTCCTACAACATCACTATATAGATAACAGTTAGTGGACATAAGGATGTTTGAAGTTTTACAATTCTCCATGTCAAACTTCTTAGTAATTCTTTGCTATATTTGGTTTGATGTAAAAAGATTCCCTTATTCAATTGTTTGACTTGTAGCCCTAAGAAGAAACTGAGTTCTCCTTTCTTCTTATATTCATGATTGCAGTCACCATAGGTTGTCATCTTCTATTTAGTGACTTTAGGACCTTGACATTTACTTATTCTTCATCAAATATTTTTCCTAGGCCTTTCAAGTGGTTGGTAATGTGAGTAAACATCTTTTGCATTTCCATGATGGTTTCTCCTTGTGTCATTCTAAAAGTTTGATATTCTTAGATGAAAGTATTCTTTCTAGCATGTCTAACTTCAAGAGTTCCTTCATGTGTCACTTTAATCAAGTCCCATGCCTCTTAAGTTGTAGCATAAGATGAAATTCTAAAGAATTCATCAGAATTTAATGCAGAATGTATTATATTCAATGCCTTTACACCATTTTCAGCTCTTTTAATCTCATCTTGATCCCAGCTATCAAAAGGTTTCTCTATTTCTTTTCCATTTTCAATTTTAGTAGGAATTTTATATTCAATAATCACAGCCTGCCATATGCTTCTATGAACAAATTTCATAAGATTTTCATTCTTACTTTCCAAAAGGGGTAATTATCTCCAGAAAAGATAGGAGGTTTGTTTATAAAGGCACCCTCAGCAAACGGTAACTAATTACTAGTCACTTTAAGGAGTTTATGGATGTAACATAACTAACTAACAAGTTCTAAGCTCTTGATACCAATTATTGGTCCTTGTTTACTAGAATCTAGAAGGGGGGTTTGAATAGATTCTATCCTAAGATGACTCTATTTTCAAAATTTCTTGATTTTAACCTACCAAGATATTCAATGCTAAACCTTTAATCAATTCAATTTACCAAATTATAGTAGATTACAAGGTACAATACCAATATATTATAATTTCAATGTTAACGTAGCGAATCAGTCACTTGTAATCAAGGTTGATTTTATAATACCATCTTCTTAGTCAATTTCAATTATAAGAATAATATTCAAAGTATATGTGTAATTGAAATAACATATCTCATAAATCTTTGAATTCTTCAATCAGATTTATAACAAGATTGTTCAAGAGATATAGGGTAAAAAGATAAAGAACATAAAAATTTATACTGGTTCAGCCATCCAGTTGGCCTACATGCAATTTCTTCTAATTTAGCACCCCACTAAATCAAAAATCATTCACTATAATATTTTTTACAAACACTATGCACACACAATATTAGAAGAATGCTAGCACAAATAAATCTTGACACTACAAGACTGAAAATCATACAAATTTCTGTAGCCCCCAAAAATTACTTGAGAAATCCCACCCAAGATTTCAAGATTTCTTATTGAGACACCCTATCTCAATAGATACACCATACAAAACGAAATGTACAGGTTAAAAGATCAGAAAGATATCACCTATTTTGTGTAGATATTGATCTTTCATAATTGAATTCATTTCTTGAATTTCTTTTTTCAAGAACACATTTTCAATCTTTGCACTTCTAGTATTTTAGAAAATATTTCTTTGAACGACCTTTGATTATTGTTTCTAAAAGTATTCTTTTTCTCTTATGTTATTTTTCAAAAAGGTTCTCTTTTAATTTCATAAAAGATATTTATTTAAAAGTGCAAGACGTAATTCAGTTATAAAGAGTCATAACAAAAGTAATATGTTACCTGATATGGTAATCTGTTACCAGCTCTTTAAAACTAAATTAAGGACATAGAAGAGTCAGGGTAATCAATTACAGGATTTGGTAATCGATTATCCCGAGCTTTTCAGAAGCCAAAAATGTATTTCATTCTATGGTAATCAATTATTGTTCGTGGTAATTGATTAACCCGATGAAATTCTTGATTCTTCAGCCTTTTATCCAACAAAAGGTTCTATTTTAATCTATTACTAGCTTTGGTAATCGATTAACATAGAGGATGCTTGAATATCCTTTTCAAGTAACAAACTTGGTAATGTATTACCCTCAATGGTAATTGATTAACTATGTTACCTTGAAAACTCTTGTTGGAATCAAGACATATTTCTATGTTTAAACACTTGGTAGTAAATTACCTTTTCATGATAATCTATTACTTTATGTTTATACATGGAAATACTAAGTAATCAAATTTTTGGTTTCTTAAAAGCTTGATTAGTTCTTGAATTAAGCATTCATCATCATCAATTAGAACCAAACACACACATGTCTATATCTATTACAATCAATACATTATCATTTTTCATTGGCTTAAACAACATCTATATAATTCATCATCAAAATTAAAACATTCTTCATGAGTCTTGAAAATGTCCCATCATATCAACAACTTACACTTGAGAGGATGCTATCATGTGCAAGATCTTTCCCACAACCCTCAAAGACCTTGAGCTTTAGTGGTACACTCTCTTACCAATTTTTAGAATACTTAGTTATGTTCTCCTTATACAACTCTTTAGGGTCCGATTTGCCACTAGCTAATCACACGACACTTCCACACTAGTACTACTCAATATGGGGCAAGATGACGACAAACCACTTTGGAGTTTCATGGAAACATTATCCCTAGTCACCAAAAAAATATAGGATCTTCACCTTTAAGTCACCCTAAAAACCATGTTGAACACACTAAAATCAAGACCGTTCTCAAACAACATCTATCGCCACATGCCCAAAGACATGAATGACTTAAGAAACCAAGTTTTCATGTTCATCCAAATGGAAGAACATAAGGCAAGTCGACACAAAAGTCGATAATCAACCAACACAGAAGATGAATACCACAACTCAGATAGGTTATGCCCTCAAAATGATAACAAGTACAAATTGCCAATTGAGAAGTACATAAAACTCTCGTAGATCAAGTTAGCTTAGTTGGAATCTTTCAATGGAACACTTTCCTCCAAATGCATTTACCCCATAACAACATCAAACCATATAACAAACCCCTATTGGGATTTGCAAGCGAGCAAGTTAGCTCAAAGGGCTAGATAAAACTGTTAAGCAAATTAAATAATGGGAAATAAACAAAGTCATTAAATATGAAATTTTTAATAGTGGATGTCGTAACTTGCTACAATGCCATACTCGAATGAACCTCCTTAAATGCCTTAGTCTTGGTTTCCACACCCCACCTACCAATGAAATTCCCCACCAATGATAGAAAGAGAACAACAATTTGACTCGATTAGCACCCAACATGAAAATGTTATGTTGAAAGCTTCAAGGTCATCCTAAGACACACCACTAACTTGGAAACACTTGGTCTTGGAGCACCACCAACTATCTAATTCAACTCAGCACATCTAGACGAGTTATGTACTTTTTTCCTATGTTAGCCTCTTTCCCTTTATTTAGAAAAAATGTTCTAGCCTATGAAGGTTATTTAACGAGGCGTCTCGAAGCATGTATCATTCTTACATATTAATATAAGTTCCTCATTCAAATTTTTTATTCAAATTTCTATTCACACAATTTTCAAGTAGACAAACTCTTGCATTTTTACGATTTTCACACACGATTTTCAAGCACACAAGCTTTCCCATATTCACATTTTTTGCACACAATTTTCAAGCAGACAAGCTCTTGTGTCTTTAACATTTTTGCATGTTATTTTTGATCAGATAAACTTTTGTGTCTTTACTTTTTTTGCACTTAATTTACGTGTAGACGAGCTCTCACATCTTTATCATTTTTGCATACGATTTTTGAGTAGACGAGTTCTCAAATCTTTAACATTTTCACACGGGATTTTTGACAAGATGAGTCCTCATGCATTTATATTTTTTGCATGGGATTTTCAATCAGACGATCTCTCACATTAGCATTTTCACATCCGATTTTTGAGTAGATGAGCTCTCACGCATTTACATTTTTTGCATGTGATTTCTGAGTAGATGAGCTCTCACATCTTTAGCATTTTCACACACAATTTCTAAGTAGATGAGCTCTTGAGTCTTTACCATTTTTGTACATGATATTTGAGTAGACAAACTCTCATACCTTTACCATTTTCACACCCAATTTTCGAGTAGTCGAGCTCTCTTGTCCTCACATTTCTCACACGTGATTTACGAGTAGACGAGCTTTTGTATCTTTTATACAACTCACACGTGATTTTTAAGTCACCTATACTCGCATTCGCTTCACACCATACACTTTCACTCCAACAGGTTTTCACATTATTATTACAATTCATACAACTCTCAATATATGCTTACCAATTATAATAAAAATACAATATCACATTCAATAAACATGCAAACCTCAAAGTTCCAAACTCATTACACAACTAGTCCAAATTGAAGCAATAATAAAAAGAAGTGTATCAATCATAATAACATACACAATATGCATTCATTTGCACAATTCTTGCAGCCTTTCCATCTTTAGATCCTTCAACTTCCCCACTTGACATTGATCCGTCAGCCACATCACTTACACAAACACCGTATTCCATTGTAGAATTCTGAACAACCTTATCAACCACACCTACCTCAGGCACTATTGTCTCTTCATTCAACTCATCCTCCTCCTTTCCAACCTTCACCTTTTGCAATTTGGGTGTAACCTCCTCTACTTGTTCATCTTCCTCTAGAATGTTCACATATTCACTAAACCACCATCATATACATCCATGTTAACATTCAACTTCCAAATAGAAAATTCAGGTGCAAAAAACTTTACTTGCCAAGTAACCTTTTCAAAACCCCTCACATGCTCCTTACACATAGCCTTCTCAACAACACCTAACTTCCTCTCCAAATCTTTTTTCTCTATTATCAACGATTCCTCTCGTATACCATACTTGAACAAGCTTCCCTCTAGTGGATGTCCATTAGCTCGTCCTCCACAACGCGGTTGCAAATGACACTATAGCTTGCTAACATGTAATGTACATTGAAAATACCTACACATTAGCTTAATGTGCATGCGCCTCATACTTCTCTAACCATGCTACATTGCTCGCCAAATTTCCTTTCCATTCATCCAGCACAGATAATGATTATCCCAATAACACTTCCATTTCATTCAAGCCCTTAGTTGGCCCAACAAACCAACCCTAAGGAGGCACAACGCCTTTCCATTTGTTGCTATCACTACCCTTTTCATCTAGCATTACCATTTCTGGTACCATCTTACCACTAGACACATCTACCTAACCTCCATCTATCTTACCATCTCCTAGAGCACTATTGCTTATATCCTTCACCTATGATCGAACAATTGTCTTCTCAAGAGTTCGCGCCCCACTAGAACTCACCATCACCTTTAATTTCTTGGGCATTGGTGAATTCACCTAACTTGGGGATAACCCACCTCCATTTATCAACTCGGCCTTCTATGATAATCGTGACACAAAATGACCAACCCTCCTCGATGCACCTACCACCTTTCGTTCTCTCACAATTGAGGCCACAACCTTTTCCTCGACACCCTCGAGCTCCATCGTCAGCCCTTGCTCTTTATCATCCACCTTGAACTTGGCCTTCAACTGCCTCTACATGTTTTTACCCATCAACTCTACAACAAACAACATATCACATATCAATACGTGAGACCATACACAACAACATCTTAAACTAATTATTGATCAAGCTCAAGATGAAGACATGATCCTTGTTGGTTTTGATGATTACAAATAAGCTTCTTGAGAGAAAAGAATGCAACTTGTAGTTTATTTTGTGTTTTGAGTCTCTTAATAAATAAGAGTGCAAGTTGTATCTTATTTTGTGTGGTTTTAAGCTTTGTTGCTTGCGTGCTTTGTGCTTGGTAAGTAACTTAGCACTTTATCTCTATCTAGATGATGATTGATGATTTAGATATATTTTGAAATAGATTTGAAAAAAAAATGGCATGAAAAATTGAGATATTAAGTTTTCACTTAAGATAATCTATTATTTCAAGTAATAATCAATTATTTGCTCTATTTTTTAGTTACCTCAGGAGAAATTGTTGTAATAATTGATTATTGTTCAGATAATTGATTAAAGTATTTTGGTTGATTTCCAGAGTTGTTAAGAATAAAATAATTGATTATTCATGTAAATAATTGATTATTTCAGCTGGAAAACTTATATATGTTAAAATTTTCACACCTTGAACAAAGAATTTTGAATCTTTGTGATATCTTTGAAGTTAGCGGAAAAACACATAGAAAGAGGGGTTGAATATGTGTGTGTGCATGTACAAAGGAATTTTCAAATCATTTTCGCAAGAGTAATGTTCTTCGTCCAATGCACTTTTAAACGTCATACTGTTAGGAAAAATTTGTTTAACATAAGATCAATGCATCTGAAGGGTTTATCGTCTACTAAGAAAAATGTTTCGTAATGATAAATATTGAAGTTCTTACATCACTACTAGGAAAATATTGTTTTACGTCGCTATATTTACATCGGTTGTCGAAGAAACGTCGCTATATTCACTTCTCATTTAGCTTGCTTCCCAAGTAAGCCAAGTGAGAAGCTTGCTCCACAAGCCTCCTAAACTAGGGTGGCTGGTCAAGCAACCCTTGAACCATGGTTAAGGTTAGCTTTCTCCCTAAGCTACCTTCCACTATATATTTGTAATTCTCTCATTTTTCCTCACTTTGGATGAATGAAATAAGAATTTACTCTCAAATTCTCTCTTCTCAAAGCCATTGAGTCCGTGGAGAACACTCTCCTCCTAGGTTCCACACAAAGGTTTCCACCTTTGTGCCTTAGTTCCAACCTTTCTTCTACTTCTTGAAGAAGTAACCAAGCACATCAAGGATCTTCTATAAGCTTTTGGAAGCTTGTTCAACCTTTATTCTTGGTGTGTTTGTGACCTCAAGAAAAAAAGAGGACCGTGAAGGTGGAGTGTGAGGAAGAACATCAACCACTTCTTCACCTACTTCCATCATTTTTGGTAGCATACCTTTGGTGCTCTTGAGGTTATGTGTTCCTACTCTTTGTGTTTTTGAATCCGTGTTGTACCTTCTTCCTCTTTGCTTATTTCAAATACATGTTTGCTAAATGGATCTAGGTTTAATAAATATTTTGATGGATCCATATGTCTCATAAGAATTGATTGATTCATATTTTGCTTGTTCCTTTTAATCTTGAATCAATCCGTTTGTGCCTTTAGGTTTTCCTATACTTGTGCGTTTTTCATTTTGATTGAGTCTTGCCTATTCCTTAACATGAGTCCGTGATTGGACATTGATATTGATTAGAATGAGTTTTGTTTTTGAATCATATGTTTGTCTAGAGTCATGTGTAGTTCTTTACATGTCATTGAATCCTAGATTAGCTTGTTGAACCTTAATTTTTTGTGTTGTTCTTGTGTCTACATTGGTTTGGTTTTTGCTTTATATTCTTGTGCTGACCTATATTTGCTTTTTCTTTACACATTTGAGTTCTTAATTTGCTATTAGTCATAGCAAATTCCTTAGAGTTAGGTTTCTTTGATGTCTCATTAAAAAGTTTGTCAATAAAATTTCTAAACACTTTCCTATTAGGTTTCCTTGCATTTTTGTTTTGTGGCTGAAACTTGTATCACTTTTTAAGTCCTTAAAATAGAGGAAAAACAGAGGTATTAGTGTTCAAATGCATTGGAAAAACAAAACAAAAGAGTTCTTGAAAATTGACCTAAAATTTGTACAAAAAGTGTGATCACTAGAACACAAAATGACTAGTATACCTCTTGTTTTGTGGAATTTTTTTGGCAGTAGTTTTAAACATTAAATCCGAGACAAATACTTTCATTAAAAGGAATTAAACTCCTTTACAAAATAAAAACAAAAAGTGAAAAAAAAAAGTTACAAAAAAGTTACAAAAGAAAGAGTACAAGAAGAAGCCAAGGAGTAGAAAATTTGCTTAAGATTGCTCTTGGTTTTGACATTTTGTTGCCTATCTTAAACACTGTCCAGCCATACATTGCTTGATTTTGAGTCTTATTTTGTTTTGTAATTTTAGATTTTATTTTTTAATCTACTCTAGTGCCATTGATAGGTTTTCCTTTGTGTGCTAGCCTTTCTTTGATGCCTTAATTTTTGTTTGTCTTTATTTGGAATTCTTTCTAGTCTTGTCTCAGTTATTTCCACCATTTGGTGCAGCTTCTCCTAATTGTTAATTTTTAGTTTTACCATATATATTCCAGAAACTTAAGGTGTGTTGAGTGCTTCTTGAAGGTGTGGAAGGACAAGTTACAAAGGAAGCCAAAATTGGAAGGTTTTGTGGTGTGGGCTAGGAAGCTTGTTTCTCCATTGGAGGAAGGCTTTGGAAGCTTAAACACCTAGGAATAACCAACATCAAGGTTATTCCTAAGAGAGGAGTGAAAAACTTGGAGAGTTGTTGCAGCTGAAAGGAAATTGGAGGTGCAAACAAATTTTGAGAAATTTTGTGAAAATTAGAGACTAGTTTAGAGACAAAATTTTTTGTCACAAAATTTTTCCTTGTTAAATCCGTCTCTAAATTTGTCACTAATTTAGTGGCTGAATTTTGTTTTCTAAAATTTGGTGCAGCCACTACCTTTCATTTAGTGTGAATTTACATTTCATTTGGTGTGAATTTACATTTCATTTGGTGTAAATTTACAATTCATTTGGTGTAAATTTGCATTTCATTTCTTGTAAATTTTCATTTCATTTATTATACAAGGCCTTTAGAAGTGTCTTGGAGTGCCTTTGGTGCATTTCCATCTCTCCTTAGTGTTTTCAAACTAGGTAATTTGTGTAGTACATGTGAGAGTGGTCCTTGGAAGTCTTTGGTACTTACCAAGCTTTCACCTAGGTTTACTTGCTTTACACACCTAGTTTATGTTTTCTTGTCTTTAAGTTTTCAAGTCATTTAAGTTTTCATGCAATTTATGTTTTAAGCAATTTATGTTTTCATGCAATTTATGTTTTCAAGCAATTTATGATTTCAAGCAATTTATGTTTTAATTGCATACACTTAGGCACTTGTTTGTTATTTTCCATTTTAAAAAAGAACTTTGTGAAAACATTTTGTGCAAGGCAAAGTACAAGGGAGTTTAGAGATTTTTACTTGAAGAGGCTTGGTTATTAAGTGGCTCTTTGTAGCTCACCTCCCTCCATAGTTCAATTTGTACTCTTAGAACTCTAAGTGCCATGTCTAGCACTTCAAAAATATTATTTTCTTTAAAAACTATTTTTTTTGAAAATACCTTTTGTTTAAAATGTCTCAACCATCTGATTATAGTGGATGTGACATTCTCCGAAAAGCATTTCATACTTAATTAAAGAGCTTAAGTCACTTAAACTATGGAGGAAGCAATAGGCCATTCAAAAAGAGAAGGATAAAATTGAAAGAGAGGCCTAACTTGCTATCCTTGAAGAGGAGTTAAGACTTGTTAAACAAGAGGAGGAAAAATTGAAAGAAGATATGAGAAAATAAAAGAGAAGGAGTAGGAGCTCACACTGCCAATATTCTTCCCCTAATGAAAGCTTGAATATAGGGGACCACTATCAATGTACACCTAGAAGAGTATCTAGGCCTAAGGAATTCAAAGTTGACCTCCCACAATTCTTAGGTAAGGATGATATAGAGGCATATCTAGATTGGGAAATGAAGGTTGAGCAACTCTTTGCTTGCCACAAGGTGAGTGAAGAGAGGAAAGTCCCTCTGGCTACCCTTAGCTTCCAAGTGTTGAGCTTAGGGGAGCCTGAACTTGATGAGGTCAAGATTATCTCTGAAGCTTAAAAGAGTTTTGATGATCAAAAATGTGTGTCAAGGACAACAACAACTTAGAAGACAAAAACAAAGTCAAAGAAAGTGCTATGTAATAGGAATTAGTGTATAAATTGTTTTGAATGAGTTTATTTGTTGTGTGTGTTATGTGCATAAGCTAAATCTATATCTAAACTAATTAGAGAGTGTATGATGATGAATTAAAAGGATTGGAAAGTTATTTTGAGACTTAAAATGAAGTTTTAAAAACTAACTCAAAATAATCGATTATCATTAAATATAATCGATTATTCCAGCAACATGCAAAATGGGATGCCTTGCTGCAATAATCGATTATTTGTGAAATAATCGATTATCCCATAAATAACACTCTGGAATAATTGATTATCCAGCAAAATAATCGATTATATTGTTCTTGGTTGGTTTCCAGAAAACCTGAAGAACAAAATAAAATAATCGATTATCTAGTTCTGAAACTTTTATAAATAGTTTGAACTTTTTGAAACTTGAGAACAGAGTGAGAATTGAGAATCAAATTTAGAAAAGCGTTTTTGTGGAGTCTTTGTGACCATCTTGGAGTTTTCTTTGTGAATCCAAGAAGAAAAACGTTTGTGAAAAACTTTGAAAAGATCATCATCATCATCACATTCTTGAAAGGGGAAGATTAAGATTTGCTTCTGAATTCCAGGTGAATTCGTTCCTTAATTCTTTGTGAATACTTGTAAAATCTTGAGAAGGGTTTCTCAAGTGGTAAGGATTCTTGTAGTGAGTTTCTACAAGGGGTGCTTTCTTGGGGTCAAGAAAGTGGTTATCTTGAATGTGGAAGTATATGCATGTGTGGTGTGCTTGTAAACCTTCTTCATTGAGATAGTGGAACAAATCTTGATCAGGTTCTGATTGAGGACTGGATGTAGGTCACATGTGGAGTGGAAGAACCAGGATAAAAGACTTGTGCAATCTTTCTTACCCTTATCTTTTACTTTGAGTAATATCTTGATTGTACATTAAAGAAGATGATTCTTGATTAGCATGTGTGCATGAATATTGTTGGTTTAAACTGAATTAAAGCATTACATTTGAACCTCATTATTTTGTAATCAAGAAAGCATATAAAATTCATTCTTTTATAACAAGTCTTTAAAGAAACTTCATTGAAAATTCAGTCTTAGAAAAGTTTAAGTGAAATAAAGATCCTAAATACTCTGAAATTTTTAAAGTGTCATAGAATCCAATTCACCCCCCCTCTTGGATTGTGCCATTCTTTTCTAACACCAAGGGCATGCCATGTATTGGTGGAAGACCTTAGAAAGAGAAAGATACCTCCATAATGACCCTCCTATCCAATATTGTAATGACCTTAGGAGTGCCATGAGGAGGAGACACATGCCCACCTATTATGGAAGGGAGCTTATGAATAAGCTCCAAAGGCTCCAACAAAGGGATATGTTTGTAGAATAGTATAGGCAACAAATGGACATTTATATGATGAGGGCATGCATTAGGGAAGAGGAAGCTACAACTGTAGCTAGATTCTTGAGTGGTCTTAATTTAGAGATAAAAGACCAAGTGGAGCTACTACCCTACAAGGACTTAAATGACTTGGTCCAACTTTGTGTAAGGGTAGAACTACAAAAATTAAGAAAATCATCTTTTAAAAGAAAAATCTCCCACTCTTCATCTTTAAGGAAAGATTACAAGAGGGAGGGTAAGTCCTTTGAAAAGAAAAAAGTTTTAGAATCCTCTAAGGATCTAGCTAGAGAAAAAGATAAAGGAAAAGGGAAGGTCACTCCACACACTAGTACTAGGACTAGTGATATTAAATGCTTTAAGTGTTTAGGAAGAGGACACATTGCCTCCCAATGCCCCACAAAGAAGGTCATGATCTTAAGGGGGCATGACACTTATAGTAGTTAAGAGGAGACTATTACTTCCTCTAGTGATAGTGAGGAAGAAACAAGTGATCATGAGGAAAATGTGAAGTTAACTTTTCCTTATGAAGGGGAGCTCTTACTAATTAGGAGACTCCTCAGCAACCAACCTAGTGGTACCCTATCACAAAAAGAGAACATCTTTCATACAAGATGTAATATTTCTAACAATGCTTGTTCTCTCATTGTTGATAGAGGATCATGGTGCAACTGTTGTAGCACTAGGTTGGTTGAGAAGTTGGGCTTAACTACTAATCACCATCCTAAACCTTATCAACTTCATTGGCTTAATGAGGATGGAGATTTAGTAGTTGACCAACAAGTAAAGGTCAAGCTTTCCATTGGGAAGTATGAGGATGAGGTGCTATGTGATGTAGTACCAATGGAAGCTTGTCATATCTTATTGGGAAGGCCATGACAAGTTGGTAAAAAAAACTATGCATAATGGCCTTACTAATGAGATATCCTTTACTCATAAAGAAAAGAAATTTTTGCTTCATCCTCTTTCTCCTCAATAGGTGGCTGAGGATCAAGCACAAATGAAACTCAAAAGAGAAAGTGAGAAAATACTTCAAAAAAAAAGAAGAAAATAGAGAAAAAAAAATTTGTGAAAACTAGGAGTAAAGAGAAATCTAGGGAGAAAGGAGTCCCCTATCTAGAAGTTGTTGATCAAGAAAAAGAAATTTCAAAACAAAACCTCTTGATCAAACAACCCTCTTTTATCCTATTATGTACAGGGACTCTAACTTGCACTACCACATCTAGTGGACATGAGACTTTACCAAAGGGGGTCAAAATTATTTTGAAATAATTTGATGATCTATTTCCTCCCGAGGGTCCAATGGGCCTTCCTCCTTTAAGAGGGATAGAATATCAAATTGATTTGTGCTTGGGGCTAGCCTACCCAATAGGCCAACCTATAGGACCAACCCCCAAAAGACTAAAGAAATAGAGTCTTAAGTCCAAGATTTGTTGGAGAAGGGCTGGGTTCGAAAGAGCTTAAGTCCTTGTGCTGTACTGTGTTGTTGGTGCCTAAAAAGGATGGAAAATGGAGAATGTGTTGTGATAGTAGGGCCATCAACAACATTACTGCAAAGTATAGACATCCTATCCCTAGGCTTGATGACATGCTAGACGAACTTCATGGAGCCATTATATTTTCTAAATTTGATCTTAAAAGTGGGTACAATCAAATTAGAATTAAAGAAAGTGATGAATGGAAGACCGTTTTTATGAATGGTTAGTAATGCCTTTTGGGCTTACTAATGCTCCTAGCACCTTTATGCATCTCATGAATCATGTCTTGAGGGATTGTATAGGTAAGTTTCTTGTAGTTTATTTTGATGAAATCCTTATATATAGTAGGTGCCTAAGTGATCACATAGGACACTTAAGGCAAGTCTTTAATATTCTTAGGAAAAACCATCTGATGGAAAACTTGTGGAGAAACTGGATTGATGTTGATTCCTCTTCAAGTTCCTCCCTAGATCTTCAGCTCCTTGATTCTTCTTAAGCTTCTCCAAGGTCTCCAATGGAGGAAAGGACCTTGGAAGCACCACGGTTTGGTGTAGAACCCTCTCAAAAGACGCCACTCCTTGGGGAAGAGATAAGTCTCTTCAATTCTCACCACACTCCTCTATGGAAGGGATAAGAGAATTGGATGAATATCAAAGAGGTTAAAGACTTTTGGAAGAGAGAATTTTCATGAAAATTCTGATCTCACTCAAAAATATCATCAAAAGTGATTACAAAGGTAAGAAAAAGGTTTATATATGGTAGGAGAAACTTATGGTGGAAGCTAGGCTAACTATGGTTCAATAGAACCATGGTTAGCTTAGCTTGACCATCCTAGACAGTTTAGGAGGCTTGTGGAGCAAGCTTCTAACTTAGAAGCTTGGGAAGCAAGCTAAGTTAGAAGCTTGTAGCACAAGCTTCCCAAGTGTACAAGCAACTAAGCAATTTCGGCCAAAGGAAGGCAAGCTAGGCGGCCACTTGTTTTTCCATATTTAATCTAATCCAAAAACTTGGAGTTGGTTTAGTTAGGTTCACCATATGATGGTGAGACCTAGCTAAATCAATTCCTTGGAAAATATGGAGCAAAACAAGCCCAATATGTAAAATTTGGCCTAGGCCCAATTCTGGCCCAATTACTTGCACCTACACTCTTTGCTATTTGTCACCCCACTTCTAGTACTAAAAAATACAAAAATTAATGACCCTTAATACAAGGTTAAATGGAGCAAAAGTCTCCAAGTAACATACCCTAAATTCCTAAAGGATAACCTAAAATAAAAGCAATAAAGTGCCTCACAAATACAAAGGCAAAATACACCTATACAAGTATCTACTATATACAAGGTACAAGAAATCAAACTATACAATGTATATACAATAGAGACTATGAGACTAAAAAGAGGAATCATACTCAATACTCATATTGAGCATAGGTCTAAGAAGCACCTCCTCTGTAGAAGCCTCCTCTAGCCTCCTAACCATGGACCTAGTTAAAGGCCCAATGGTCTTCAAGTGTGAGCCTCCTTAGATCAACCTTCACCCTTCTTGGTCTTACCTCTTCCAAAGGGATCCTTGGGGATTAGATTTCCATCACCATCTTTTTGGAAATTTAGAAAAATGTACCTTTTGTGTAGATAGTGTAGTATTCTTAGGTTTCATTATTAGTAAAAAAAGGGTTCATGTGGACCCCGAGAAAATCAAGGCCATCCAAGAATGGCCCGCTCCTAAAAGTGTTGGAGATATTAGGAGCTTCCATGGTTTGGCTAGCTTCTATAGGACATTTGTTCCTAATTTCTCCACACTTGCCTTCCCATTAAATGAATTAGTCAAGAAAAATGTTGAGTTTCTATGAGAGTGAAACAAGAGAGAGCCTTCCTAGCTTTAAAGGATAAGCTCACCCATGCACCATTCCTAGCTCTTCCAAATTTTTCAAGAAGTTTTTAGTTAGAATGTGATGCCTCTGGGGTTGGCATAGGGGCAGTTCTGTTACAAGGTGGGCATCCAATTGCTTATTTCAGTGAGAACTTAAAGGTGCCTCCCTTAACTACCCTACCTATGACAAAGAGCTCTATGCTTTGGTTAGGGCCCTTCAAACTTGGGAATACTATCTTATTCCCAAGGAGTTTGTCATTCATAGTGACCATGAGTCACTAAAATATTTGAGGGGTTAAGGCAAACTCAATAAAAGGCATGCTAAATGGGTAGAGTTTTTGGAACAATTTCTATATGTGATCAAATACAAGAAAGGGAAAAATAATATTGTAGCTGATGCCCTTTCTAGGAGACATACCTTACTAGTCTCCCTTGGTTCTCAAATTTTGGGATTTGATAACATTAAAGAGTTATATTCCAATGACTCCGAGTTCAATGAATCATATACCCAATGTTTAGTAAAGCCTCAAGGAGGTTTCTATATTTCTAAGGGGTACTTGTATAAAGAAGAAAGAATTTGTATACCCCAAGGATCCATTAGAAAACTCCTTGTAAAAGAAAGTCATGAGGGTGGACTCATGGGGCACTTTGGAGTTGAAAAGACTCTAAGTTTTCTAGAAGAAAAATTCTTTTGGCCCCACATGAGAAGGGATGTTGAGAGGTTTTGCTCTAGATGTATAGCTTGCTTGCAAGCAAAGTCTAAAGTAATGCCTCATGGATCCTATACACCTTGCCTGTTGCTAACTCTCGATGGATTGATATCAGTATGGATTTTATATTGGGCTTGCCCAGGACCTAGAGAGGCATGGACTCTATCTTTGTAGTAGTGGACAAATTTAGTAAAATGACTCATTTTATACCATGCCACAAGATAGATGATGCAAGCAACATAGCAGGACTCTTCTTCAAGAAAGTGGTTAGACTTCATGGTCTACCCAAGACAATTGTGTTAGATAGGGATACTAAATTCCTTAGCCATTTCTAGAAAACTCTTTGGCGTAGGCTAGGAACTAAACTACTTTTCTCAATTACTTGTCATCCCCAAACTGATGGGAAAACAAACGTAGTTAATAGATCCCTATCTACCATGTTAAGGGCAGTCCTTAAGGGTAACCACAAGTCTTGGGATGAGTACTTGCCCCATATAGAATTTGCCTATAATAGGGTAGTCCATAAGACTACTAAAATCTCACCTTTTGAGGTTGTTTATGGTTTTAACCCTCTCACTCCTTTGGACCTAATACCTTTACCTGATTCTTCTCATTATTTTCATAAAGGAGGGGTCTTTAGGGTTGATTTTGTGAAGAAATTACATGTGAAGGTTAAAACTCATATTCAACAACAAAATGAGAGAATTGCTTTAGAAAGAAGCAAGGGAAAAAAGACCTCATTTTTTAGGAAGGAGATTGGGTTTGGCTTCACTTGAGAAAGGAAAGGTTTCCTTCTCAAAGGAAGTCTAAACTAAGTTCAAGAGGAGATCATCCTTTTCAAGTTCTACAAAGAATCAATGATAATGCCTACAGGTTAGATCTTCCTAATGATTATGGAGTAAGTAACACTTTTAATATTAGTGATCTTATTCCCTTTGCAGGTTATGATGATGAGGAGGTCGAACCTACAGATTTGAGGACAAATCCTTCTCAAGAGGGAGGGGATGATGGACCATGTGTAACATTGTAAAAAAAAAAAAAAAAAGGCTGATTCAGTAGCCCAGAACGGGCTGTTCTCAAACTGGAACGGGCCGTTCCAAACTACTGAATTGAACTACATATTGTAGTTGGGAACGGGCCGTTCTGGGAAGGATAACGGGCCGTTCCAGAGGGAGAACGGGCCGTTCCGGATGAGTCCCGGAACGGGCCGTTCTGATTTCAGAACGGGCCGTTCTGGGCGTGGATTTTGTGTGTGATCTGGGAGTTCAGAACGGGCTGTTCCGGTATCGGTACGGGCCGTTCTGGCCACTACGGATTGCCTATAAATAGGGGTGAGGGGGCCGTGAGGAGAATTAGAAGTTTTAGAGAGAAGTTTTAGAGAGAAGGTCTATGGGTCAGTGAGCTCCTTTCTCTCCCAAATTTCTCTGTTTAACTCTTTTTCTCCTCTAGATCAATAACTCCTTCTGTCTTTTCTTGAAATTCAGATTAGAAAGCTAGTTTTGGGAGGATTGAAGTTCCGAGTTGAGCCTCAAAGGGAAATTCTACTTTTGTTCAGTTTTTGGCTATCTGAGCCAATCTTCAGGTAAGGGAAGCTACATTGTTTGCATGTGGTTGAATTTGTTAGTTTGGATGAGAGTTTTGAACTCTCTGAATAGGTTTAGGTCGGGCGCAGGTTGAGCACGCCAGGCGTGGAAGAGCTTAGAGCTCTTGGGTTGGTGTTAGGCCAGGCGCGAGCTGACTGCGCCGATCGTGATTATATTTATAAATAATTAATTTAAATTGATGCTTATGCATGTTTAAAGTCGAAGTTTAGATCATGTATGTATGATATATGATGTATGGTGAGGTATGATTCATATGTATGCTTGTGATGATACGTACGAATGGTTGAATATGATATGAGTATGTTTATTGATCATAATGATTTATGATGTATGATGCATTATTGCATGTGATGTCTTATGACATGTGTATGATTGTTGATCATGATGGTGGGCAGACCATTATGATGTATGATGCATGATTGCATGTGATGCCTATGGCATGAGTCTAGCCTAGGACTTGAGGAGAGGAAAAATATTTTCGAACTAGAAGAGCTCACATAGAGTCTCTTGAGAGTGGTGTTTGGATAGGCCACTGATATATGAGAGTGGTGCTCTGGGAGGCCACTGGATTTGGGAGAGTGGTGCTCAGATAGGCCACTGGGTTGGGTGAGTCTCCTCTAAGTCCTTAGCTAGTGTTGTAGCGGGGTATGAGGTCGAGGGTTATTCCCTTAACCAAGTACTCGGGAAGGTGCGTGGATCCTTGCGGATAGTCGGTGGGTGAACTCCACAATTGACTTGGTTAATGCATGCCAAGGTCGTGGTAAGCCCGTACCCAGCTGTGCTATACCTGATGGTGGATCCGGACTTCCAAGTGTGTAAGTGACATCATCTAAGTAAACCCGAGTGAGGATTATATATCCTGTTTAGCTGTGACCGAGCGGGCGCATTGGGCGTGAAAACGGTTGGGGTGGTTTCGGTAGGATGTAATGTCACTTATACAGCTCTATTATTATGGAGATCTCCTAGGTGTATGCGTGGCGACACATTAGATGATTGATATGCATTGATGTCTGTTATGAGATGCATTTATTGCATGATTATTAATATGATGAAGTGTGGTATTTGACTTCATGTTTGATGAATGAATGATTGATTGAGATGAAAGGGTCCTTAGGGACAGGATTTGGGATGCATGTGTAATATAGATTTTATTCTGTACTTGTACTATTGATTTTTGAATTCTAGCTTACCCTTTTGTTTCCATGTGGTGGAACTGCAATGATCATACTTGGTATGGGAGCAGGTCAGGGATAGCTTGGAGTAGAGGTGATCGTTGCGAGACGAGGAGCTGAGTCTCGTGTTTTGAGTTACCATTTTGGGTAACATTTTTTTTGTATGTGCTTGACCCGCACTAAGGAATATTTTGGGATGACTATACATATATGGTGCTATATTTTATATAAAGAAACTTAATTATTTTGATCTTTATATTTATGCCTGTATGTATGTGTTATCCAGTTTAATATTCTCTTAGTTAACTAGTTGTAGGGCGATTCCACTAAGTGTAGAGACCGTGGCGGGTCGTTACACTTTTATGGTATCAGAGTCGGTCGAGTCTTTTAGGATACTTTGTGGGGAGTGATCCTTCTAGGTTTCTGTTGTGTCATATCTCTGATATGTGCTAGCCTTTGGTGAATTGTGGGGGTATTATGTTACTAATAGGATGTTTGAATTCTTCAGTATGGCGAGACCCCAGTATGACCAGATTGCTAGGGCCATGGAGATGATAGCCATGGCGATGCAGCAGCAGAGTGCTCACTTTGCTCATATGGAGGCAGGTAGAGCTGCGACTGAGGCAGCTAGACCGGTGGTCTCTCAGGAGGGGAGAGATTTAGCTAGAGTTCAGGAGGGATCATCCAGGTCCAGGAGGGGAGGCCAGTAGAGGGGACCCTATGACAGACCTGTACAGTCTCAGAGAGGAGCTGTTAGTAGGCGACCTCGTCCTGTTACTCCTCAGGGTGGAGCATCGTCAGTGCGGTGCTACAGATGTGGAGGAGCACATATGGTTAGAGATTGTTCCCTTCCGGGGAATGTTTGCTTTAGATGTGGTAGGCCAGGCCACATCTCTAGAGATTGTCAGACACCGCCGACTTCATCTGGGAGTGCCCCGAGGCCACCTAGACCTACAGCTGCGGGGAGAGTGTTTACATTATCAGGTGCAGAGGTTTCCACTTCATCAGACTTGGTGAAGGGGAAAGGGAAGGCAGCAGGTGAGGATGTTTTATTTTTGTTCGATTCTGGTGCCACGCATTCTTTCATTTCTGTTGATTGTGTGAAGAAATTGGGTTTGTCAGTATCTTCCTTGCATGTTGATTTGTCTGTGTCTACTCCGGCTTCAGTTTCTGTGGTGACGTCGGAGATGTGTGTGAGATGTCCGATAGAGGTGTCTGGTAGGAGGTTCCGAGTGAACCTAATTGTGTTGCCCATGGTGGATATCGACATAATCTTAGGGATGGATTGGTTATTTGCCCATCACATCCTTATAGATTGTGCTCGGAGAGAGTTGGTGTTTCCTCAGTTGGAGGATGAGGTGTTAGTATCAGCGGGTCAGGCTGAGCAGTTGATGAGGGATGGAGCTGTGTGCTTCATGTTGTTTGTAGCTTTGAGTATTGAGATAGAGAGAGCTATCACTGGGATCGAGATTGTCAGTGAATTTCTTGAGGTGTTTCCAGATGATGTGCCAAGATTGCCACCCAGGCGTGATGTTGAGTTTAGCATTGATCTGGTACCAGGTGCAGGACCGGTATCAGTGGCTCCTTATAGGATGGCTCCAGCTGAGTTGGTAGAGATGAAGAAACAGATTGAGGATTTGTTGGAGAAACAGATGGTGAGGCCCAATGTTTCTCCTTGGGGTGCCCCGGTACTGTTAGTGAAGAAGAAAGATGGTGGGGCCCGTTTGTGTGTTGATTATCGGCAGCTGAATAAATTAACGATAAAGAATAAGTATCCACTTCCGAGGATTGATGATTTGATGGATCAACTGAGGGGAGCTTCAGTGTTTTTAAAGATTGATTTGAGATCCGGATACCATCAGATCAGGGTGAAGGAGAGTGACATACCGAAGACTGCTTTCAGGACTATGTATGGTCACTATGAGTATGTGGTGATGCCTTTTGGTGTCACTAATGCTCTAGCAGTGTTCATGGATTACATGAACAGGATCTTTAGACCGCTCTTGGACAGATTTGTGGTGGTCTTCATTGATGATATTTTGGTGTATTCTAGATCATTGGAAGATCACTGTGAGCATTTGAGGTTGGTTTTGGAGGTGTTGAGAGAGAGACAGTTGTATGCCAAACTGCCCAAGTGTGAGTTTTGGTTGTCCGAGGTGAGATTTTTAGGGCATGTGATATCGGCAGAGGGGATTGCAATAGATCCAGCCAAGGTGGAGGCTGTGATTCAGTGGGAGCGTCCGATGACTGCTACAGAGATTAGGAGTTTTCTTGGGTTAGCGGGTTACTATCAGAGGTTCATTGAGGGTTTTTCTCGAATAGTAATGCCTTTGACTCAACTGACTTGAAAGGATCAACCTTTTGTTTGGACGAACGCTTGTGAGCAGAGTTTTCAGGAGCTAAAGAGACGGTTGACCACTTCTCCAGTTTTGGTGTTACCTAACACTGGTGAGCATTTTGATGTGTTCTGTGATGCTTCTCACCAGGGGTTAGGTTGTGTGTTGATGCAGGGAGGGAGAGTAGTGGCATATGCTTTGAGGCAACTGAAGACCCATGAGAGAAATTATCCTACTCATGATTTGGAGCTTGCAACTGTGGTATTTGCCTTGAAATCGTGGAGGCACTATCTGTATGGTGCGAGATTCAGTGTATACAGTGATCACAAGAGGTTGAAATATCTGTTTGATCAGAAAGAGTTGAATATGAGGCAGAGGAGGTGGATGGAATTTCTAAAGGACTTCGATTTCCAGTTGATGTATCATCCTGGAAAGGTGAATGTGGTAGCCGATGCATTGAGTAGGAAATCCATTCACATGTTGGCTATGATGATTAGGGAGTTGGAGTTGATTGAGCAGTTCCGAGATTTGAGACTAGAGGTGGAGGTTGTTCAGGATCACATTAGTTGTGGTATGATCACCATAACTAATGAGTTCTTGAAGCAGGTGGGAACTAAACAGTTACAGGACCCAGAGTTGTTAAGGACTTTGGGATTACTTGGTACTGAGAGGGCAGCTGGTTTTGAGCTTGGTACAGATGGAATTCTCAGATTTAGAGGTCGGATTTGTCTGCCTTGTGATTCAGAGTTGAGGAGAGCTGTTCTAGAGGAGGGACACATGAGTCGTCTTAGCATACATCCTAGTATGACTAAGATGTATCAAGACATCAAGAAAAGTTTTTGGTGGCCTGGTATGAAGAAGGAGATAGCAGAGTTTGTAGCCGCTTGTCTGACTTGTCAGAAGGCGAAGATTGAGCATCAGAGGCCCGAAGGAGTTTTACAGTTGATGGAGATTCCTGAGTGGAAGTGGGATAGTGTCACTATGGACTTTGTGGTTGGATTGCCTAGGACAGCTAGGAACAGTGACTCTATCTGGGTGATTGTTGATAGGTTGACAAACTGTGCTCACTTTCTTCCTGTCAACAAGAGGTGGTCCTTGGAGAGGCTTACACAGTTATATATCCGAGAGATAGTACGGCTGCATGGAGTGCCTTCCTGTATTATTTCTGACAGAGATCCAAGGTTTACTTCAAGGTTTTGGCAAACTCTACATCAGGCGTTGGGGACGAGATTGAGGTTGAGTTTCGCCTATCATCCATAGACAAATGGTCAGTCGAAAAGGACAATTCAGTAACTAGAGGATCTTCTGAGAGCTTGTGTGTTGGATCATCTGGGTAGCTGGGAGGAGGTGTTTCCATTGGTAGAGTTTACCTACAATAATAGTTATCATGCGAGTATTGGCATGGCACCTTTTGAGGCTCTATATGGAAGGAGGTGTAGGACTCCATTATGTTGGTATCAGGAGGGTGAGTTAGTAGTGGTTGGTCCAGAGTTAGTTCTTCAGACTACTGAGATGGTGAGACAGATTCAGGAGAGGTTGAGAGCTACTCAGAGTCGACAAAAGTCTTATGCTGATAAGAGGAGGAGACCTCTAGAGTTTGAGGAGGGAGAGCACGTGTTTCTCAGGGTGACACCTACTACTGGAGTGGGAAGGGCTGTAAGGGCCAAGAAACTCACACCGAAGTTCATTGGTCCTTATCAGATCCTTCGTCGTGTAGGTCCGGTAGCTTATCAGTTGGTGTTACCTCCGATTCTGTCCAACCTGCATGATGTGTTTCACATTTCACAGTTGAGGAAGTACATCAGAGACCCGAGTCACGTGATAGAGATGGATGAGGTGCAAGTTAGAGAGAACTTGACCTACGAGAAGAGACCGGTAGCTGTGATTGATCACAAGTTGAAAGAGCTTCGTGGCAAGTCCATTAGTTTGGTGAAGATTCTTTGGGATGCAACTACTGGTGAGGCAACCTGGGAAAAAGAGAGTCAGTTCAAGGAACAGTATCCATTCCTCTTTTCAGGTAAGCCTATTTTCAGGGACGAAAATTCCTATTTGTTGGGGAGTATTGTAACATTGTAAAAAAAAAAAAAAGAGAGGTTGATTCAGTAGTCCAGAACGGGTCGTTCTCAAACTGGAACGGGCCGTTCCAAACTACTGAATTGAACTACATATTGTAGTTGGGAACGGGCCGTTCTGGGAAAGAGAACGGGCCGTTCCGGATGAGTCCCAGAATGAGCCGTTCTGATTTCAGAACGGGCCGTTCTGGGCGTGGATTTTGTGCGTGATCTGAGAGTTCAGAATGCGCCATTCCGGTATCGGTATGGGCCGTTCTGGCCACTTCGGATTGCCTATAAATAGGGGTGAGGGGGCCGTGAGGAGAATTAGAAGTTTTAGAGAGAAGTTTTAGAGAGAAGGTCTCTAGGTTAGTGAGCTCCTTTCTCTCCCAAATTTCTCTGTTTAACTCCTTTTCTCCTCTAGATCAATAACTCCTTCTGTCTTTTCTTGAAATTCAGATTAGAAAGCTAGTTTTGGGAGGATTGAAGTTCCGAGTTGAGCCTCAAAGGGAAATTCTACTTTTGTTCAGTTTTTGGCTATCTGAGCCAATCTTCAGGTAAGGGAAGCTACATTGTTTGCATGTGGTTGAATTTGTTATTTTGGATGAGAGTTTTGAACTCTCTGAATAGGTTTAGGTCGGGCACAGGTTGAGCGCGCCAGGCGTGGAAGAGCTTAGAGCTCTTGGGTTGGTGTTAGGCCAGGCGCGAGCTGACTGCGCCGATCGTGATTATATTTATAAATAATTAATTTAAATTGATGCTTATGCATGTTTAAAGTCGAAGTTTAGATCATGTATGTATGATATATGATGTATGGTGAGGTATGATTCATATGTATGCTTGTGATGATACGTACGAATGGTTGAATATGATATGAGTATGTTTATTGATCATAATGATTTATGATGTATGATGCATTATTGCATGTGATGTCTTATGACATGTGTATGATTGTTGATCATGATGGTGGGCAGACCATTATGATGTATGATGCATGATTGCATGTGATGCCTATGGCATGAGTCTAGCCTAGGACTTGAGGAGAGGAAAAATATTTTCGAACTAAAAGAGCTCACATAGAGTCTCTTGAGAGTGGTGCTTGGATAGGCCACTGATATATGAGAGTGGTGCTCTGGGAGGCCACTGGATTTGGGAGAGTGGTGCTCAGATAGGCCACTGGGTTGGGTGAGTCTCCTCTAAGTCCTTAGCTAGTGTTGGAGCGGGGTATGAGGTCGAGGGTTATTCCCTTAACCAAGTACTCGGGAAGGTGTGTGGATCCTTGCGGATAGTCGGTGGGTGAACTCCACAATTGACTTGGTTAATGCATGCCAAGGTCGTGGTAAGCCCGTACCCAGCTGTGCTATACCTGACGGTGGATCTGGACTTCCAAGTGTGTAAGTGACATCATCCGAGTAAACCCGAGTGAGGATTATATATCCTGTTTAGCTGTGACCGAGCGGGTGCATTGGGTGTGAAAACGGTTGGGGTGGTTTCGGTAGGATGTAATGTCACTTATACAACTCTATTATTATGGAGATCTCCTAGGTGTATGCGTGACGACGCATTAGATGATTGATATGCATTGATATCTGTCATGAGATGCATTTATTGCATGATTATTAATATGATGAAGTGTGGTGTTTGACTTCATGTTTGATGAATGAATGATTGATTAAGATGAAAGGGTCCTTAGGGACAGGATTTGGGATGCATGTGTAATATAGATTTTATTCTGTACTTGTATTATTGATTTTTGAATTCTAGCTTACCCTTTTGTTTCCATGTGGTGGAACTGCAATGATCATACTTGGCATGGGAGCAGGTCAGGGATAGCTTGGAGTAGAGGTGATCGTTGCAAGACGAGGAGCTGAGTCTCGTGTTTTGAGTTACCATTTTGGGTAACATTTTTTTTGTATGTGCTTGACCGGCACTAAGGAATATTTTGGGATCACTGTACATATATGGTGCTATATTTTATATACAAAAACTTAATTATTTTGATCTTTATATTTATGCCTGTATGTATGTGTTATCCAGTTTAATATTCTCTTAGTTAACTAGTTGTAGGGCGATTCCACTAAGTGTACTACAAGATTTTGGAAGCTTGTTCAACCTTCATTCTTGGCATGTTTGTGACCTTAGGAGGAAAAGAGGACCATGAAGGTGGAGTGTGAGGAACAACATTAACCACTTCTTCACCTACTTCCATTAGGAAGAATAATCAAGCCTATAAGCATGAAAGAGGCCATCGCGCCTCACTTCTCAACCAAATGAAGAATGATCCAAGAGAATGCCAAGACCAGAAATGGCTCCCTAACCAAAGCCAGGAGTGGCTTCCAAAATAATACTCATCAATAAATATTCAGCAAATAACATCATGGGAGTAGATCCCTCCACCAATGATGACAATAAAGAGCAAAAGAAACAACATGAAAAAAGGGCAAGCTTCATAAATGTTGAAAAAGCTGAAGCATTTAGAAAAATAGTAGAAAAAGGCAAGCTTCAAACATGAAACATTCGAACCTAAAAAAAATGAAACTTAGAAAAAACCTACCACAAGCAGACGCCTGGAGAGGCATCACAATACTCACATGGCAGGGGCAACACTAGAATCCATGTCATCCATCTATTTTCTCGACCCACCAATATAGGGGCACATCAAGTATATTTGTCCATCCTCCTTAGGGCAGTTTCCATCATAAGTCAACAACGAGGGCACCGTCGAGTACCTCAAATTGAATAAGGATCACTGTCAAGTATCCACCCTAGATTTCAAAGGTCATCTTTCAAAGGACATCAACAACCATCCAAGTTGAGAGCTGTCGTCGAGTCTCTCAAATTAGTGAATAACAATGAGGGTACCGCCGAGTTCCTTGAAGCCAAAATTGGGACTGCAGTCGAGCTCCCACCATAGGCCGGCTGAAGCCTTAAAATTATTCTAGCTTGATTGAGAGTCGCCATCGAGCCTCTCAAATTAGTGAATGACAACAAGGGTACCGCTGAGTTCCTCGAAGCCAAAACTGGGACTGCTGTCGAGCTCCCACCATAGGTCAGCTAAAGCCTTAAAATCAGTCCAGCTTGATTAAGAGCCACCATCGAGCCTCTCAAATCAGTGAATGACAACGAGGGTACCTCCGAGTTCCTCGAAGTCAAAACCAGGACTGCGGTCGAGCTCCACCATAGGTCGACTGAAGCCTTAAAATTAGTCTAGCTTGATTGAGAGCTGTCATCGATCCTCTCAAATCAGTGAATGACAACGAGGGTACCACCGAGTTCCTCGAAGTCAAAACTGGGATTGCCGCCGAGCTCCCACCATATGCCGGCTAAAGCCTTAAAATTAGTCTAGCTTGATTAAAAGCCACCATCGAACCTCTCAAATTAGTGAATTACAACAAGGGTACCACCAAATTCCTCGAAGTTAAAACCGGGACTGCCGTCTAGCTCTCACCATAGGCCGGCTGAAACCTTAAATGTCAGTCCTGCCTGGAGAGGCTAAGCTACAAAAATAATCCCTCTTTAACAAGCCATAAATAAAAGAATTTACTATCACAAGAGAAACAATGGAGCATCTACTTGAAGACTGAAGATCGAGTGTATAGTTTGTCAGCCTTGTTACCTAATAGAATATGCAACTAACACTCAACTACTCTAAAGGGAGAGGATACAAGAAAATACACTTATCCAAGGGAAACAATGAAGTTGCATGAAAACATATAGAAAAGGGGTTGAATATGTGTTTGTGTGTGAAAAAAAGAATTTAAAAACATTTTTGCAAGAAGGATCTTTATCGTCCAACAAAATAATATTAGTAAATGCCAACTGAAACTTCCGAAGATTGGTTCAATGAAATATTTTTGCGTCTGGAAATTTCATTGCCTGCTTAAGAAAAATACTTCTTAAACAAAAATCGTTCTTATAGAATAACAAATTGAACGAGTGTGGTTTTCGTCTAAAGATAGTTTTAATGAACTATAAGTATTAGACGAAGTTTTCAATATAATAGATCAACCAAATAAAGTGCATCCAAAAAGTTAAAGCATAATGCAAGTATTTTTTTTACTGGTTCACTTAAACTGAGCTACGTCCAGTCTCCTTTAAATGAAGGGTTCCAATAAATGTTCAATGAGGTACAAGTATTATTTTTTCAACCTCTTCAGGCTCACAGTGAGTATTATAGACCACCCAGGTCACGACTACTCCTGGTCCCATGTATTCTTAATCACTCCTGGTTTGTCAGCTTCACTCGCAGACGCTAGTAGTCTTTACTCAACTACTTCTGGCTCTCAATGAGTATTATCGACCAACTCCTGGCCTGTTGACTTCACTTATCAATGCTTGTATTCTTTACTCAGCCACTTCTGGCTCTCAGTGAGTATTATTGACCAACTCCTGGCCCGTTGACTTCACTTATCAACGCTAGTATTCTTTAATCAGCCACTTCTATCTCGTAGTGAGTATTCTTTGACAAGCCTCTCCAGGCTTTACAAGTATTCTTTCCCTAGCCTCTTCAGGCTTTACATATAATGACTAAGCAGGTTTAGTTTGAGTGTTTGGGTTACTCTCATGGAGAGGATACATAAGAATATACACTCACTAAGGTATGCAACCTTAGTTTTTACAACGATTGAGTGTTTGGTTTATTCTCACAAAGAGGATACATAAATAAATACACTCACTAAGGTTCATGTTCCTAAGATGCACATGCTTGGAACTCCTTAGTCTACAGAGATGAATACACCATGGTACATTTGACTCTTTACGCTTTATCTATGGTTTCTTTGCTTCATGGGCTTCTTATCACTCTTCGTATATCTTCTCTAAAAGCCTACCTCTTCAGGTTCGAAGTTGTGACATATATATAGTCTTATAAAATTTTCCCTTTGCAAGTGTCTGTTGAAGCAGATATAGTCGTTCATGACTAGTTTGATCTTTCATTTAATGCTCAAGATCTTGCATTAAATGTTGCTTCTCATTTATAGACATTGCGTGAGACCTTCTTTGTTTTGTTAGCTGCTATTTTTGACTTTAGCAGTGGTCTAGGAATTTCTGTTTGTTTTCCATCAGTGTAGCTGCAGAGGTGTTGTCTTTTTCTAAAAAGTAGGTGTACTTTTTCTAACACACGCATGCTTTGACATTTGTGCTTGCTTTTCTTCTTTCTTCTTCTCTTCTCACAATCTTGATGACTTCGTGTGCTCTTTTGTGAGTGTAGGCGATATTCGAATTTTTTTTCAAGGCCTGATTCTTCAAGTGCTTGCATGAAGTCTTCGTCTGTGTCTGTTAGTCCATGTATAGCTCATGTCGTGATCTTCATCTAAGCATTTGAGTTTAATTCTTTGACTTTTCTTTTGATCTAATCAGCAATGTGAATAGACAGATTTTGTTTTTGTCTGAAGTCTCTTTAAGTCTATGCTATCTTTCGTCTTATGCGTTGTTGACTTTCTTTTGACTTATGCTCCATCTTAAATTATTTATGTTGCATTGGAGGTTGTCCTTGACACACCTTCGTTTGATACTTGACTTTCTAGGAATCATTTTCCTTCTTGTGTTTGGTTTGGCTTCGTTCTATGGTCTGTTAAGTCAGACAAAGCATATTTGCAATTCCCACCGAGGTTTTGAATATGACAAATATAATATGTATTGTTATTACCGACATCTGTATTAGTGTTTCAGATAAATGACAATAAGTTCAGGAAAAATGAAGGGAAAAAATAATCAAACATAATCGAGTTGGACAAGACATCATACGATGGCAAAAGCTAGTATCAAGTCTAAGGTTGATTCAGACCTAAATCAAATACAAGATAAGACGAGTCTATCAGCTGAAGCTTGAGGGATCAGACGCAAGACCAAAAACAGGCATCATACAAGACTAAGTCAAGAACGGGATGAAAGTTAGCTAAACATCAACACAGACTTGCAAATCATCAGATGAAGCCTAACGAACAAGCAGACAGAGTCATCACTCTCAAGATCATACAAAGGATCAAAAGTAAAATGTGTATCGAGACGCAATTAGAAAGTAATGAAGCACGTCTGAAGTTCACTAATCACATTGAGTGAAATCATATAAGAAACACAAAAGGATATCAAACGTGAGTACAGAAAGAAGAAAAACAGGCAAGCGTGGAGTTACAAGTCAAAGCTGCGTGCGTCAGAGAAAGGACACCTACTTTTTAGAGAAAGACAGCACCATAGCAACTAAACTAAAGAGACAAGTACAAGTATGCCTAGATCATGATTAAAGTCAGACATTGGTGATGGAATCCATGCTTGCATGAACATGAGATGATGAGAAAAGGAAGAGGACACCTACTCCAAGGATCAAGTTCTTCAAAGGTGGCACAAGGTTTTAGGGTGGATGATGATGGAATGGACGAAAATGGAGGTTGGGTAGAAGGTGTTTGAGGAAATGCTTGAGAAGGGTACTCTAGGGTTGGCTCACTTCACGATGATGAAGGCAATTTCTAGGGTTATTTCTCTCAAGGTAGAGATGGGAGGGAGGTGGCCGAATAAGCCAAGGGTGACTAAGGAAAGATATAAAGGCACAAAAGGCTCTCTTTATATTCAATATCCAAAGTATTTACAAGGTGTGGTGCCTAGGGTATTTATAGGAGTGGGAGGCATCTATGGTTGCATTTAGGGTGCCAAATGCACACCAAATGAAACCCAAATTAACCCTAGATGCAACTTGGTGGCCAAGGATGGAATCTTTGGGTTTAGTTAGGCTACATCTAGGTGCATGATAAGACCATGCAACCTTTTCCCTCCACTTGGGCCTAAGCCTTTCTAAGTCCAAAAATAGGTCCAAACACCACCAAAAATGTGTCTAGCTCCCTAATTAAATACCTTAGCCCAAAATTAAAAACCTATGATCTAAAGCACCCCATAATACAAGGGTAAAATGGGAAATACAAACGAAAATAAATCCTATGACTAAGATACCCCAAAATACAAGGGTAAAATAGGAAATTAAAGACAAGGGCAAAAATAGGAATAAAAATAAATGCTATAAAAACTTAGGAGCTAAGGCCCAAAAGTAGGCTTACTCCTCCTATGGTTTTTAAACCCTAACCCATTCCTTTTGCTTCCTTCAATACATCACCTCTTGGACTTCTTGGCCTTAGTTTTATTCCATCATTCCCTCCCTCTTCAAAAGGATTTGACCTCAAATCAAGAGGTTCCTCATGGTGGGCATCATGACCAACAAAAACATAAAAATAAGCATTAGAGGTAATAATATATGATAGAAATGGAAAGTGTATCCTAAGAGGAATTCTACTAAAAATGCTAAAAAGATTGTCTAAATTAAAAGGGCTAGACTATCTAATGTGAAAGATAGGATCCTCCCCATGGTGAAGTCTAGATGTATAACCAAAACCTAAAAAGGTAAAAGACTAAAACTATAGCACACTAATGTATTAGTCCTAAAAACTAAAATATCTTGTTGGAGGTGACACATGTAGTGACCTAGATATGTATTGGAAAATAATGAAAACTTAACTAAAAATTTACCTAAACAACTTTGTATTGCATAATTTGTTAGATACATATGAGGAAAAGGTGTTAAGAGGAGTCTAGAAAACTCATATAATCTAATTTTGTCTTATAGGGAAGTAACCAAGTTAAGTTCAAATAAGTTTGAACTTCCCTCAAGATCAAAAATAGAAAATAGGACACCATTAGATGTATCCAACAAATCATACAAATCAAAAGTTGGGTGCTTTATGAAGACAATTAAAGTAGAAAGAGTCTTAAAGAAAGAAGTCTTATCTTCCTTGGGCACCACGAATGAAGTGGGACTAAGTGAAGTCCACTTCTTCTTCACTAAATCTTGAAGTTGAGATTCTTTTTCTTTAAAATGGATTTGTTTTTGAATCTCCACTTCATGACTAGTGGCAACGTGAGAGAAAAAGTTAAGGTCTTGATGAATGAAGAGAGTCTTTTTTAAATCATTTTCAATGGTAAAATGACTTTCTTTAACCATAAGCCCTTTGGAAGAAACATTATCCTCCTTACTCTTCTCTATGAGTATTTTTTGTTTTCCATTTTCTAACCACTATTTAACCTTCTCTATACTTTTCTTTATTTTTTCTTTCTTTTCTATTTTCTTTTCTTTTTCTTTCTTTCTAAGTTCCTCCTCTCTTGTTGTATTTTCTTCCTCATGCATACTCCTAGGAACTCTAACTTCTTTGCCTTTTTGAGATCTAGTTGGAACAATCCTAGGTTGAGATCCACTAGTTTCTCTCCCCTCAACTAATTTTACAAGTAATTGTTTTATTTTCTCATTATTCCTTGCATTTTCTTTTTCCCTTTTTCTAATTTCTTCCTCTCTTTTTATGTTTTCCTCTTCTTTTTTTCTTAGGTACTCTTTCAATTCTCTAAGTTCATCCCTAACACTATACCTAGTACTACAAGAATTATGACCATGTACACTAGAATGATCACTCATCTTTGATCAAGAAAAGGTTTTCACAAATTTGTTTTCAAAAGGTTGGTAAAAAGGTTTTCACAAAGAGTGAGTGATAAAAAGGTTTTCACAAAAGGTTTTCAAGGTGCAAGATTGGTATGAAAAGGCCTAAGTGTACAAAGTGAACTATCAAGGGAGGTGGACTACAAGGAATCACTTAAAAACCAAGCCTTTTCAAGTAAGAATCACTAAGCCTTTTCACACTTTTCTCACAAAACAATTTTTTGCATAAAGTTAAGTGTGTGTGTTTGTGTGTGTGCACGACCCCCTAATAGGAAAATTGTAGCCTTCTAAAAACGAAACAAGCAAGGTAAAAGAACCTAAGCAATTATACTACCAAATCTATTAAACATGCAAAGAAAGCAATTAAAGCATGTGCTAGTCGGATTCCCTAGGGTGGGAGCTTGAAGTGACCTTGGTGGTATTCAAGCCACTCCCACAAGCACTACTCGAATTACCCTAAGACTAAGAGGTTTAAAATGGCCAATTACAACCCAAAATGAATGAAAGTAAAGGCCCAAAATACAAAAAGGCCAAAAATTTAATCGAGAAAGAGCAAGTAAGAAAAGAAAATTTTGAGCCTCCAAGTCTTCAAATCTCCACCCCTTCACAATGAACACCCAAGGTTAGCCTTTCAATGGTGTTTGCACTCTTTGATTTGGTGTAATCTTCCAAAGCTTCTTGGACTCAAATCGGACAGCCCCTCCACTCAATCCGCCAAGAAAGGGTGTGGTGTTTAGAAGCTTCCCTCACCTTGGTCAAGAAGAAACCAAAACCCAAGAGTACAAGAGGCCAAGAAAGAAAAACTAAAAAGGTACAATTAAAAAGGATAAACTCAAGTGGAATTTGATAAGACAAACTTAAGAGTAGAAAGAAGACACAAAACTAAAATTAAGGCACATTAAGAAAGGTAAGCACACAAGAGAATAAGTCCTAGAATGGCACTAGAATGGAATTTATCAAATAGGCTTAAAAGAAAAATGATGCACTTAACATGTTTGATTTAATGTCTCATAAAGTCAATAAGCATTGTCCAAAAGTCCAAGAATAACTCCAAGTGCCAAGGTATGAAAATTTGGTCCAAAACTCCACAAGTCTAGCAAAGGTTCCCTTTTTCTTTTGTCTTTGATTCTTTTGATTTTGTTCCTTTTTATACTTGGCTAAGGTGCGGTTTTATTGTCCCAAAAGTCTAGCCACTCTCTTTTTTTTCTTCTTTTTTTTTTTTGAATGTTTATACCTTTCCTTTGCTTGGGTTTTACACTTGTGTTTGTTGGTTTGGTTAGCAAATTTTTGGAGTACCCTTTTTAGTGACTTATGATGGCTTAATGAGACAAGTTTTGAGTGTTTTCTTAAGGTTTAATGTGCAATTTCCAGCAGCAAAAATATGAACATAAACGTTATTTTCATACTCAAAACATCAAACAAAACATAGGCATATCAAGTGCACCAAGGATTACACAAAGTGGCCGAAAATTTTAAAGCAAGTATGTGCAAAGAAATTAATCACACATGATATTTTAGGAATGTAGAACATGCTAGAACTAATTAGCATGCATGATTGACTCTCTAAAGCACATCAAGGACTCACGGCCATTTCATCAAACAAGTGGGATGCATGTCATTTTTTGTTCATTTCAAAGGCTAAGCATAAAAAACTTGGAATTTCTTTCAAGGTAGTTCAAAGAGACAAGCTTATGACAAAACCGGATGGATTAAAAAAATAAAAAGCATTAATATATCATGCAGCCCAAAATTTCCAGCAACTCAAAAATTTAAAGAAAAAGGAAAGAACCTAAATAAGAAAGCCTAAAATGCCAAGATGATTCACAAGGAAGATATGGTATGAATCAATACAAGAAAGGAGATTTATGGATCATCAAAATATGGCAATTATGATGATTCATGTAAGCACACTTAGAAGACAAACAAGGATGACATGACATGACTGAATATATGTAGAGACAAAGAAAGTATTACCCTTGAAGAACCAAGGCTCTGATACCACTTGATGGCATCCTTGCTTGCAGAACATGAGATGATGAGCAAAGAAAGAGGACGCCTACTCCAAGGATCAAGTTCTTCAAAGGTGGCACAAGGTTTTAGGGTGGATGATGATGGAATGGACGAAAATAGAGGTTGGGTAGAAGGTGTTTGAGGAAATGCTTGAGAAGGGTACTCTAGGGTTGGCTCACTTCATGATGATGAAGGCCACTTCTAGGGTTATTTCTCTCAAGGTGGAGATGGGAGGGAGGTGGCCGAATTAGCCAAGGGTGACTAAGGAAAGATATATAGGCATAAAAGGCTCTCTTTATATTCAATATCCAAAGTATTTACAAGGTGTGGTGCCTAGGGTATTTATAGGAGTGGGAGGCATCTAGGGTTTCATTTAGGGTGCCAAATGCACACCAAATGAAACCCAAATTAACCCTAGATGCAACTTGGTGGCCAAGGATGGAATCTTTGGGTTTAGTTAGGCTACATCTAGGTGCATGATAAGACCATGCAACCTTTTCCCTCCACTTGGGCCTAAGCCTTTCTAAGTCCAAAAATAGGTCCAAACACCACCAAAAATGTGTCTAGCTCCCTAATTAAATACCTTAGCCCAAAATTAAAAACCTATGATCTGAAGCACCCCATAATACAAGGGTAAAATGGGAAATACAAAAGAAAATAAATCCTGTGACTAAGATACCCCAAAATACAAAGGTAAAATAGGAAATTAAAGACAAGAACAAAAATAGGAATAAAAATAAATGCTATAAAAACTTAGGAGCTAAGGCCCAAAAGTAGGCTTACTCCTCCTATGGTTTTTCAACACTAACCCATTCCTTTTGCTTCCTTCAATACATCACCTCTTGGACTTCTTGGCCTTAGTGTTATTCCATCAATTGGAGTAATCAAATTCACAAAAGGATTTCACGTATACCAACAAACATTTAATGCAAGATCAAATGCATTAAATGAAAAGATTTACATAGCCATGAACAAGCTTCCATCTGCAACGACATGTAGCTACGTTCAAACGGGAAAATTTGAACTCAAACAAACGGAAAATTTATTAAATGGCTATAAGTATCAAGGCAAAGAAGGAGAAGTAGAATAACTGAGAAATAGAGAAAACGTGCAGTAAGAAAAAGAAAGCAAAAGAGTTTAAGCTACATTTCTTCTCAAAGCAATTCCTGTATATTTGTGTAAAAACTATGATAGCTTATCTTAGTAAGTGTTGCTAATAGTCTATCCTCTCTACGAGAGTAAACAAACACTTAGACACTTATTCCTGTGAAACTAAGGTTACGCACCTTAATGAGTGTAGAAATTACTCTATCCTCTCTATGAGAGTTGCAAACACACTCAACACCTTTATTTGCTGTAAAGCCTAAAGAGGCTAGTAGAAAGAATACTTGTGAACCAGAATTGGTTGAGAATACTAGTGCTAGTAAGTGAAGCTAGCGGGTCAGAAATGGTCAAGAATACTTGGAGTACCATAAGTGGTTAAAGAATACTAGCGTCGACAAGTCAGGTTGACGAGCCAGAAGTGGTTGAGAATACTTTCAATCCTTTGTGATTAGTGGAACCCTTCAGTTGAAGGATACTGGACGTAGCTCAAATTCAGTGAACCAGTATAAAAACTCATGCATATCTATTTTTATTTTTCAAACATTTCTTGTCTAAAAACTTCATCTTTCGTCTACTTTCATTTCAATAAACTGTTAGACAAAAACAAACTTGTCTACCATTTTGAAGAAACATTTTTATTTGGACGATAAAACCTTTCAGACGGAAAACAAATTTACTTAACTTGTTTCTTGAAGTATACAATGAGTTCTATTGGACGCAAAAAATTTTCTAGATAGACTAGCCTACACAAGTTTTCAACAGAGCTTGAATTTTCTTTTTATTAAAAGTAAAACGAGCATATTTACAAAAAGTTTTTTTAAATCTTCCTTCGAACAAACACACACATTCAACCCCCCTTTCTGTGTTTATTTCCGCTAACTTTAGTTGGTATCAAAGCTTGACCCCTAGGGTTTGAGCATCAAACATTGCAGGGGTAACGATCATGGAAAATGAAGGACAAGTCGTGAACCGCCCACCCATCTTCAAAGGCACAAAATATGACTACTGGAAACAAAGAATGATTTCATTCTTTGATGCATGTCATATAGACATGTGGAACGTCGTTGAGAAAGGAATCTACATTCCACTAGATCAAGCTGGCAACAAGATACCCAAAGCACAATGGAGTGAAGAGAAACAACAAAGATTTGTGCTGAACTCCAAAGCGCGCAATGCACTCATGTGTGCTCTGTCTGAGGAAGAATACACTAAATTTCACAGCTTTAGAAGTTCCAAATAGATGTGGGACACCCTAGCTCTGACCTACGAGGGGTCCCTAGATGTAAAGCGCAACAAGCTAAGCTTGTTGGCACGTAAGTATGAACTGTTTGAGATGGAAGAAAGTGAATCTATACAAACTATGTTGGGAAGATTCCAAACCATTGTTAATGAACTTTCCTTCCTAGGTAGAAGTTATGATAACTTTGATCATATTGACAAATTACTTCGAAGTTTACCCAGGAAATGGAGACCATAGGTTACTTCTCTAAGAGCGTCCAAAATTCTGGAAAAGCTCTCCCTGGAGGAACTCATCGGACTACTTAAGGTTCATGAGTTAAAGTTGTAACAAGACGACGCTGGGAGAGAACAAAAGTCTATTGCACTAAATATGCAGAAGACAAAATCTACATCATCCTCCTCAAAAGCTGATGGAGGACCATCCATGGTACTTCATGTGAAACCCATCACATGGTTCATGACTATGACCAATTTGAGTAGTATAGTATTTTATTTTTATTCTTCCAATTTTACCCTTGTATTTTGGGGTATTTTAGTCATAGGATTTATTTTCTTTGTATTTCCCATTTTACCCTTGTATTAAGGGGTGCTCTAGGTGATTAGGGTTTTAATTTGGGCTAGGGTATCACATTAGGAGGTGACGCCTATTTTTGGTGAGCATTGGATGTATTTTTGGTGATAGAAAAGCTTAGGCCCAAGTGGAGGGCAAAGGTTGCATGGTCTTATCATGCACCTAGATATAGCCAATCTAAACCCATAAATTCCATCCTTGGCCACCAAGTTGCATCTAGGGTTTATTTACATTTCATTTGGAGTGCATTAGCCATATGAATTTCGGCCATGCACATCTCAAATGAAACCCTAGATGCCTCCCCTCCTATAAATACCCAACACCCCACCACTTGTAAATACTTTGGATTATATGATATTGAGTGAGCCTTTTGTGCCTCAAAATCCATCCTTAGTCACTAGTTAGTTTCGGCTAACCTCCTCCTATCTCCACCCTTGGAGAATAGGAAACCTAGAGTGGCCTCCACCTACACTTGGAGTGAGCCAACTTGAGCAACCATACACCAACCCCTCTAAACACTTCCGCCCAAACACCTCCTATTCACGCCTATCTTCATTCCTTCACCATAACCCTCCCTTTGTCTACCCTTTGGTGAGCTTAGATCAAGGGCAAGGTCTCCTCCCTTCAAACTCTACATCAATCATGGAAGGAGGAAGCCATCAAGTGGTATCAAGAGCCATGGTTCATCAAGGGTAAACGTTGTCTTCCTTATCTTTGTGTCAACTTTTCCATTCGGTCTTTGTCTCTCCTTTGCCTTGCTTTGCATGACCGAATGCTTGTGGTTCATTTTCTCATTCCTTGTGAACCTTCCTTGCCAATTTAGGTTTCCATTGTTAGGTTATTGCCATGCTTTTCTAATTTTTTGGTTGAGTCTCATATGAACATGCTTTTTTTTTATTTTTGAATCCACCTAAAGTTTTATCATTTTTGTTTCCTATATTTTGTCTACATCATTTCCATGTATGTGCCAAACACCTTGCATGAAACACATGATCAAAATACCATGATGCATCATTCTAAGTGGGCGTGACATATAGGAGCCATCTAGGAGTCATTCATGCATGCTACCTAGTCCTTAGCATGTTCTATGTGATTTTGTGATTTCCATGTGTAAACATTTTCTTGCACATGCATAACCGCCCACTCTCCCTTGCATTCTCACTTGATTTGGTCAATTTTCTATGCCTAAAGAAACCCTGAAAGAATCTAAGTGGTGTGCTGAAAATTTTGTGCAAAACAACTTGTACTAGTTAGTACAAAACAATTTCCACTCAAAGATACCCTAAACACCTCTAAAATCACGCCACTTGTCCTTCTCTCTCTCTTCTAAAATTTGACCTAAATTTACCACCCACAAGTGCAAAACCTAAGCAACAAATGGGCTGAATATTAAAAAAAAAAAAAATTGGACCCAAGGAACATCAAACAAAAGTGACGTGAAAAAAAAAGATAGTATAAAAAAAAATTTTGACCAAAAAGGACTTGTTGCTAGACTTGTGGACTTGGACCCTTTACCTAAGCATTTGGAGTTGGACTTGTGACATTTTTGGACCATTGTTGAGACCTTAATATTGGCTGGACCGAATCACTAAAAGACTTAATCAAGTGAGAATAAACACTAATCCACTCTAGTGCCTTTCTAGGATTAATCTTTTGTGTGCTTCCTTTTTTTTGATTGAGTCTTAATTTTTAGTTTGTCTTTCTTTGGCCTCTTTTGTTTTGTCTCCATCAATTCTCCTTGAGTTTAGCCTTCCTAATTGTGCTTTTTCAGTTTTATTTCTTGGACTCTTGCTCTTTGGGTTGGTTTCACTTTACTTGTAGGTGAAGAACTTCTCTAGCAAACTATCACACCCTTTGGTGGATTTGAGTGGAGGGGTGAACCGAATCCAAACCTAGGCTTTGGAGGGATTTACACCACACCAAAATGAGTGATCAAACACTTGGAGAGGACTAACAAGTTTGCTCTTTGTGAAGGAACCCAAGTGGAGGAGTTTGAAGACCTAATTTTTGTTTTTTTTCATAATTTTACTTGTTTTCTTTGCTTTCGGCCTCTTGTGTTTTTGGGCCTTGGTTTCTTTCCTTTGGTTTGTAATTTGGCCATTCCTAAACCTCTTCAATTTGGTTTTAGTTCGTGTAGTTGAAGGTGATTTGAAAACCTTCACCTAGGACCTCGACTAGAATATGTTTTAAGTGCTTTTCTTTTGCATGCTTTATAGCTTTTGGTAGTATAATTGTTTAGGCTTTTATCTTTGTCTCCAAATCCGCTTAGAAGGCTTTTGCCTACTAGGGGTAACGTGCACACACACACCTTATTGTTGTGCCAACTTGTTTTTGTGAGAAAAGTGGAAAGGGCTTTGTGATTTTTACTTGAGAAGGCTTGGTTTTTAAGTGATTCTTTGTAGTCCACCTCCCTTTGAAAGTTCACTTTGTACACTTAGGCCTTTTCCTACCTATCTTGCACTTTGAAAACCTTTTGTGAAAACCATTTTTATCACTCACTCTTTGTGAAAACTTTTCCAACCCCTTTGAAAACAATTTGTGAAAACCTTTTCTTGATCAAAGATGAGTGATCATTCTAGTGTCCATGGTCATAATTCTCGTAGTACTAGGTCTAGTGTTAGGGATGAACTTAGGGAATTGAAAGAGTACCTAAGAAAAAAAGAAGAGGAAAATATAAAAAGAGAGGAAGAATTGAGAAGAAAAGAAAAAGAGTTTGAAAGAAATAATGAAGAAATAAAAAGATTGCTTGCTAGGCTAGTTATGGGAGGAGAGGCTAGTGGTTCAAAACTAAGAGTCATTTCTCCTCAACCCTCAAGAGGAAAGGGGCATATGCATTCAAGTGTTCATGAGGAGGAAGGGCATCATACCCAACCTCCAAGTGATACCTTCTATAGTAGTCATCACAATGATGCTTACTATCAAAGACCCCCAAGGCATCATAGACATAGGGAGTCTTCCAATAGGGAACCCAACATCACTCTTCCCCCATTTCATGGCAAAGATAATGTTGAAAATTATCTAGATTGGGAAATGAAAGTGGAACAACTTTTCTCTTGCCATGGAGTGAGTGAAGATAGGAAGGTTTCTTTAGCAACCCTTAGCTTCCAAGGGCATGCTATGTATTGGTGGACCTCCTTAGAAAAAGAAAGGAGAATAAACCATGAGCCTCTAATTCAATATTGGAATGAGCTCCGTAGTGCCTTGAGAAGGAGGCATATTCCTCCATACTATGACCGAGAGCTTATGGATAAGCTTCAAAGATTGAAACAAGGGTCATCTAGTGTGGAAGAATATAGGCAATCTATGGAGTTTCTCATGATGAGGGCTGGGATTAGGGAGGAAGAGAGGACCACAATCTCTAGATTTCAAAGTGGTCTTAATCTTGAGATAAGAGACAAAGTTGAACTTCTACCTTATAGGGATTTGAATGAACTAGTTCAACTTTGTTCAAGAGTGGAGCATCAACTTACAAGAAAACCTTTTCGAAAAGAATCCACTCCCTCTTATTCCAAGAATTTTAAGAAGGAGGGCCACTCTTCCCTACCTTATCCCAAAGAAGAAAAAGAAAAAGAAAAAGAAAAAGAAAAATCATCTTTTAAAGCACCTTTCAAAGAGTCTAAGTCAAGTGAAATCAAGTGCTTCAAGTGTCTTGGAAGAGGACATATTGCTTCCCAATGTCCTACAAAGAAAACTATGGTTTTAAAAGCCCAAGACCACTATAGTAGCCTTGATGAAGCTACTTCTTCTTCCTCTAGTAGTGAAGAAGAAGCCATAGATTCCGAGGAAGAAATTTTACCTTGTGAAGGAGACCTATTGTTGGTTAGAAGGCTCCTTAACAACCAACCTAGTGAAATTGACCAATCACAAAGAGAGAACTTGTTTCAAACAAAATGCAAGGTCTTAGAAAGCACTTGTTCTCTCATTGTCGATAGTGGGTCTACCTCTAATTGTTGTAGTACTAGATTGGTTGATAAGCTAGCCTTAACTACAAAACCTCATCCTAAACCTTACAAAATGCAATGGATCAATGAGGAAAGAGGTGTTGTAGTTAACCAACAAGCAAGCATACCAATCTCTATTGGCAATTATAAAGAAGAAGTTTTGTGTGACATAGTGCCATTAGAGGTTAGCCATGTCTTGCTTGGGAGGCCATGGCAATTTAACAAGCAAACAATCCATGATGGCCTCACAAATAAAATAAGTTTCCAACACTTAGGTAAGAAGTTTGTGTGGTGTCCTCTATCACCCTCTCAAGTGAATGAGGACCAACTCAAACTAAAGGCTAAGAAAGATGATGAAGAGAAAAGTAAAAACAAAAACAAAAAGAAAAGAAAAGAAAAAAATAATTTTTCCTTTGAAGAAAAGGGCTAGGTTCAAGTGAACCTTAACCCTTGTGCCATCCTCTTTTCTTTGGTGCCAAAGAAAGATGGCAATAGAGGATGTGCACCATTTTAGAAAGCCATCATTGAATAAAAGGCACCCAATCCCTAAGTTAGATGATTTGGTGAATGAATTGCATGGGTCAATAATTTTTAAATGGTGATGCCTCTTTGGCTCTCCCCTTTGCCCTAAGCACTTTCATTCAACAAATTGTGTACTTAAGGATTGCATAGTTAAGTTTTAATATTTTACTCTCCTAATTGTGGTTTCACTTCTTTTGAAGGATCAATGGAATTGGAAGAACTTAAAGATTTGAGGTCAAATCCCTCTCAAGAAGGAGGGGATGATGGAGGACCATCCATGGTACTTCATGTGAAACCCATCACATGGTTCATGACTATGACCAATTTGAGTAGTATAGTATTTTATTTTTATTCTTCCAATTTTACCCTTGTATTTTGGGGTATTTTAGTCATAGGATTTATTTTCTTTGTATTTCCCATTTTACCCTTGTATTAAGGGGTGCTCTAGGTGATTAGGGTTTTAATTTGGGCTAGGGTATCACATTAGGAGGTGACGCCTATTTTTGGTGAGCATTGGATGTATTTTTGGTGATAGAAAGGCTTAGGCCCAAGTGGAGGGCAAAGGTTGCATGGTCTTATCATGCACCTAGATATAGCCAATCTAAACCCATAGATTCCATCCTTGGCCACCAAGTTGCATCTAGGGTTTATTTACATTTCATTTGGAGTGCATTAGCCATATGAATTTCGGCCATGCACATCTCAAATGAAACCCTAGATGTCTCCCCTCCTATAAATACCCAACACCCCACCACTTGTAAATACTTTGGATTATATGATATTGAGTGAGCCTTTTGTGCCTCAAAATCCATCCTTAGTCACTAGTTAGTTTCGGCTAACCTCCTCCTATCTCCACCCTTGGAGAATAGGAAACCTAGAGTGGCCTCCACCTACACTTGGAGTGAGCCAACTTGAGCAACCATACACCAACCCCTCTAAACACTTCCGCCCAAACACCTCTTATTCACGCCTATCTTCATTCCTTCACCATAACCCTCTCTTTGTCTACCCTTTGGTGAGCTTAGATCAAGGGCAAGGTCTCCTCCCTTCACACTCTACATCAATCATGGAAGGAGGAAGCCATCAAAAGCTCTAAAGGAAGATGATACGTCTGATGAAAGCTATAGTGAAGGGATCTTCGATACAGATGATGAAATATCTTTTTTATCAAGAAAAATTCATTCAATAATGAAGAAAAAGGGAGGAATACGATGGAGGAAATATAGCAGAACTCCCAGGGAGAGGGCACAACCATTATGCTATGAGTGTAAGAAACCTGGACATTACAAAACATAATGTCCAGAACTTGAAAAAGAGAAAAAAAAGGAAAAAGAAAAGAAGAAATTGATCCCCTACAAAAAGAAGGAAGCCATGATGGCCACCTGGGAGGACCTCGACACAACATCATCTAAGGATGACAAAGAAGCAAATATTTGTCTCATGGCAGACACAGACTCATCATCAGAATCTGATATTGAGGAGGTAATTGAATTTGACTTAAATATTCTTGAGCATTCATACAATCAACTTCTATCAGATTCAACAAAATCTCTACTACATATAAAGATCAAAAGAAAAGAATTTTGGAACTACTTAAAGAAAATCGTTCACTGAAAAATGAAAATGCAAAAATCTTAGAAGAGACAGAAAAAGGTTTTTCAACTTCAGAAGAAGTACTCAAGCTTAACAAAGAGATTGATCTATTGAAATTAGACCTATCAAAATTCACACTAGGAACCAAAAATCTTGAGCATCTTTTAAAATATTCCAGGAGTGGGAAAGATAGATCAGGACTAGGATATGTCAACTCTGAATTAGAAATTAAAACAAGAACATACGCATCTTCTTCTTATGGAAAGAGCAGACATTTCACGTCCAAGTGCAGTCACATGCACAAGAAGAGGGATTCCAAAACCTCTAGTACTAACACTCATGGACCCAAATTCATTTAGGTACTAAAGACTGAAATAGTGCCTATTGCAGATCTGTTCATCAAGAACAAAAAGTGTCCAGTCATGGTACCTAGACAGTGGCTGCTCGCGACACATGACGGGTGAAAGGTCTATGTTCCTAGACCTCAAGTCCAAGAAAGGAGGGCAAGTCACATTTGGAGGAGGACAGAAAGGACATATCATGGGAATAGGTAAAATAGGTATCAACTCCTCTATTTCCATTGATAATGTTCTGTATGTTAAAGGATTAACGCATAATCTATTAAGCATAAGTCAATTGTGTGATAGTGGTTATGAGGTATCCTTCAACAAAAATAAATGTACTGTGAGTCAACTTGATTCATCCATATTATTTACAGTTAATAGATGCAACAACCTGTATAAAATAATGGTTAACGAACTAGAAAATCAAAATGTTGATTGTCTAGTTTCATATGAAAATCAGTGGATCTGGCACAAGAAACTTGGTCATGTAAGCCAGAGATTAATCTCAAAGCTGAAAAAGCATAACCTCGTAAGAGGACTACCAAATCTTGTACATCAGACGAACAGTGTATGTGAAGCATGTCAAAATGGGAAACAAATTAAAAGTTCATTTCAAAGTAAAAATCATGTTTCCACATCAAGACCTCTTGAGCTGCTCCACATAGACTTATTCGGTCCCACTAGAACAATATTTGTAAGTGGTAAAAGATATGGATTGGTTATTGTGGATGATTAGACCAGATGGACATGGGTGTTGTTCATAACTCACAAGGAAAAATCTTTTACGTTATTCCATGTATTTTGTAAAAGAGTTCAAAATGAAAAAGGAATATCAATTGTTTCTATCAGGAGTGATCATGGGGGAGAATTTGAAAATGATCAATTTCTAGAATTTTGTGAAGAAAATGGAACTAAACACAATTTTTCAACGCCTAGAACTCCACAGTAAAATGGGGTTGTAGAAAGAAAGAATTGGTCGCTACAAGAAATGGCAAGAACTTTTGTGACACCCTGTACCCCAACATACATATATAATAATTATATAAAATACATAAAATAAAATACAATTCTTCAACATAAGACAATCAAATATCCAACAACATAAAGGTAAAGAGTTCACATTCATAAACTTAATCCAAATAACATGTAGAGAAATTACAAGGAAATGAAATTGAGTTTTTTTTTAAATAATTTAATAAAAACAACATCCCAATCTAATCCTATTTATGCCCCGATGTCACATGTCCTATCAGAGCAAATCCCAACGTAGAAGCCTAAGCTTCATCACCAACATTCTCAGCCTCATGCTAATAATAACCTGTATGACAGTTAGAGAAAACAACACAAGAGAAAAGGGAGTGAGAAATATCTCACTCTGGCTCACAGTGTAGAAATACACACCGGATAGCCAAACACAAACAAGATAGATATAGAATAGATATATTAACAACAACATTACATCTCACTAATCCTAGACATAAAAGTATCAATTTATCATATAACAATAAAAATGTACATGTATGGACACATACTACATATTATCATGCATGTGGCGCCAGTAAAACATCACATGGCATATTGCCGCTAGCAATACACGAAGAGTAGTCTAGGAGTACATGCCGGGTCACACCCTCTGCACACTCTCACTAGAAGGATATACTACCAGAGTCTCATCGGGATAGCTAAGCCGCGCAAGATACATCCCATGCACACAATGGGCGAGACTGGGACTTCCAAACCGAGCTATCCCCAAGGACTAATCCCCAAAGCTTTTACACTAGGAGGCCTTCTCTGGCGGTGTATTCCATATCGTACCCTTAAAACACTTATGCAAATGATGCATGTCAATCAAGACTCTATGCATTCTCATATCACAGTATCATTTCCCATGGTCATTTCACATCATCACATTTCGTCATCACATTTCATTATCACATTTCATATCTCATGTCTCAATCACATTTCACATTATCTCATCATATCATCATATTATAACATTATCTCATCATATTCACAAAGCCTCTACAAAGCACTTTAATTTATATCAAAACTCGTTTATTTATAAAATTAAATACATATTTTTACATCTCATTAAACAAGAAATATAACAGAACAATCAGAAATCAAAACAGAAAATATTCATATTTTTCCTATTTCTCATAGGGTTTCTCGCAGGAACCCATAGAGCACTCTAAATCATATCAAAACATATTTATTCTCAAAATTAATAACATATTTACACATTACATTCAACAAGGAATACAATAGAGCAATCAGATAGCAAAATAGAAAACATTCATATTTTGTCTGTTTCTCATAGGGTTCTCTCAAGAACCCACAGAGATTCCAAATCATACAATTATTTACATATAAGAAGAGCAATAAAAGAAACACATATAACTGGGGAAAACCCCTCATACATGAGCATACAACAAACATAGGATTGGGGGCCAATCCCACTACCCAACATATATTCTCACACCCAGAGCAAGATTTCTCACTCCCCCCTTACCTCGATAAGCAGGAGCCGAATCTTGTTGGTCGCCCCCTCTAGGTTCCCCTTCGTCTTCAGAGAGAAAGGAGGAAAAAGATTAGAAAATGAAAAAATGAGTTTTAGAGAGTGCAAAACGCTCTATTTATAGGCATCAGGCCGCAGCCAGAACGACTTGTTCCGAATCCAAAACGGCCCGTTTTGATCCCATAGAACACGTACAAAAGCCTCTCCAAGAACGACCCGTTCCAAAACCAGAACTGCCCGTTCTGGGGTTTCCGGAACGGCCCGTTTCAATGTGGAACGACCCGTTCTAAGTCAAACTTTGTTCTTTTAAAATCACATCCGGAACGGCCTGTTCCCAAAGTGGAACGGCCCGTTCTGGGTTGAAATTTAACTCATGTAGCTCGAGTTGGAACGGCCCGTTCCCAAAGTGGAACAGCCCGTTCCGTGGCTATAAAAATCCATAATTGCTAATTAATAAATAATTAAATAACATATATATATATATATATATCAAATTAAAGTAAAATATCAATACAAATTAAAACATGATTTTCTTCAAATAATAATTATAAAAAAATATCATAATTAATAATATTATACAAAATAATTTTCATAAATGATTATTATTAAAAACCTTTAAAAATTTAATCAAACTCATTTAATTAATCACAATAATTATAAGGAAATAATCTTTATAAATACAAAAATAAATAATAATTATTCATAGTATTAGTAGAAAAATTCGGGGTGTTACAATTCTCCCCTCCTTTTAAAAATTTCGTCCCCGAAATTACCTGAAGCAAATAAAAATGGATATGTCTCCTGCATTTGACTTTCTAATGTTCCACCTTAGACTTCTGGAATACTACACACGAGTCCACAACTTCCCCTACTCCTCTCTTCACCTTAAACCACCACGTTTCTGCTACACCACTCTCATACATCCTCCTAATTCCTCCTAAGGTCCTAATCCATCTTAATAGCTCCTAAGTGAATACTAAGAATACCCTTATTGCCTTCTTCTAAGATCATCTTCCTTAATTCGGAATTATAAGGCACATAGATTCTATCCTGAAAGCACAAAACACCATCAACTTCCACTCGAAAAGGGCTATCTATACCCTTACCAATCCTCTTCACTTGGTTCACTAAGAAAGGATCTAACTCTTATGCTCCTCTAATCTCATCCATTAATTCACTAGTCACTTTCGACATACTCAATTCAATGCTTCTAAGGGTAAGCTCACAAATCAAGCTTAAATCTCTAAACTCTTCAATCAAATTTAACCTTTAAATCATCAAAATGATAGACGAAAGATCGTCCTACTCAAGGCATCTGTCACCGCATTGCCTTTACTTAGATAGCAACTAAGATTAAAATCCTAGTCCTTAAGAAATTCCAATTATCTCCTTTGGTCAAAAGATATTTAAGACTCTAATAATCACTAAATACCTCAAGCTTAGAATCATATAAGTAGTGTCTCCAAATCTTAATATAATATCATAATCACTAACTCATAGATAAGGTAATTCCTCTCATGAATTTTTGATTGCCTAGAAACATAAGCTACTACCTTTCCTTCTTGCATCAAAAATGCATCCAAATTCATCTTATAAGTACTACTATATACCACAAAAGACTTACTAAAATCCAATAATATTAACACTAGTCAATCTTGCCTTAAGAGTTGGAATTACTCTCATACTTACTATCCCACATAAAGACAATACTCCTCCTAGTGAAAGTAGTTAAGGGCAATGCTATCTTATAAATTCCTTCAATTAATAAATCTCCAATAATAATAAGCTAACCTCATAAAACTCTTATCCTCACTAACTGGCTTAGATATCTCCCCACTTAAACACAATTTCTACCTGAGACAGATCCATGTTTACCTCAACTGGAATTTACAGGAACTAGAAAACTTATCTCATACAATCGAAAAATAAAATAAAATAAAATAAAATAAGATAAAATAAAATAGTAATACTTAGATAGATAACTTAACATACAACCGTCTTGGATATATCTCCACCCTCAACTACAATATGATCATACCACACCCTAAGGTCAATCTCACTAACCACACGACATTCACCAATTGATCCCTAAGGTCATCTATCCACATATCAACATACATATCATATTTTCATCCATTTGGATGCAAATGCTTTATTTTAAATACCAAGTACAATTTAAGAAAATTTGACTCAAAAACTAACGAGGGTATCCTACTTGGGTATTCTGAAAGGTCAAGAGCCTATAGGGTATTCAACAACAGAACCAAAACTATTGAAGAAGCCATTCATGTTAAATTTGATGAAAACAAGCCTGATAAAGAAATATCAGAGCTAGCAAAATTTCTTCGAAAACATACAGGTGAACAATGATTAGACGAAGAAGCCTGAGTCTAAAGAAACAGGGACTCAACAAGACGAAACAGAGGAAAGAGAACCAGTCAATCGCAACTGGCAGATGAAAGCTCACCACCCACAAGAAAAAATCATTGGAGAAGCAAAAGATGTCGTAAGAACTAGAAGTTCTTTTAAAACACAAGCACAAATTGCACTGCTATCCCAAGTTGAACCAAGAACCACGAACGAAGCCTTGTTAGATGAAAGTTGGGTTCAGGCCATGCAAGAAGAGTTAAGTCAATTCCAGAAGAATGACGTCTAGAAGCTTGTTCCAAAGCCTAAAGACAAGACGATCATAGGAACAAAATGGGTATACAAAAATAAATTGGACGAATCAGGGAATGTGGTAAGGAACAAAGCAAGGTTAGTTGCAAAAGGGTACTCTTAGCAGGAAGGTATAGACTTCACTGAAACTTTTGCACCTGTTGCCAGAATAGAAGCCATTAGAATTTTACTTGCTTTTGCTGCATGTACTGGCACGAAATTATATCAGATGGATGTTAAAAGTGCATTTTTAAATGGAACAATCTCAGAAGAAGTTTACGTATGTTAACCTCCTGGATTTGAAAAGAAACTATTATCATCTCATGTTTTCAAACTAAACAAAGCCCTATATGGACTAAAACAAGCACCCTGTGCATGGAATGAGAAATTAAGCTATTTTCTAACAAATAATAATTTTATACGAGGTAAAATTGAGAGCACCTTGTTCAGAAAAAAAATAAAGGATGATTTCATAATAGTTCAAATCTACGTAGACGACATAATATTTGGTGCTACTAATGAAAATATTTGCCAATAGTTTTCCAAGCTTATGTAGGATGAATTTGAAATGAGCATGATGGGAGAATTGAAGTTCTTTCTAGGACTTCAAATCGCCCAATCAGAAGAAGGAATCAAAATTCATCAGACAAAATATACAAAAGAATTACTGCAAAAGTTTAAGATGGAAGATGCGAAACCAATGAAGACACCAATGCATCCTTCAACTACTCTTGGTATGGATGAATAATCATCAGACGTTGATAGCACGATGTACCGAAGAAGGGTTGGTTCTCTCTTGTACCTAACATCGTCAAGACCCGACATCACGTTCAGCGTCTACGTCTATGCTAGGTTCCAAGTACATCCTAAGGAGGTACACTTACAAGTGGTTAAAAGAATTTTAAAATATCTCAAAGGAACACCTAACCTAGGCATCAGCTTCTATAGAAGCCAAAAATTTTCTCTTCTAGGATATTGTGATGCAGATTATGCAGGAGACAAATGGGAAAGAAAAAGCACTAGCGGAGGATGTCATTTCCTTAGTCGCTGCTTGGTTTCATGGACTAGCAAGAGGTAAAGCATGATTGCTGTGACACCCTTCTACCCCATAATAGATAAGTAACAACAATAAGAATAATTCAATAAATATAACATCAAGAAGGGTCCACATATTTTAATAAAAACTCATAGGTTCACAAGTCTTGAAATAAATAGAAATAATAATAATAATAATAATAATAAAGTTTTACTCTTAAAAGAAAATTATCAAGGTCTCTAAAGAAAAATGAAAGGGATCTAGAATTTACAAATATAAGGTGAATATAAAACTCCTAAAAATAAGTCTCCTCAAACGACAAATAACAATTCATAACTAAATCATCCTAAATTCATGCCCCAATGTCACATCCTATCAGAGTAGAACCCTTTCCCTTTAGAACTCAACACTATGAGTGCCTTCATCTTCACCTAAAAGAAAACCACATAAAAATAGGACGGTGAGAGATAGATAACATCATATATGAACATAGAGCTACCCAATTCCCACCCCACACCGTGCACCAAAATATCATCATTAACTATAAACAACAAATACATCTCATATAATTACTAAACATCATTTTTTTTTTCAATCATACAAGCTTTCATACACATGCTCACTATATGCTCATACACATCTCCTCTCATAAGAGTCTCAACTTGGCACTCCGCACAATGGGCGTACCTCGTCAATTCCCTTAGTTGTTGTCCCTCTGTGAAATTAAACCTGCGTTTTACGAGTTTCAACAAGGTTTTTACCAATTTTCACTACTTCTACACCCCGTTGGTTCAGTTTAACTCCATTTATATTCTTCATACGTTCCAAATCAATCCATACACATCTCAAGCCTCAAAAATTGGTTTCCATTGGTTTTACAAAAAAAAATCTAAACTCTTCTTAACACATAAAATTCAAGTCATCAAATTTAAGGATAAAGAATTAAAAAGAAAGCCCCAATGGAATTCAAAGACAATTCAAGAAATAAGTTCTTCCAAATGAATTAAGAATTTAGAACATCGATTGCACAGATAATCGTTCAGAATTTTAAATAGAGTTCCTAGAGGGACTTAGGGATTGCCCTCACTACCCGAACACCCCTATATTCACATATGAAGAAACCCATCTCCCCCGTACCTGGATGAGCAGAAGATGAATAGTCTTGGTGTGATCTAAGATCGTTCCTGAGTACTCTTCCTTAGAGCTCTTTGTTTCTCCTCTTTTTTTCCTAACCCTTCAGAACGCAAATGAGGCAGATAGGGTTAACACCACCTGACTCCTTTCTTAAAATTAATCCATTGGACTGGGTCAACCCAACCCATTTTCCTTCTCTTCTAACCCACTTCTAATTTTCCTCAAAATAATTAAATAAAATAAATACATGTATATTATAAAATATTTTTTTCTCTATAATAATAATATATTTCTGACCCTAAATATAATAATATAATTTCAATAACAAAATATCATATAAAATCAACCTTCTCTTAAAACATATAAATATTTATTTAAAAATGCTAATAAAAATACTTATTTAATACGTACAAAATAATTGTTCAAAATAATAATTATTTAAAACGTACAAAATAATATTCCTCTATAATTATTAAAATAATTATGACCAAATACCATCTAATAATAATAATAATAACCTTTTTGAAAATTGGGGTGTTACAATTGCCTTATCAACTTGTGAAGCTGAGTATGTTGTCGCAGGGCAGTGTCTTACGCAACTGCTCTGGATCAAACATCAGCTAGAAGACTACGACATTTATGAAAGTAGTATTCCTATTCTTTGTGATAACATTGATGCAATTAACATTTCTAAAAATCCTGTTTTGCATTCTAGGACTAAGCATATAGAAATTAAACATCATTTCATTAGAGATCATGTGCAAAAAGGAATATTTGAAATGGTTTATGTTAAGACTGAAGAACAACTAGTTGATATCTTCACCAAACCCCTTAAGGAGGATAGATATGTCTGGTTGCGAAATAGGCTAGGAATGGAATTGATAGATGATCAATAGTATATTGCACTCGCCCTTTATTCTTTTTTTGATGATCACAAATGGGGAGAAAGATCACAAAAATATGTCAAATATATCAACTGAAAAAGGCCGCAATGTAAGGGGGAGAACAAAGTCTAAGGGGGAGGATCATCATTAGTACTTCCTTAGTACTTTAGAAAACGCATAGAAATCCCTTCATTACAATGTTCACATGATAATTGTTTGCTCTATGACTAATATAGGATGATTGATATGCATAAACATGTATGAGAGATACGTCTAAAAATGACTTGATAGATTATATTTGTCATTATCAAAAAGGGAGAGATTGTTAAGTCAGACGAAGCATATTTGCAATTCCCACCGAGGTTTTGAATATGACAAATATAATACGTATTGTTATTGCTGACATGTGTATTAGTATTTCAGATAAATGATAATAAGCTCAGGAAAAATGAAGGGCAAGAATGATCAAGCATAATCGAGTTGGACAAGGCATCAGACGATAGCAAAATCTAGTATTAGGTCTAAGGTTGATTCAGACCTAAATCAAATACAAGATAAGAAGAATCTATTAGCTGAAGCCTGAGGGATCAGGTATCATACAAGACTAAGACAAGAACGAGACGAAAGTTAGCTAAACATCAACATAGACTTGCAAATCATTAGATGAAGCCTAACGAACAAGCAGACAGAGTCATCACTCTCAAGATCAAACGAATGATCAAAAGTAAAATGTGTATCCAGACGTAGTTGGAAAGTAATGAAGCGCGTCTAAAGTCCACTAATCACATTGAGTTAAATCATATAAGAAACACAAAAGGATATCAAACGTTTGTACAGAAAGAAGAAAAATATAGGCAAGTGTGGAGTTACAAGTCAAAGCTGCATGCGTCAGAGAAAGGACACCTACTTTTCATAGAAAGACAGCACCGCAGCAGCTAAACTGATGGGACAAGTACAAATATCCATAGATCATGATTAAAGTCAGACATTGGAGTAATCAACTACATAAAAGGATTTCACGTATACAAACAAACATTTAATGCAAGATCAAATGCATTAAATGAAAATATTTAAATAGCCATGAACAAGCCTCCATCTGTAATGACATGAAGCTACGCTCCAACAGGAAAATTTGAATTCAAACAACGGGCGAATTTATCAAGTGGCTATAAGTATCAAGGCAAAGAAGGAGAAGTAGAAGAACTGAAAAGTAGAGAAAACGTGCAATAAGAAAAAAAAAAGCAAAAGAGTTTAAGCTACATTTCTTCTCAAAGAATTTCTTGTATATCTATGTAAAAACTAAGATAGCTTATCTTAGTAAGTGTTACTGATAGTCTATCCTCTCTACGAGAGTAAACAAACACTTAGACACTTATTCCTATGAAACTAAGGTTACGCACCTTAGTGAGTGTAGAAACTACCCTATCCTTTCTGTGAGACTAGCCTGCACAAGTTTTCAATAGAGCTTGAATATTTTTTTTATTAAAAGTAAAAGGAGCATATTTAGAAAACGTTTTGTTTTAAATCTTCCTTCGAACAAACACACATATTCAACCCCCCTTCTGTGTGTATTTCCGCTAACTTCATGGTCTTGTTTTGGCCTTTCAGTCTGATGCCTTCTTTTTTAGTGTATGAAGTGGCTCTTGTTCCATTCTTCACAACTTGCGTGTACTTATGTTTTTCTGAAATACTAACCCACTTTTTAGAAATAACAATATGTATTACATTTGTCTCATTCAAAACCTCGTTTGGAATTGCTTTGTCTTCGCATGACGTAACAATCACCCCATTTTTTATGATGAAAAATATAATTGATCAAATAGTTTTAGATAAATCCGTCAGAAATTTTCGATGAAAATTTTTCGATGTAAAATTCCGTTGAAAATTTCTGACAGAAAAATAAATCCGTCAGAAATTTTTGACGAAAATATAAATTCGTCGAAATTTTTTTATTTTTAATTCTTATTTTTAATTTCTTATTTTAATTTCTTATTTTTAATTTTATTTTTAATTCTTATTTTCATTTTTTAAAATTGGAATTTTTATTTTTAATTTTTATTTTTTATGTAATCATTTTTAACTACTTTTTATTTAAAAAAAAAGATAAATAATTATCTTAGGTGTCACCTCCAAAAATTACGTACTATTATCGTAATGATATTTAACACCTCTAATTTTTTTTTTAGTTTTTTAAAATAAATATTATTTATCTACCTTAAAATAATCAAACTAGTGAATTTATATTTTAGAGGGATGTAAATCAAAGAAAAATATTTTACTCATTTTACAAGTACGAAACAATCTTTATAAATCTTACAAGGATGAAAAAAAAAAAGAAAAAAATTTACAAAGACCAAAATCAAAATCACCCATCTTATAGGGACTAAAATATATTTTAACCTTCTAAAATTAATATTTTTTATCTTAAAAATTATTTTAAATAAATAATATTTATTTTTAAATATTTATAAACTAATTAGAGATGTTAGTATATTGTCTTTAAAATTATAGTAAGCAAGTTCAAGTGTGAATATTTTCATATTTGTGTGTTTCGTGAGTTTTCTATTAAATAATTAATGCATATATTAGTTCATTAAACATAAATAGTAGTTTTATATTTTAGAAGAAAAAAATTTATTTTCTAGAAGTAATAAGCTTAAAATTACACACACACACACATATATATATATATATATATATATATATATATATATATTATATATATTTATATATATAATATAGGGGGTTATAATTATACCGGTGTAACTTTTACTAAGTATTACGCTACTCAATAACTTTATATTAAATGTGAATTTTGTAAATCCAACCGTTAAATTGAAAGTTCATATCACTTTATACGTGTATATCAAATTTTGTTAAAATTGAACAACAACTGGAAGGTAATCAAAGTGTTCATATTTTAGTGTATTTTGAAATGAATATATTACATCAATTTTCTTTTATAAAAATGAAGTATCAAATCATCTTGGATTAATATAAAGTTTTGTATATATAATCTAAGAGATATGAACTTTCAATCTAACAGTTGGATTTACCGAATTCACATTTAATATAAAGTTATTGAGTGGTGTAATACTTAGTAAAATTTACACCAGTATTATAACCCCCTCATATATAAACCCTAAACCCTAAACCCTAAACACCGGTGTAAATTTTACTAAGTATTACACCGCTCAATAACTTTATATTAAATGTGAATTTTTTAAATCCAACCATTAAATTGAAAATTCTTTACTCTTAAATCATATATACAAAATGTTATATTAATTGAAGATGATTTCTTATAAAACAAAATTAAATCTGTCGGAAAATTTATATTTTCGATGGGAAAAGCTATATTATTGATGGAATATTTTAGACAAATTTATATTTGTCGAAAATGTAAGAACTGATTTTAAATTTGATATGAAAATATTATGATATAATTAGATAAGATTTTAAGTTAGTATTTTATTAATGGTTGATAATTAAAAAATAAAACAAGGATAAATATATTTTTTGAATTTTATATGTTTGATTTAAGATAACTTACAAAATAACTCTTGGTAAAGTTATTCTGCTCAATAACTCATGGTGTGTTGAATTTCATCGACCCAATTAATTGTTAAATTAAAATTTATTAAATTTTACTAATAATTAATATAAAAAAATTAATTAGTTTTGGAATAAATTATTTTCTAATTAAAAATATAATTGAAACATTAATTATTTTAAATTATTTAACTAAAATCTTGTTGACAATTTACTATATGATTTTAATATTTTTGTATAACTAATATCGGGTTTTAAATTTGATATGAGAATATTATGATATAATTAGATAATATTTTAAGTTAGTATTTTATTAATGATTGATAATTAGAAAATAAAACAAGGATAAATACATTTTTTGAATTTTATGTTTGATTTAAGGTAAATAAATATATTAAATTAATTAATAATTTATTTAAAATGTTGAAATTTAATTTATAATTATGTAATAAATAAATATTTATAATTTTTTAAATTATATTATCATTATAAATTATAAAATTAAATAATTTAAATTATAATTTTAAATAGAAATAAGTAGATGTTAATTAAAAAAGTAGGTACATATAAATAAAGAATAATTAAATATATTATTATTATTATTATTCGTAATATAAATTATTATATATTATTATTATAGTACAAGTATGAGATTGTATATTTGAGGATGACTTATATGAATTAATTTGTACAAGTTATACTGACAACATACATATACATTTCGGTAACTTACTCATCAGAATTTCACAGTTAAGCGTGCTTGACCTAGAATAGTACAGGGATGGGTGACCTTTTGTGACACCCTTACTACCCCAACACATATATAATATAATTTAATTAAGAAGAATAAACTTTCAAAGGGTTCGTAAAAGGGTTCACATAAAACTTCAAAACTGTTCTTTCTTCAATATAAGAAAATGATTGAAAAATAAAACTTGAAAGGTAAAATTTAAGAGTTTACAATTTTAAAATCATTTATTACAATACCAAATCCATATAAATATTTTGTCCTAGAAATCCTCTGCCCCGATGTCAGATTATCAGAGCATTCCCATAATTTAACTGTTGACATTCTAGATGTCACTCGTAGCCGGATCTTCTTCACCTAAAATATCCACGGTTTATACGGTGAGAAAAGAAAATATCTATATGCAAAGTACATACAAACACATCACAATATAATCTCATCATAATTCATTATTTAATAATATATATATATATATGTATATATATATATATATATATATATATATATATATCAATCATTCATCATCTTCACATCTCAATTCACATTTAACATATCTCATTTCACATACATATCTCAATCCATCATAATCCACACCAATTATACAATTTACAATATCATTTCCATATTCATAATTCATGTCAATATTACAATTAACAATATCATTTCCACATCCATAATTCACACCAATCTTATAATTAACACTATGCCAAGACCTCGCCACATCTGACACAAGTGATATAGGTTAATTGCCTCCCACACCAAACCAGGGTCACGCCCTCCCTGTAGCATCACTTACCCAGGGGCCGTGCCATCCCTAGTCATTAAGGAGTACGCTCGTCCCTGAAGCATCACCTACCCAGGGTTCGTATCATCCCTGGTCATCCGGGAGTACGCTCGTCCCTGAAACATCAACTACCAGGGTTCGTATCATCCTTGATCCTTTAGTGTGAGGAACCACAATCAAATTACAATCCATACAGTCTCTTGCAATTAACTCTATGCCAGGGCTGCCATAATCGACATAAGTGGTGTGTGTTAACTGTCTTACTCATCCCACACCATGTTAGGGTCACGCCCTCCCTATAGCACCAATTACCCAGGGGCCATTGTCGCAACCCGAAAATTTCCGATCTTGCGACCTATGGTTTAGACATCCTTTGAAAAGTCTCATCAATTAAGGAATGCCCGGACACCAGACTAATCCTTAATTAATGGTTTTGAAAATAGGTTCATGGAGTCGCCACCAATATTTTACTCAAAACATTGGAAAAAGAAAATGTTTTTAAAAGTCCAATAATGGCCTTGATAACCAGAATTGGGTTCGGGGGTCGGTTACGTGTAGGGAAGGTATTAAGCACCCCTACAACGCCCTTAATCGGTACCCTATGACGAAGTTAACATTATAAATAATAATAATATAAATATTAAATCCCCTTTTATTAATGACTATTTACATGCTTGAAATTTAAATTATACAATTAATCCTAAAATGTTTACATGATTATTTTTATTATAAATAATATTTATTAAATAAGAAATAAAAGAGAGAGAAGAAAATTAGCTAAAATACCTCTTGAACGAGCTCTATTAATCTTCAAAGATGGAGATTTGGGTTCTTTTTGGCAACCCTTCACACTACAATGCCTCACAAAAATCTCAAGAAATACAAAAGAGAGGAGGAGAGAGAAAAAGAGAGAAATTTCGTGCTCTAGGGAGTCTGGACGAAATTTTGGGATCCGAAAAAATGAGCCCCAGCTGTCTATTTATAGACTTCAGGAAGGGGGTCCAGAACGGCCCGTTCCAAAATCGGAACGGCCGTTCTGGATATGGCCGTTGTGGGTTAATTTGGACCCTGGAACGGCCCGTTCTGAAACCGGAACGGCCCGTTCCGGGGAACCAAAACGGCCCATTCTGATTTCAGAACGGCCCGTTCTGGGGCCAAATTAAGCCCACATGATTTGGTCTGGAACGGCCCGTTCCAGATTTAGGAACGGCCCGTTCCAGCCCCGTTCCAGTTAACCTTTTAACCCTTTTCGGATGAGTTTGGAACGGTCCGTTACGATTTTGGAACGGCCCGTTCCAATTTGGGTTGTTTGGCCCCTTTAAAAGACTTGGAACGGCCCGTTCCAAATCTTAGAACAGCCCGTTCTGGACCTTGGAACGGCCCGTTCTGATTTTGGAACGGTCCGTTCCGGGCCAATAAAAAACTCAACTTGTGCTTTTGGGCCCTTTAAGGTCCTGTCTTCTTGTTGGCATGCCTCGAGAGCTCCTTCCCTTCATAACAGAGGTCCATGTCCTTGTTTGTATGCCCCCGGACGAAATTGGGTGTCTACAGCTGCCCCTCTTTACTTGTCCTTTGGAATAGTAATGTGTTGCTTTTCCAAAGGCAAGGAAAGACGTAGACATTTCGTCCGGGTCTTCTCTTCGTCTCTCTGATGCTTCTGCATTGTTTCACTTGTGATAATGTGTTCCTTTATTTGTTACTTGTTGAAGAAGGAGTATATTATGAGCTCAGCCTCTCCAGGCTGGACTGATATTTAGGGCTTCAGCCGGCCCACTACTAGTTTTGGGGTCTAGCAACCCTTACCGATCTTGTACTAGTTTTGAGGATCTAGCAACCTTTTCTGATCTTGTACTAGTTTTGGGGATCTAGTAACCCTTTCGCTAAGGTCAGGTAACCCACTTTGTACTAGTTTTGGGGGTCTAGCAACCCTTTCACTAAGGTCAGGTAACCTACTTTGTTGTTGAAGTAGTTTTGTAGCTCAGCCTCTCCAAGCTGGACTGATATTCTAAGGCTTCAGCCGGCCTCCTCTAAGGTCAGGTAACCCATTTTGTTGTTGAAGTAGTTTCGCAGCTCAGCCTCTCCAAGCTGGACTGATATTTAAGGCTTCAGCCGGCCTCCTCTAAGGTCAGGTAACCCGTTTTGTACTAGTTTTGGGGATCTAGCAACCCTTTCGCTAAGGTCAGGTAACCCAATTTGTACTAGTTTTGGGGATCTAGCAACCCTTTCGCTAAGGTCAGGTAACCCACTTTGTACTAGTTTTGGGGATCTAGTAACCCTTTCACTAAGGTCAGGTAACCCACTTTGTACTAGTTTTGGGGATCTAGCAACCCTTTCACTAAGGTCAGGTAACCCAATTTGTACTAGTTTTGGGGATCTAGCAACCCTTTCACTAAGGTCAGGTAACCCACTTTGTACTTGTACTTTGTGTCTTCTTGTTGGTGTTTGTTGGAATGAAAGACTGCCCCTAAGTGAACGGGCAGACGATGTTTGATGTGCCCCTGTGTTGGTGGGCAGGAGAAGTAGATGGTTGACAGGGATTCCAATGTTGCCCCAGCCACTTGAGTATTGTGATGCCTCTCCAGGCGCCTGCTTGCGGTTACGTGTAGGGAAGGTATTAAGCACCCCTACAACGCCCTTAATCGGTACCCTATGACGAAGTTTAACATTATAAATAATAATAATATAAATATTAAATCCCCTTTTATTGATGACTATTTACATGCTTGAAATTTAAATTAAACAATTGACTCTAAAATATCTACATGATTATTTTTATTATAACAATGTAAAATAAAAGAAGAGAAAGATAAAACAAGAGATTGATGAGTAATACCTCGTAACAAGCTTTATTGGATCTTCAACTATGGGGATTTTAGGTGCTTTGTGGCAACCTTTCACACTACAATAAGCCTCACAAAACTCAAGAAGTACAATAGGAGAGAGAGAGAGAAAAAAAAGGGGGAAATTTCGAGCTCTATGGAGCTTTGGACGAAATTTTGAAGGTCCCCCAAACTGCTGGCCGAGATTCTCTATTTATAGGCATCAGATGTGGGCCGGAACGGCCCGTTCTGGATTCGGAATGGCCCGTTCCGGATCCGAACGTTATGCAGTACATTTGCACCCTAGAACGGCCCGTTCTGAAACCAGAACGGCCCGTTCCGGGGAACCAGAACGGCCTGTTCTGATTTCAGAACGGCCGTTCTGGGGTACAGATTTTAAGCCCCCTTGATTGGTTCGGAACGGCCCGTTCTGGTCTAGAACGGCCCGTTCCAACCTATATTTTTTTAAGCTTTTTAGAAGCCCAGAACGGCCCGTTCTGATTGAGAACGGCCCATTCCGGACTTGGGAACGGCCCGTTCCGATTTTGGAACGGCCCATTCCGGGCCGCTAAAAAATTGGTTTGGGCCTTTGGGCCCTCTGATGTCCTATCTTGTTATTTGTATGCCCCCCGGACGAAATTGGATGTCTACAACTGCCCCTCTTTACTTGTCCTTTGGAATAGCTGTGTTGCTTTTCCAAAGGCAAGTAAAGACGTAGACATTTCGTCCGGGTCTTCTTCCCGTCTCTGTGTTGGTGCTTCTGCGTTGCTTCCCTTGGACAGGTGTATATGCTCATATCCTCACCCTTTAGAGCAGTTGAGCATTGATTGCGTACTCAAGGTTGATAAACTGTACACCTGATCTTCAGTCTTCGAGTAGAAGCTCCATTGTTTCTCTTGTGATAATGTGTGCCTTTATTTGTTGCTTGTTGAAGAGGGAGTATATTATGAGCTCAGCCTCTCCAGGCTGGACTGATATTTAGGGCTTCAGCCGGCCCACAGGTGGGAGCTCGATGGTAATCCCGATTTTGACTTTGAAGAACTCGGCGGTACCCTCATTGTCATTCACTGATTTGAGAGGCTCGACGGCGGCTCTCGATCAAGTTGTGCTGATTTTTAAGGCTTCAACGGACCTATGGTGGGAGCTCGACGGCGGTCCCGATTTTGACTTTGAGGAACTCGGCGGTACCCTCATTGTCGTAGTATTTTCGTAGCCTCTGCAGGCCGTAGTATTTTCGTAGCCTCTCCAGGCCGTAGTATTTTCGTAGCCTCTCCAGGCCGTAGTCTTTTCGTAGCCTCTCCAGGCCGTAGTATTTTCGTAGCCTCTGCAGGCCGTAGTATTTTCGTAGCCTCTCCAGGCCGTAGTATTTTCGTAGCCTCTGCAGGCCGTAGTATTTTCGTAGCCTCTACAGGCCGTAGTATTTCCGTAGCCTCTTCAGGCCGTAGTATTTTCGTAGCCTCTTCAGGCCGTAGTATTTTCGTAGCCTCTTCAGGCCGTAGTATTTTCGTAGCCTCTTCAGGCCGTAGTATTTTCATAGCCTCTCCAGGCCGTCTACTGGTGTTGATGATGTGATTGCCCCTTGACGAGGATTGTTGATAAGTGGTGCCCTTGTGTTGGTGGGCAAAGGAGTAGATGGTTGACAGAGATTCTGGTGTTGCCCCTACCATGTGAGTATTGTGATGCCTCTCCAGGCGAAATGCTGAGTCCTTTTGATTCATTGATTGTTGTGGAATGAAAGACTGCCCCTAAGTGGATGGGCAGGAGATGTTTGTTGTGCCCCTGTGTTGGTGGGCAGGGAAGTGGATGGCTGGCGGGGATTCCAGTGTTGCCCCTACCACGTGAGTATTGTGATGCCTCTCCAGGCGCTGCTTGTGATAGATTTTTTTTGAAGTTCATTTTTGTTTAGCTTCGGCTCTTTCATGTTTGAAGCTTTCCTTTTTCTGCTATTTTTATAAATGCTTTGACTTTTTTCAACATGTATGAAGCTTGCCTTTTTCTGTTTTTTTTTTTATCTTTTGTTGTCATCATTGGTGGAGGGATCACATGATGATGTTATTTGTTGAATCTTTATTGATGAGTGTTATTTTGGAAGCCACTCCTGGCTTTGGTTAAGAAGTCATTCCTGGTCTTGGCATTCTCTTAGATCATCTTTCATTCGGTTGAGGAGTAGGGCGCGATGGCCTTTTCATGCTTATAGGCTTTCTTGTTTGATTGTTGAGCTTTTATGAATGCTTCGGCCTCTTGATTCCTCCAGCAAGTGATGGATAGACACACACAAAGAATGCAAGAATGCAAAAAAAACATGCAAAGCAGAAGTGGATTGGATTTTTTTCAAATTTCTTTTTTTTTCAAATGAACTTATACCCTTTTGTGCATGCTTGTGCCATATGCATGTTATGCAGTGATGCTTCTATGCTAATGCTTAAAATGCAAATTTATTTTTACTTTCAAGAAATTAATTTATGCGCATTGATCAATGACATGGATTGTTAGCCTTTAGCCCTGTCGAATTCAGTGTTGCTTCTTGAACCTAAGGTTTTTGTAGTTCTGCCCTCTTGCTTGTACCGAATATGATATGTTAGCTCTTAGATTAGGTGTACCTAGACTCTGTTCTAGGACACCTCCATCTTCTCCTTGTGAGTTTTCACTGTGCATACTCCGTGTATCTCTCAAATTTATCTTAATGCCATATAGGTCAAGAGGAAAGAAAGGAAGAGGATATATATATATTTTTTGTAAAAGTTTTGGTAGAAAGGATTTTTTTCAAAAATGGTTTATAGAAGAATGGTTGGCCGAGGTAGGCTAGTGGTTTAGGCTGATGAACAAGCACATTCAAAGTGAGGAAATCATTTTCTGCGTTAGCTTATTATTTCCTTCAAAGTTAAGCGATGACTTGGGATTGCATATTGATTAAATGAACTTCTCGAGCCGCCTTTCAGTTTTCAGCTCGGGATGCTACTTTGTCCTAACTTTTGCCTAGGTTACTTGAGATGTGTTCCCTAGCGGACATTTTCTTTTGATCCTTACTTTTGCCTAGGCTACCCTTTTTGTTTGTGAGTCTCCTAGCGGACCTTGCCCTAATTTTTGCGCAGCCCCCTTAGTGGGTTTCCTGCCAGGCTTTTGTCTTTGCAGCATTTGTGATCATCTTTCATTCATTCATTAAAGGGGGATGCCCCTTGCACTGATTTCATTTGGACTTTTATCCACAAGTCATGCCCAATTCGATTGATCTTTATGTGTTTTTTTTTATTGCGTATTAAGCCATTGTTTCTGACGACGTCCTTATTTCAAATGTACTTGTTCATTTAAGGTTTGATGACGAGGCTTAGAGTAGATAAAAGGGAGAAGAGAAATGAAGTAGAAAAGTGTATGGCATTAAAATATAATTGTCAATTTACACGTGCCCATTTAATGTAGCTTGAGGGCCCGGGCATGCCCCAAGTTCGTGATTCGTACACAAAGGAAAAGAAGGAGGTTGCCCCTTAGAGAGGCTTAGGTCATCTAACTGTAGAGCTAGTCCTTCACTTGCTTGGATGTGGCGCTTCAGAAGATTTTGTGTAGAGGGAGGGCCTTTGGCTTCTTCTCTCATGAAGGTTTTCTCAACCCATATCTTTCTTGAGATGTAGGAAGAGGTAGAAGCGATGATAGAGCTTTCTATGAAATCTCGAGAGGAACGTTCAAGCTGTCTCTCAATTTTCAGCTCGAACAGACAGTGTTTTTTTTATTTATTTATTTTTTTATTTTTATTTTTTTGCCTAGAATGCCCTTTGCGGGTTTTCATTCTAGCAGCTTCTTAACAAGCAATGCTTCTCTCTTGTTGAAATCACCTTTCGAGAAAGCTCTAATCGTTTTGCCTCAGTGTTTGAGAGATTCGTCATCCTCAGGTTCTTACAACTCGTTAGGAGTGTGGGTTCGTCCATCCCTATTCCACCTAGATTTCACGGTTGCACGACACGGCTTTGTCCTCTTAGGGCATCTTGATGATTTACCCTAAACTCTTTATGCACGGTTTGCTTCCATTACTTCCGACTAACGCACATAGGTTAATTTCCCTTTTTATTCTCATTTATTCTTTTTCAAGGAGGGATATGCTCTAAATGAATGTAATGCAGAATGTATAAAAAGTTGAGAATAATAAATATCAGTCTCATTGATTTATTTATATGTGAATGCTCAAATAGATTTTGACAGTATTAAGTGAGAGTCTATATTAGATTCTAAGAAGACTTACTTTAAAAAACATATCAAAGCAAGTGCCCCACTATAGTATTTTTTAAAATCGATTTGGGCTTTTCTTTAGAGCACAGGTACTGTCGTATATTAGAGCATTCACTTCTCTTAACTTTCTATACATACTGCAACCTAATCCTCCTTAGCTAATAAAATAAAATGAATGAAATTAATGAGCTAATCTAGAATGCATGTCATCTTTTTTTGCCTAATCTTTATCATGTTTCTATTATCTAAAAGGGAATGATGCATGGTAAATAAGAGACTTCTTTTATTGATTTTTTTTTTTACAAAAAGGAAACTATCTATATGATGTTAATGGAATGCTGACCTAAGAATGTACGAAGGAGTATAAAATTTTTATTATTATTTTTATTATTTTATTATTATCTATTTGCTCATTTTAAAATTCCAATCCACTCTTATTAGAAGAAATAGTACAAACAAATGCACACACACATGCTCAATCAATGTACACCCATGAACGATTGTGTTCAAATCCTTGGTCTGTGGTCCCTGTCAAGAAAAGTGTGTGGTATAGGACGGTTCTAATCTCACTGGTCTTTAAGGCCCCCAAGGTGCCCCCATTACAGGAACCCAGTATCTCTGTCGTCGTCACCTGACAAACTCTAAGGTCTGTCACAGTATTTCAGGCTAGAGTAACCGGTTATCACCTTGAGTGTGATTTCCGACAAGGCTCGCAGGCTCTAAGGCCAAACTTGGGCCGGTCGTACGTCAACCACTCCCTATGGTTAATACCCTCATGCCCCCGGGTGTAGGGGGAACTGTTGTGTGCAAAGATTTGTGTACAATTTTATTTCAAATAGGTGCGGAATTTAAATAAGCAAACAGATATCAAAGCCAAACAAAGAAAACAAACAAGGTAAAGGGGAAAAATATTTAAATTATTATTTTTTATTTTATTAACTTCATCAATTAAATGGGCCTGACCCTCTTTAAACTTCCCCAGTGGAGTCGCCATCTGTCGCAACCCGAAAATTTCCGATCTTGCGACCTATGGTTTAGACATCCTTTGAAAAGTCTCATCAATTAAGGAATGCCCGGACACCAGACTAATCCTTAATTAATGGTTTTGAAAATAGGTTCATGGAGTCGCCACCAATATTTTACTCAAAACATTGGAAAAAGAAAAGGTTTTTAAAAGTCCAATAATGGCCTTGATAACCAGAATTGGGTTCGGGGGTCGGTTACGTGTAGGGAAGGTATTAAGCACCCCTACAACGCCCTTAATCGGTACCCTATGACGAAGTTTAACATTATAAATAATAATAATATAAATATTAAATCCCCTTTTATTGATGACTATTTACATGCTTGAAATTTAAATTAAATAATTGACTCTAAAATATCTACATGATTATTTTTATTATAACAATGTAAAATAAAAGAAGAGAAAGATAAAACAAGAGATTGATGAGTAATACCTCGTAACAAGCTTTATTGGATCTTCAACTATGGGGATTTTAGGTGCTTTGTGGCAACCTTTCACACTACAATAAGCCTCACAAAACTCAAGAAGTACAATAGGAGAGAGAGAGAGAAAAAAAGGGAGAAATTTCGAGCTCTATGGAGCTTTGGACGAAATTTTGAAGGTCCCCCAAACTGCTGGCCGAGATTCTCTATTTATAGGCATCAGATGTGGGCCGGAACGACCCGTTCTGGATTCGGAACGGCCCGTTCCGGATCCGAACGTTATGCAGTACATTTGCACCCTAGAACGGCCCGTTCTGAAACCAGAACGGCCCGTTCCGGGGAACCAGAACGGCCTGTTCTGATTTTAGAACGGCCGTTCTGGGGTACAGATTTTAAGCCCCCTTGATCGGTTCGGAACTGCCCGATCTGGTCTAGAACGGCCCGTTCCAACCTATATTTTTTTAGGCTTTTTAGAAGCCCAGAACGGCCCGTTCTGATTGAGAACGGCCCGTTCCGGACTTGGGAACAGCCCGTTCCGATTTTGGAACGGCCCGTTCCGGGCCACTAAAAAATTGGTTTGGGCCTTTGGGCCCTCTAATGTCCTATCTTGTTATTTGTATGCCCCCCGGACAAAATTGGGTGTCTACAGCCGTGCCATCCCTAGTCACTGATGTGAGGCACCACAATGACAATCATAATCACATTCATACAACATGTCATCTCATAATTCAAATTCACATCACGTACACAATTCCACCTCACATACACATCAGATAAGCCCAACAAAATAAGGGTTTACACACCCCTCAAGTAATTCACATCAAGATCATTCATTCTTATCAATCAATACAATAATAACATTCATAAATTAATATTATAAACAATGGAATTATCAATTTCATATAACTTTAACATAAACAATAAAACCCCCAATTCTTTCAAAACCTAACTCACAGGCACTTTTCTACAGTTTCGTTCTCCCTCTCAGATCATCATTCTTACAAATTAAATATATATTTCTAATCCTCAACACATACAGAATCTAATGGTATCATTAATTACTCAAACAGAAATATTTCAATTTTTCCAAAACCTAGCCTACAGGCACTTTTCTATAATTTTTTTCTCTCTCCCCGAGCATCATTTTTACAAATAAATCATATATTCATAATCCTAAATTCATACAGAATCAAATAATGCCAATAATTTTTCAAACAGAAATAATTATAAAATTACTCATAATCCTAAGGGCTCTTATTCTACCCAATTCCCTCATGTAACTCCACATATAAATAATCCCTTTTTCCCCCGTACCTGGATAAACAGCAGTTGAAACTACAACAGGGATCTCTTGGTCTCCTCCTCTAAGTTCCCCATGGTCTTCAGAGAGAAGAAGAGGGGAAGAAAAAAAACAGAAGAGAATAAGAAGAGAGAATGAGAGATGTGAGAAAATGAGAGGTAAGGCCTCCTATTTATAGGAATCTGCCTCAGCTAATCCGGAACGGCCCGTTCCAAAAGTGGAACGGCCCGTTCCAAAAGTGGAACGGTCGTTCTGGACCCTCCAGAACCAAGCAAAAATCTCAACTGGAACGGCCCGTTCCAAAACCCAGGAGAACGGCCCGTTCTCCAAACTAGAACGACCCGTTCTCCAACCGGAACGGCCCGTTCTCTAACCGGAATGACCCGTTCTCCAACCGGATCGGCCCGTTCTCAACTACGTTTTTTAGGCAAATTATTTATTCCGGAACGGCCCATTTCACTTTTGAAACGGCCCGTTCCAGGCAACGAATTGGGCACACGGCCCACTAAAAATTTGGGCTGTTACACCTTCTAGGATGTTTCCCTGAAATTGCACAAGTAAGGATAAAACACGCTAAATAGTGAAATATCGTGAAATAGAACCCTTGAGAGGCCAAATATGAGGGTTGTTACATTAATAAATTTATTAAAATTAAAAAAAGTTTATAATTTTCGACGGATTAAATTATTTCTGACGGATTTTTTTTTCTGACGCCACTTTTTCCGACTGATTGAAATCTGTCGGAAATTTACTTGTTTCCGTCAGAAATTTTCGTCATAAATAAGCATTTTTCTTGTAGTGACAGATAAACAAAGCAAACAAAGTCAGAGTGTTGTGCATATATCTAGCGAGTCTGCATATTTGTAATTCTCCCCCTTAGTATATGCTCTCCTCCTTTCTAGATTGTCTCTTAGCCATTTTTAATTAAGTATACCTTATTTGATTTAATTCTATTCGATTTCTCCCCCTTTGTAATCATAAAAAAGAATTAGAGGAGTTTCTAAGCGACATTTGAAAAAGAGAAGGGGTAGCGTGACAAGCGCAATACTAGACAAGATCATACATAGTAAGATCAATCATGAATCATAGCACATCACGAATTGGAACATAGATATCAAAACGTTGAACATAGCATTTCATATATCAGAATAGAAGTTTGGAATAAAAGGTGTAAATTGCATTGAATTTAAATTACAAATGAAAAAAAAAATGGAGTATTCTCCCCCTAACTTAGTTATTCCTATGCTAGTCTCCCAGGATGATCAAGAAGATAGAGGTGGATCCTTGGAGAGCTTAGACGCCATTAAGTCGAACAAGCGGTCTAACTTGTTATCCAGGTCTACTTTGAACTTGTTAAATGTCTCAATGGAGACATATTGCTGTTCAAGTTCAAATGTAGCTAGAAGTTACTCGAGAGGGGTAGATGTTGAAATTGGCTCAGCAAAAATAGGCTTAGACGCTTCAAACTCTGCAATTTCAGAGGGAGCATCCCAAGGCTTAGGCATCCCTAGTCTCCATGATGGAATGTCCTTGCACTACTTATACGAAACTTTATACCATGTGTCTGTAACAGCCTTCCATTCATCCTTGTAGAGATCCAGGTTAAAGAGTGCAAAATGAATGAAGTACTCCTTGCTGAGAGCATTTAGGTCTGGTTCACCTCTTCTTCTTCTTCTTCTTTTTCTAAGAAAGGCAGTAGAGGTGCCGGAGAAATGCATCACTCTGCATTCGGTCATCCAGTGATACCCACGGAGCATGAGTGTCTAAGCCTTTTCTTCTTCTAAGAGACTAGAAAAACTTGCCTACTGATTGTACTTGTACATGAAGTTTCGATAGAACTTTTCAACATCATCTTCAGTGTATTGAAGTGCTTTGGCAGGGTCCTGTTGCTTGTCCAAGCTCACTCCTTTATAATGGTGAACCTTAACCCTTGATGGTTTTGGCATTGGTCCAAGATAAAGTGCATGATCCTTTATCTTGTTTTGGTTGATTGAAGGGAGACAAGGGCAGATGCGGCCAGTATAAATGAAAATTGGAGTATCTTGGCTGGTGTATAGGGAAGGAGGTAAGTACAGCTGTATTGATGTATCTATACAGAGATGAAAATGGCCAATTACAGAAAAATTGGACACAGAGAGGGAGCATAAGTGACCTATATGTACAGGAATGAATTTGTTTGGTAATTGGATGAAATCTACCTTTGGTAGAGGGGATGGGGGCTTTCTCAGATGGATGGCTGTGGTGAATGGAGTTTCTTTTTTACGTTTGGGAGGTGAGGAAGATGGTTGTTGATGTGGAGGAAGTATGAGTTGAGGAGTTCCCTGTGGTGGAGTCCATGCAGTTTTGGACTTAATCACCCCTCTTGGATAGATCTTCCTCTTGAAGATAGCTGGAGGAAGAGCAGTAATTGTGCCTGGTGGGAGAGCCAAGTAGGCCTCAGACGGGGAGAAGGGAATGTCAGAGCACACTAGTGGAAAATAACCATATTACGTCACCCCTTTTACGTCGGAAATACGAAAATCTGACGTAAAAAAAACGCGGTGGCATTTTTGTAATTTTTGCAAACTTTTTTACGTCGGACCTGGTAGGGTCTGACGTAAAAAGTCAAATCTACATCGGAGGTATGTTGTGTCCGACGTAGATTTGACATTTTACGTCGGACCCTACCAGGTCCGACGTAAAAAATGACGCAAATTTGAATAAGAGAACGCGAGGCACAGTGCTCGCATTCACTCTTCATCACTTTTCGTTTTTTTCTTTGTAAACCCTCTCCCTCTCCTTTGTTACTGAATCATTTTTTTATCTTTTGCAGAGGGATGAACTCTTTGTTACTCATTCGCACATTGTTGTTGTTCATCAGGTATGAATCAAGGTTTCGTTAACACTTTTCTACTTCGCATTGCTACTGTGGCTATCTGTTTTATTCGATTTTTTTGTTGTTCTATTTGTGTAGGTCGTTGGCATTTTCTTTTGGGTTGTTCTACGAAGCAGCATGGTGTGTTCTGCTTGCAGAACGACCCGTTCTGGAAGTAGAGCGGCCTGTTCTACTTGCAGAACGACCTGTACTCCAAGCAGAACGGGCCGTTCTGCTTGGAGAACGAGCCGTTCTGCTTGGAGAACGAGCCGTTTTGCTTGGAGAACGGGCCGTTTTGCAAGCAAAACGGGCCGTTCTACTTTCATTCTTATGTTTTTTTTTAGTACTTTTTTACGTCAGATTCCATACTGTCTGACGTAAATTTACGTCAGTTTTAAAGATCTGACGTAAATTTACGTCTCCCGGTTTTACGTCAATGTTTTTTCTGACGTAAAAAGCTCCAAATGTCCGACGTAAAATGCCTCTTTTTTACTAGTGGCAATAGGGAGTGCACATGTATTTCCCTTCCTCGTATTTGTATATCTGCATAGGAAGTTTTTCAACGTCAGATATGAAGGCTTCTTCTTCATCCAATTTCTTGTGACGATCAGTGATGGTAAGGACAAGGAAGTGCTTTAGAAGATAGTATTCAGACGAAGCACATCTGGGTTGATCTCTAGCCTTTTGTGGAGAGGATGGAGGTGACTTCTACTTGAGTCCAAAGGCAGGTGGACGTACAAGCATGGAGAAAGGAGCAGGAGGAGGAGGTTTCTCCTGGTAGTAGTACTCTGGTCCATACGTGAGCTTATTTGGGAGAATGGTTTCATACTCGTGGGTGTTCCCTTGCGAGTCGCATAAAGGGTTTCCTTCAGGGTCCAGTATGATTGAGCCTTCTTCAAGCCATGAGTACACTAGTCTGCAGTACCCCAGGGCATGTGTAGTGGGCTTTTGCAATACATAGTGTCTATCCTAGTTGATGGGGTAAAGTCCATAAAGCACACTTATCGTCTTGTTAATGATGTATGGTCGTGGCTTTGGACGCAGACCAACCTTGTTTCTCTTTATCACGTCCTTGTCAGTGGTAAATTGGACGTCCTAACGTAGTTTAGGCTTTCCTTCTGGGTCAACAACACCAGGAAAGATGATGGAATAAAGATCTATCACTGGGTGCATACTTTCTGGAATCAGTGAGTTTATTGGCCGCCATGTTAAAGTAAAAGGAATAGGCCTTGGAGGCAAGATCATGCGATCGACCCTAATTGCCATCTTTCTTTTTCTTAAGGCCACAATATTTACAGAAACAACCTATACAGAGGTTTTAAATTAGATAAGGTTTAGAAAAGGTTAAAAGAAGGGAAGGTATATAAATGTCACTTACAAAAGGAGAATGTTCAGTGATGAGTGTAGACCCCTAAAATTGCCCGGGTCGGAAATAAAGCTTGAAGACTCTCGAAGACTGAAGGAAGATCAGCCAGAAGGACTCCTGGAAGGCCCTAGGAGGGTTCTCTGTAGGTCTAGAGGTCTTAGAATAGCTCAAAATAAGAAAGTGGAGGGAATGAAGCCCAATACGGCCGTACTGAACTTAATACGGCCGTATTGAAGCTTCAATACGGCCGCAGTGAACTCAATACGGCCGTATTGAAGTTTCTGAAACTTCAATACGGCCGTACTGAAATCAATACGGCCGTATTGAAGCTTCAATACAGCCGCAGTGAACTCAATACGGCCGTATTGAAATTTCTGAATTTCAATACGGCCGTATTGAACTCAATACGGCCGTATTGAAGTTCAAAAATTTCAATACGGCCGTATTGGCTCCAGGGCCCGTATTGGGCCTGTTCCTTATAAATATGACGTCAATTGGACGTCATTCTACACTTTTACACACAGTTTTAACCCTCTCCTTGAGTATTCTGGGGTTTTTGAGCAGTGTTCTGCCCTAGAAATCACTTGGAGAGTTGATCCGACGAAGTTCTTGAGCCCCGAGCCATTTTGCTTGAGGATCGAACCTAGTCGAAGGGAAATCCTCCGGATTTCCATAGTTAAAATTTTATAGGAAGGGAGCGAGCGGGCTTGTAGAGCGAGGGAACGCCAAAAAGCTTCCCAGTTTTACGAAATATATAAAAAGCACGCTTCAAAGGTTTCTTCTTCAAAATCCTTCCTTTTACTGCTTTCTGTGTGCATATTTAACTGTCATCATGTAGATAGTTAATTTATAATCGCTTATAATAAATAGGGGTAATTTAGTAATTTTATATTGTTATTTTAGAAATAATCTGTCATAGGGAACCCGAAAGGGGCGCTGTGGGGTGCTAACACCTTCCTCACGCGTAACCGACTCCCTTACCCGACTCTGGTTGTAATGGCCGAAGTCGATTTTTGAATCGATTGCCTTATCCCTTTTTCCAATGTTTTGAGTAAAACATTGGTGGCGACTCCATGAACCCTTTTACTACGAAAACCATTAATCCATGGAGGGTCCCGCTTGGGATTAACATGGATTGGTGAGCCTTTTAATAAAATTGCTCGTTTGACAAGGTCTCAGTTTGAGAATAAGTCATTCTGGCAATCCATATTTTTAAACAAATAAAAGAGTCCAACCATCCTTCGCGAATGCCGAAAGCCCGTTTCGGGCCGGTGGCGACAGATGGCGACTTCACTGGGGAAGCTTCGAGAGTCAATCCCATTTAGTGACAGATTGTTTTTAACAAATAATAGTTAAAATTACTTTATTACCCCTTGCTTGTATGATAACATGATTTATTATATGGCTTTAATAACTGTTGTATTTTTAAATTTACGCAATTGTTTGAAATAAAAACTGCACACAAACCTTTGCACACAACAGTTCCCTCTATACCCGGGGGCATGAGTGATTAACCATAGGGAGTGGATGTTAGTACGGCCGGTTGTCGAATGGGTCTATAGGTGCCCGTAGACCGTTGTCGGAAAACATCACTCAAGGTGATAACCATGAACTTGAGTCCGACGGTGCGTTGGAGCTTTCCATCGACCTACGATGAGAGGAATTGGGTCCCTATAATGGGGGCACCTTGGGGGCCTTGGACTGGTGAGAACAGTTAGAACCTACCTTGAATATGCACCATTTCTGCAGGATACCCCTACCTCGTGATTCGCTCGTGACTGTTCGTGGATGAGTGAATTGTTTGTGCATTGTTTATGTGACATTGTTTGAGCATACATTGCATTATTTAAACATACAACATTCCCTTTTGAAAAATAAGAATAAACGGGAATAAGAATCTTCCATTACATGGTGTTAACATCTACCATCATCACATTCATGTAGGTAGTTTCCCTTTTCACCCAAAAAAATAAAAAATAAAAAATATACAAAACAAAATACCCGAAAAAAGAAAAAAGGGTTATTTATCCAAACCAAGCAATATCATGCATCATCTTAGGGACATCCTGAAAACATGATAATGCTTAGTTAAATAAACACAATGCATGCATGTTCATCGCCATCATCTCATATCATGCATTCTTATCAAAGATCATGGAGGGATCTAGGTTTGCATTTCATACATCCCTCCTAGTAATTCATTAATAAACAGTAATAAAAAGAAAGAATTAAATCGATGCGTATGTTCAAAGAATGGATCGCACGCCGTTCGTTATCAAGTGTAAGCCAACAACCGCGCCAAGCGAACGCACATCAAATCCGTTGTTGGTAATCAAGACGAATAAAGGGGAAGGTCCAACACCATTAAGGATCATTGCTCCAAGGCCTTTCCCTTACGAATCAAATAAGGCTGTGCCATGGATATACGACATCCATTCTTCTGCCGACAGCGATATTTCCAACATCGCTGGACTTGGGGGCATGACTAGGAGTGGCAGGATCTACACTCCCGAAGATCTTCATGATAAAGCCCCCGAGAATAAAGAAAAAGAAGAAAAGAAAACCGAGGAAAAAGAATCCGAGGAGGAGACTGATGAGCTGTTAAAGTATATTCGACAAAGCGAGTATTCCATCGTGGATCAACTTCATAGGACGCCCGCAAAGATTACCCTATTGTCGTTGATCCTAAGCTCCGAACCTCATCGACAGGCTCTGTTGAAAGTCTTGAACGAGGCATATGTGTCGCACACAATCTCCCAAGACAAGTTTGAGGGGATTATTAGTCACATCACGGCTAATGATCACCTCACCTTCACCGATGAAGAAATCCCCGCCGAGGGATCAAACCACAACAAGCCCTTGCACATCTTTGTAAAGTGCAAGGAGTATCACATCGCAAAAGTCTTGGTGGATAATGGATCTTCCTTGAACGTGATGCCAAAAAGAACGCTTGATCAAGTGGCAATCAAGGGACTCCAAATGCGCCCGAGTAACATGATCGTTCGAGCTTTCGACGGCTCTAAAAGAGAAGTGGTGGGAGAAGTCAATCTTCCAATCCAAATTGGACCCACCGTCTTTAATGTCGAATTCCAAGTGATGGACATTACTCCCGCATACAGTTGTCTCCTCGGCCGACCTTGGATTCATGATGCGAAAGCTGTACCCTCTACGCTCCACCAGAAAGTCAAGTTCATAGTGGGTGACAAACTGGTGACCGTGCAAGCTGAAGATGACATACTCATCAGCAAGCCATCCAACATACCTTATGTGGATGCAGCAGAGGAAGCTTTGGAAACCGCCTTCCAAGCATTGGAAATCGCCAATGTTGAGACATTTCCCCGAGAAATGAAGAAGGTAGCTCATATGCTCACAAAGAACGGATACTTGCCAGGACAAGGATTAGGCAAGGACTCCCAAGGAATCCCGGAGCTACCCATTATCAAGGACAATCCGGGGAAACAAGGGTTAGGATACAACCCTGTTAAAGATCAAAGAACGAAGAGGAATCAAGATCCTTCTCGACGTTCTTTAAGCCAGATCTTTAGGAAGGCTGGTTCACAAACGTCAAGGCCAGCTGTCGTCATCAAGTGTCCTTTTCCTTCTAATAGGGATGTGTAAATTCAGTGACTATTAGAGATCACTCCTCGGGGACAGCCCGACCCCCGAGCCTCGATAGGGCACATGTTTCCGCTGCGATTATAATAAAATCATTCTTCATTATTTCTTATTGCTTCTTTTCTTGCTTGCAATAAAATTCTAAACCGCATTATGTAACCCTGTTTGAATAAACATAAATGAGGTTAAAATCATCTTAATAATCAATAAACCCGCATCATTTTTATGTGGAAGTGTGTGACAACTTGGAGCACCTTTCCTTGGCCTCAATAAGTACCGTCATGGATAAAAAGAAATCCATTCAGGACAAAAATCCTAAAAAACAAAAAGCTCGGCAGGAAACCCAAAAAGGGGACTGCGCAAAAATAAGAGCAAAAGACCCGCTAGGAATCCCACAAAAGGGTGACCTAGGCAAAAATTAGGGTTACAAAATAATGAACAAAAACAAAAACCCGCTAAAACTCCACAAATGGGTGTTTTAGGCAAAAGTTAGGGCCGTCAAAAAAGAAAAAACAAAATAAATCCATGATGGTACCATCAATTGAATTCAACAAGGGGCTCAAGAAAAGCTATCCAAGTTGTCAAAGCACAATCATTAATAACAAAGATGTGCTTAACTTCATAAGTGTTTAATCGAACAAACCTAAACACAATAAGCCTACCTTGGCCAGCCATTCTTACAAAAACAATTTTTCAAAAATAAAATAATCCCCTCTAAAACACAAACTTTTGAAAATATATCCTTTCCTTCTTTTCTCTCTTGTCCCAACGATTTTTTAATAATCTAGTGGAAACATGGAGATATAGTGGTCAATAGGAGGGTTGACACATCTTCTAAAGGAAGGGAAGGATCATTTGGTTGATGACACCAAATCTCAATGTAATATGCATCATTCCTCGGTTATAGAAGTCGGCAGCGCACAGTCCGTCTTGAGGAATGGCAAAAATCCAAACAGAGAAATGCATCGGTTAATTCTTTTGAAAAATGAATCAAATAGAATTAGGTGCATCATACATGCATACAGATGATAGGTGTACTGGAAGATCACTTATTCTCTGTTTATTGAAAAAAAAAAAAAAAAAAAAAAAAAAAAATATAAATTTCAGAAAAAACAATGCGCCCGTACCATGTTCAGTACACCCGCATTGAAATTAGGGTTACGAACAAATTTTCAACTCAATACGGGCGTACTGAAATGGATACGGCCGTATTGGCCATAAAGAAATTTTCAAAGACCTCGTCATGAGGCAATTGCATAAAATAGAAAAAATAGAAAATTGCTTGTGTATGACAGTAGTCAACAAAAGCCGAAAATGAAAAAAGGCAAGGATACAAACAATACTCCTCAGTTTGTACAAAATAACTGAGCCTGGAGAGGCTTGCTGAAATAATACTCTCACAGAATAACTGAGCCTGGAGAGGCTTGCCGAAAGAATACTCTCACAGAATAACTGAGCCTGGATAGGCTTGCCGAAAGAATACTCTCACAGAATAACTGAGCCTGGAGAGGCTTGCCGAAATAATACTCAATAACTGAGCCTGGAGAGGCTTGCCGAAATAATACTCATACAAAATAACTAAGCCTGGAGAGGCTTGCCGAAACAATACTCATACAGAATAACTGAGCCTGGAGAGGCTTGCCAAAACAATACTCCCACAGAATAATTGAGCCTGGAGAGGCTTGCCAAAATAATACTCCTTCAGAATAATTGAGCCTGGAGAGGCTTGCCGAAATAATACTCCTACAGAATAATTGAGCCTGGAGAGGCTTGCCGAAATAATACTCTTCAGAATAATTGAGCCTGGAGAGGCTCGCCGAAATAATACTCTCTCAGAATAATTGAGCCTGGAGAGGCTCGCCAAAATAATACTCCTCAAAGGCGAAATACAGAAAAAGCCAAAATCAACAAAAAGGCGAAATACAGAAAAAGCCAAAATCAATAAAAAGGCAAAATATGGAAAAAGCCCAAAAATCGATAAAAGGCAAACATAGAAAATCCACAAAATTGTACAGAATAATTGAGCCTGGAGAGGCTTGCTGAAATAATACTCTATCAGAATAATTGAGCCTGGAGAGGCTCGCCGAAATAATACTCCCTCATCATACAGAATAATCGAGCCTGGAGAGGCTCGTCGAAATAATACTCTCTCATCATAACCGAGCCTGGAGAGGCTCGCCGAAATAATACTCTCCAAAATAATTGAGCCTGGAGAGGCTCGCAGAAATAATACTCCCCAGAGAAATCTCAACTCAAGCTCACGGAACAAATCCCCAGCGAGAGCTATCAAAGCAAGATCGACAAAATTCCCAATGGAAGCACGATCGCCCAAGCAGTATATCTAGTCAAAGGACTTAAAACTTCCTCAGTGGAAGATAGCTCTCCAACTCAGGCGTTGAGTGAGTCTAAGCCTGTAGAGGCTTCCTAAATAATACTCTGGGATACATAAGATCCCCAAATCCCCAGTCGCCTACTCAAGAGGCACTCCTTCAAAAGAAAAAAAAAAAAAAAAAAAAAAAATCAAAAAGATTAATAACCATTCCCCAAGAGGAATTCGGCATTCAGCCAATCATCAAGCATCAAGATAATTCGCCTATTCAGAGGCACTCTTTCAAAAAATCGAAAAGATCAATAATCATTCCCCAAGCGGAATCTGGCTCTCAGCCAATCATTGAACGTCAAGCTGATACGCCTAACAGAAGAGGCCAGCCAAGAAATAAATAACAAAATCCCCAGTGGATAAACAGCCTACATAGAGGCTACAAAAATCAAAAATCGAAAAGAGACACCCGAACAAGGATAACCGGGATACTCCACCAACGTCAAAGGACGTCAGCCAAACATAAGGCATCGCTCAATTCAAGAAGAGCATCTGTGTCTACACCCCAAGGAAACAGAAATTACTCAATGGGTACCAACAATGTAATGCAAGTTGGGGCACAGGAACCTATGAATGACTGCACATCCCCTAGACGGATCCCTGCGTTATCCAGCCCTCAGCGGCACAAAATCAGAAAAACCGTCGAAGCAGCATCGTGGACTGTGGAGACAACAATCATCTCAAATCCCTGGAGAGGGTAAACTCACATTGCCAATGTCGTCAAGAACACGGAGGCAGACCCTGGAGAGGGCAAACTCACCCTGGAGAGGGCAAGACTCACGCACAAGTCTGGAGAGGCGACGACTAATACTCACCCCGGAGAGGGCAAACTCACCCTGGAGAGGGCAAACTCACCCTGGAGAGGGCAAGACTCACGCACAAGTCTGGAGAGGCGACGACTAATACTCACCCCGGAGAGGGCAAACTCACCCTGGAGAGGGCAAACTCACCCTGGAGAGGGCAAGACTCACGCACAAGTCTGGAGAGGCGACGACTAATACTCACCCTGGAGAGGGCAAACTCACCCTGGAGAGGGCAAGACTCACGCACAAGTCTGGAGAGGCGACGACTAATACTCACCCCGGAGAGGGCAAACTCACCCTGGAGAGGGCAAACTCACCCTGGAGAGGGCAAGACTCACGCACAAGTCTGGAGAGGCGACGACTAATACTCACCCCGGAGAGGGCAAACTCACCCTGGAGAGGGCAAACTCACCCTGGAGAGGGCAAGACTCACGCACAAGTCTGGAGAGGCGACGACTAATACTCACCCCGGAGAGGGCAAACTCACCCTGGAGAGGGCAAACTCACCCTGGAGAGGGCAAGACTCACGCACAAGTCTGGAGAGGCGACGACTAATACTCACCCCGGAGAGGGCAAACTCACCCTGGAGAGGGCAAACTCACCCTGGAGAGGGCAAGACTCACGCACAAGTCTGGAGAGGCGACGACAAACTCACCCTGGAGAGGGCAAACTCACCCTGGAGAGGGCAAGACTCACGCACAAGTCTGGAGAGGCGACGATTAATACTCACCCCGGAGAGGGCAAACTCACCCTGGAGAGGGCAAACTCACCCTGGAGAGGGCAAGACTCACGCACGAGCCTGGAGAGGCGACGACTAATACTCACCCTGGAGAGGGCAAACTCACCCTGGAGAGGGCAAGACTCACGCTACCAAAGTGACTAGAAGCGCGGAGGTATGCACCAACCTGGAGAGGCTACTCAACAATTTTCCCACCTGAAGACACTACAAGTCGGAAGGATGGCACATTACCCGGACAATTGGGTCAACTCCTTTACTTGTCAATCGGTACACCAAAAGACCGTTTGACTAAGTAAAGGGGGGGCAGCTGTAGACCCCTAAAATTGCCCGGGTCGGAAATAAAGCTTGAAGACTCTCGAAGACTGAAGGAAGATCAGCCAGAAGGACTCCTGGAAGGCCCTAGGAGGGTTCTCTGTAGGTCTAGAGGTCTTAGAATAGCTCAAAATAAGAAAGTGGAGGGAATGAAGCCCAATACGGCCGTACTGAACTTAATACGGCCGTATTGAAGCTTCAATACGGCCGCAGTGAACTCAATACGGCCGTATTGAAGCTTCAATACAGCCGCAGTGAACTCAATACGGCCGTATTGAAATTTCTGAATTTCAATACGGCCGTATTGAACTCAATACGGCCGTATTGAAGTTCAAAAATTTCAATACGGCCGTATTGGCTCCAGGGCCCGTATTGGGCCTGTTCCTTATAAATATGACGTCAATTGGACGTCATTCTACACTTTTACACACAGTTTTAACCCTCTCCTTGAGTATTCTGGGGTTTTTGAGCAGTGTTCTGCCCTAGAAATCACTTGGAGAGTTGATCCGACGAAGTTCTTGAGCCCCGAGCCATTTTGCTTGAGGATCGAACCTAGTCGAAGGGAAATCCTCCGGATTTCCATAGTTAAAATTTTATAGGAAGGGAGCGAGCGGGCTTGTAGAGCGAGGGAACGCCAAAAAGCTTCCCAGTTTTACGAAATATATAAAAAGCACGCTTCAAAGGTTTCTTCTTCAAAATCCTTCCTTTTACTGCTTTCTGTGTGCATATTTAACTGTCATCATGTAGATAGTTAATTTATAATCGCTTATAATAAATAGGGGTAATTTAGTAATTTTATATTGTTATTTTAGAAATAATCTGTCATAGGGAACCCGAAAGGGGCGCTGTGGGGTGCTAACACCTTCCTCACGCGTAACCGACTCCCTTACCCGACTCTGGTTGTAATGGCCGAAGTCGATTTTTGAATCGATTGCCTTATCCCTTTTTCCAATGTTTTGAGTAAAACATTGGTGGCGACTCCATGAACCCTTTTACTACGAAAACCATTAATCCATGGAGGGTCCCGCTTGGGATTAACATGGATTGGTGAGCCTTTTAATAAAATTGCTCGTTTGACAAGGTCTCAGTTTGAGAATAAGTCATTCTGGCAATCCATATTTTTAAACAAATAAAAGAGTCCAACCATCCTTCGCGAATGCCGAAAGCCCGTTTCGGGCCGGTGGCGACAATGAGAGGGGAGGGAACATTCGCAGGAATTTTAGTCTGAGCTGAAGGACTGACGAATTCAGCTACAGGTTCAACCACCACCTTTGATACAAGCTTTATGACCCTTTTCTTTGTGGGTTGAGGTGGTGCGAGAGGAGGTAGTGAAGCTTTTCTTTTTAGAGCCTTCCCAATGGGTTGGATGTCCTTAGTATCAGATGCTGAGTCTTTGTCTAATTGAAGAGCCATTTTCTGCTTAGTTTTTTATGCTACAACGGCTAGTGGTTCAGCCTTCATGGGAGATGGAGATGATTGGCGCTTCCTTGTTGAATGTGTCACCAATTGCTCTTCTCCCAACTCCTTCTTTATGGCTTCTGTGGGATCAGGAATGGTGTAATTTACGGGCATTTTCCCCAGATTAGCCTTTCTAAAGACGATGGGGGTGTAGTCGTTTGTTTAATCCCATATCCATAATCCTTTGCTTCTCCTCTTCTTTTTCAAGCATGTGGAATGTGTGATAGACATTTTGATCCCAGAGGATTTTGTTTAGGAGCATGGTGTGAACCACAGAGTCCTTGCAGTCCTTCAAGTATCCTTTCCAATGTTGAAATAACGTTTGATGTAGGTCGAAGGCAATTCCAGTCATCATTTGGAACAAACAAAACTTGTACATGTCTGATATGCTATCTTTACCACCTATCTTGTGAAGGATTGATTTGTTCAGTTCAAGCATGTGGAATGTGTGATAGACGTTTTGATCCCAGAGGATTTTTTTTAGGAGCATGGTGTGAACCACAAAGTCTTTGCAGTCCTTCAAGTATCCTTTCCAATGTTGAAATAACGTTTGATGTAGGTCGAAGGCAATTCTAGTCATCATTTGGAACAGACAAAACTTATGCATGTCTGATATGCTATCTTTACCACCTATCTTGTGAAGGATTGATTTGTTCAGAATTTGTTGATAGATCTTGGCTTTGTCATTAAGCTTGATGTAGGCTATTAGTCCTCTTTCACCTTCCTTGTGAAGAGTTTTAGTGACCTTTGTCAGCCCACCAGCATCAGACATCCACTCTTTCCAATAGGTGTTTCCAACTCTCTCGCATCCAATGGCTTGAGCGATGGAGAAGGGGAGACCCTAACTTTTCTACCAAGCACCTTCAAAGAATCCTTGATAGACCCTCAAGGATTCGTAAAACATCTTTATCAGCCTAGGGTAGATAACTTCCTTAATGTTAAAATATCCATGGATTCCGCATTTAGCCAAATCCTCATAGATAGGTATTCCCCATTCTTGCATCTTGTTAATGTCAAAGTGATGCTCTAAGTACGTAACTGGCTTTACCTCTGTGGAAAAGGTATGAGCACAATCAGTAGCTTCGTGCATTTCTGCGAGAATGTTCACATCTGTGGCGTTTTTGGCTTGTGTGGCCATTGTAGTGGAAGAGAAGAATTTCTGAGAGAGGAAAAATTAGGGTTTGGGGTCAGAGATAGAGATGGAGAGTTTTGGGTTTCAAAGGTATAAAGCATAAGGAGTAAGTTATCAAATACGAGGGAAGATATAAGGTTTTTGAAACAGGAAGATATTTCCTATTTTTATTTTCCCTATTATTCGCATGAAGTGGCACCCTTTTGCCTTCCTCATGCAAAATGTCGTACAACCCTCATTAATTTTAGAATAAAGGATTTGTCTTTTCAAGGAGAAATCCCAAACGACGGTTTTTTCGTTTATTAATTTAAACGTTTTAGCCTTTGAATGCAGAGAATGTTTGTCTCTAATTGTTATTAACAAATTATGCGTTTTAATTTGTGAAGATCATTTAATACAAGCGTACCGGACAGGATTTTCAAACGCATAGACAGATTAGTCAGACGTAAGGGAGGTTTCCTAGAGGCTTCATTAGGCGAAGATTTTTAGATGTTGTAATTTCTTACTACACTTTGAGATGTGTTCAAACATAGTGGCTTACTACGTTTGTTGTCCCATTGCGTTACAGACGAGATTGGATTACAACCATATATATAAACATCCGAAGTTTATCAGATGTATTATATTCTTATAACATAAGCAACATACATTATTGAAGTGGATGATTTGATATTAAGTTTACCTATACCAGTTGTTCGTCTTCCTTGCTCTTCAACTTCCATTTGTCCTTCGTTCTTTTATGGATCGTATTCTACCCTTGCATTATTAGATGCTCAACCCACAGGTCAAGCTCTGATACCAATTGAAGTTGTATGGATCATATTCTTCGTTGCTATTATTACTGCTTCTACTTGTCTCATGTAGTGAGTTCTTTTATTTGTAGCTTGTTAAAAAAAGAGTATATTCTAAGCTCAGCCTCTCCAAGCTGAATTGATATTTAGGGCTTCAACCGACCCAGTGCTAATTTTGGGGTTTAGCAACCCTTACCGATCTTGTACTAGTTTTGGGGATCTAGCAACCCTTACCGATCTTGTACTAGTTTTGGAGATCTAGAAACTCTTACAGATCTTGTACTAGTTTTAAGGATCTAACAACCCTTACCGATCTTGTACTATTTGTAGGGATCTAACAACCCTTACCGTTCTTGTACTAGTTTTGGGGATCTAACAACCCTTTCCGATCTTGTACTAGTTTTGAGGATCTAGTAACCCTTTCCGATCTTGTACTAATTTTGGGGATCTAACAACCCTTTCTGATCTTGTACTAGTGATGGAATCATGTTTAAGAAGGCAAGAGGGGACATCCTAAAAGATCCAAGAGGAGTGGGCTAGGCATGAAGGCTTGGGTCAGTCAAGGGCCAATAGGCCCGATGGGCTTGGAAGGTCCAAAGTTGAGCTTTACATGGGCCTATCTTGTATATCCCTTTTGTTCTTATGTTTTGTAGTATAGGTTTGGGCCTTTGGGCTTGTATTGCATTTTAGGCCTTATATTTCAGCCACCTACATTAGGTTTTTCATTTCATGGCAATGTGAATTTAGGGTTAATCTAGGTTAGCATGTGCATGTAATTAGTATAGCATTTGGTATGCATTTTGGCCATGTGCACACATGCACATGGTGTGACCGAAATGATACTTAAATGAATACCAAATTACACTCAAATGGAAGGTGCACATGGGGTGACCGGATTTGGCTCCCAAAATTTGAATATTTGAATTCAAATTTTGGTGCCTAAGGTTATTTAAACCATACCATGGTTTAACTTAACCTTAGGTTAAGCCAAACGTGTTCACTACCCTAGCTTCCCTATATATTCACTAACGGCCGGAGTTTGTAGCACTTTGGAACATGGAATGAGAATTTACTCTTTGATAATTCTCTCCTCCAAAGTCTCCTTTAATCCTAGCTTCTACCTTACTTGAGATCTTCTCCTTGTAGAGCTAGGATTCCAACACCTTCTATCTGGAATAGATAGGTGAACCTTGGCTACACTTGCCTCTTCTTAGTAGCTTCAAGTCCTTTCAACTCTTCCAAGGATCCGAGAAGAGGTTTCATGAAGCATCCATGAGGGTTTCTTCAAGAAGAACCTCATCAAATAGTTTTGGGGATCTAGCAACCTTTACCGATCTTGTGCTAGTTTTAGGGATCTAGCAACCCTTACCAATCTTGTACTAGTTTTGGGGATCTAGCAACCCTTACCAATCTTGTACTAGTTTTGAGGATCTATCAACCTTTATCGATCTTATACTAGTTTTGAGGATCTAGCAACCTTTACCGATCTTGTACTAGTTTTGGGGATCTAGCAACCCTTACCGATCTTGTACTATTTTTAGGGATCTAGCAACCCTTACTGATCTTGTACTAGTTTTGAGGATCTAGCAACCCTTACTGATCTTGTACTAGTTTTGATGTGCCTTTGTTTTTATGGGCAGATAAATAGATGGATGATAGGGATTCTAGTGTTGTCCCTGCCATGTGAATATTGTGATGCCTCTCCAAGCGTCTACTTGTGGTAGGGTTCTTCTGAATTTTATTTTTTTAGCTTCGACTTTTTCATGTTTGAAGCTTGTCTTTTTCTGCTATTTTTTCAAAATGCTTCAGCTTTTTCAACATTTACGAAGCTTGCCTTTTTCTCATGTTGTTGCTTTTTCTCTTTATTGTCATCATTGGTAGAGGGATCTAATTCCCATGATGTTATTTGCTGAATGAGTATTATTTTGGAACCCACTCCTAGCTTTGGTTAGGGAGCCATTTCTGGTATTGGTATTCTCTTGGATCATCCTTCATTTGGTTGAGAAGTGAGGCGCGATGGCCTCTTCATGCTTATAAGCTTGTTTGTTTGGTCATTGAGCTTTTACGAGTGCTTTGTCCTGATGACTCCCTCTGACCCATGGCAAGTATAATGCATGGATGCATGGATGCACATGAAAATGCAAGATAGGAATGATTTTTATTATTTTATTCCCTTTTTTTTGTGTAACATCCTTCTATATGCCCCTACCTCATATGCATGCGATGCAATTTATGCTCATGTGTTTGTTCCTAAATATGCAATTCAATTTTTTTTAATGTTGGGAAATTAAACTATATACATTAAGGTTAATGTTAATGATTCCTTTTTATCCATGCTGTTTGTGATCATTGTCGGGATATGTTCTTTTAAACTCAAGGTTTCAGTGGCCCTTAATTATCAATGTGTAGTCAAACGCCTCCAAACTCCGTTCGGGGACATCTCGGCTTTCCCTTTGTCAGTATTCACTGTGCATTTTCCATGTATCTTTTCAGTACCATTTTAATGCCATATAGGTCAAGAGAAAGAAAAGAAAGGGATATATATTTTTTTGCAAAAGGTTTATTAGAAGGGATTTTCTTTTCAAAAATGGTTTTTTGGAAGATGGGCTGGTTGAGGTAGGCTTTGGTGTTTAGAATTATCAAACAAAACGTATTTGCTGCAAGGAAACTATCATTGTGTTTTAGCCTTTTTGGAAAGTGGAGTGATGACTTGGGGTCGTGCTCTGATTGGGTGATTCCCCTGAGCCTCCTTTCAGTTTTCAACTCAGGTTGCTGCTTTAATGTCCTAACTTTTGCCTAGGTCACTTGGGATGTGTTCCCTAGCAGACATTTTTCTTTTGATCCTTACTTTTGCCTAGGTTACCCTTTTTTATTGTCGGTCCCCTAGCGGATCTTGCCCTAATTTTGCACAGCCCCCTTAGTGGGTTTCTGCCAGGCTTTCATTTTTGCAGCGTTTGTGTGGGACGCCCTATTTTTATTAAACTCTAGTCATGTTTGGATTCCTGATTGTTCCTTTGTTATCCTTTCCATGCTATTATCGAGTAACATCTTTGTCGCAAATACATTTTGTTTATTAAAGGTTGATGGATGAGGCCTAGAGTGAATATTTAAAGGGAGAAGAGAAATGAAAGAGTGTTATGGCATTTAAAACAGTACTTTCAATTTACACGTGCCCCTTTAGCAAAGCTCGAAGGCCCGGGCATGCCCCAAGTTCGTGATTTGTACACGGAGAGATAGACGGAGGTTGCCCCCTAGAGAGTCATGGTTGATGATTGGTTAGAATACTTTAGGAACACATTCCCACTTGCTTGAACGCCGGTGTTTTGAATTTGGAGTGAAACCTTTATGAATTCTTGCTTTCTAAAAGGAATACCCGAGCCGCCTTTCGGTTTTCAACTCAGACAGGCATTTTTTTTTTTTTTTTATATATATCCCTAACTTTTTCATAGGATGTATCCTATCGGGATTTTGATTCTTTTTTCTTTACCCTAATTTTTGCCTAGAACGCCCCATGCGGGTTTTCATCCTAGCGGGTCCTCATCATACAATTCCTTTATTCTTCAATTGGGTTTTATCTTGTAATTCCCTAGAAGCAAGGATTCGTCCATTCTTGATCATTCCTCTTATCCCGGCAATTGTCATTTCCACATGGGAAAGTCTCGGTGTTTGAATCGTCGATTTGAGTATGTGATGCCTCCAATTACTGATAAGTGTTCCCCGATTTTATGTGTCGGGTTCGCATTTGATTACAGTAATTTCCATTATTTGGTTAACACGCACAGATTAGGCTTCCCTTTTTATTCTGATTTACTATTTACAAGGAAAGCATGTTATCTATATGAAACGTAAAATAGGATGAAAAGACACTTGAGAATTTCAACGAATATTATTCTCATTGATTCTTGTTTAGAGAACATCTTTGCATACTATTGTATGTGCCTCCCATTTCTAATGAATGTATGTTAATATACTATCCTACGAGATGCATGATGTTTGTTTTCTGCCTAAATTTTATCATTTTTTTACTAAAGGTTATGATGCATGATTTTTGCTATATATATATTTTTTTCCAAAATAAACTATCCTATATGATGTTTTAGAGCTAGGGTATACAGAAGAGTGTTAGTTTTTTTACTTTTATTAATATTTGTTTGTTTGTCTATAATTACTTTCTATTTGAAATGAACAAAAAGAGAACATAACAAATGCTATATGCATTTGCTTAAACAAATGTACACCCGCGGACAATCACGTTCAAATCCTTGGGTTAAGGCCCCCAAGGTACCCCCAATATAGGGACCCAGTATCTCTGTCGCCGTCACCTGGAAAACTCTAAGGTCTGTTGCAGTCTTTTAAGCTAGAGTAACCGGTTATCACCTTGAGTGTGATTTTTGACAAGGCTCGCAAGCTCCAAGGCCAAACTTGGGCCAGTCGTACATCAACCACTCCCTATGTTTAATACCCTCATGCTCCCGGGTGTAGGGGGAACTGTTGTGTGCAAAGGTTTGTGTACAATTTTTATTCAAACAGGTGGAGAATTTAAATAGACAAATAAATATTAAAGCTAAACAAATAAAACAAACAAAGTAAAGGAGAAAAATATTTAAATTATTATTATTATTTTATTAACTTCATCAATTATATGGGTCTGACCCTCTTTAGACTTCCCTAGTGGAGTCGCCATCTTTCGCAACCCAAAAATTTCTGATCTCGCGACCTATGGTTTAGACATCCTTTTGAAAATCTCATCAATTAAGGAATGCCCAGACACCAGACTAATCCTTGATTAATGGTTTTGAAAATAGGTTCATGGAGTCGCCACCAATGTTTTACTCAAAACATTGGAAAAAGAAAAGGTTTTTAAAGATATCCAATAATGACCTTGATAACCAGAATTGGGTTCAGGGGTCGATTACGTGTCAGGAAGGTATTAAGCACCCCTACAATGCCCTTAATCGATACCTTTATGATGAAATTAGCATAGTAAGAATTAATAATTTAAATATTTAATCCCCTTTATGAATTTTTATTTACATGCTTGAAATTTAAATTACACGATTAATCCTAAAACGTCTATATGATTGCTTTTATTATAACAATATTTGAAATAAGGGAATAGAGAAAAGAAGAGAGAATCAACTAAAATACCTCTTAAACGAGCTCTATTGAATCTTCAAATATGGAGATCTTTAGGTGCTTTGTGGCAACCTTTCACACTACAATATGCCTCACAAATCTCAAGAAATACAATAGGGGAGAGAGAGAGAATTTTTGACCTCAAAGGAGTCTTATACGAAATTTCTCAGCCCTAAGAACTGTGCCCGAGTCTATTATTTATAGACATCAAAAATTGCCAGAACGGCCCATTCTGGATTCAGAACGGGCCGTTCTGGATCTGTACGTTATGTGTTAATTTCACATATTGGAATGACCAGTTTTGAAATCAGAACGACCCATTCTAAAATTGAGTTTTAACACATAACTACCACGTTGGAACAGCCCATTCCAAACTAGAGTTTTAGGCTTTTTTTGTGGTTTGGAATGACTTTTTCCAGTTTTAGAACGGCCCGTTCTAATTTTAGAACGACCCGTTCTAGTTTTAGAACAGGCTGCTCCAGCTTGAGAGCAGCTCGTTCCAGATTGGGAACGGGCCGTTCCATTTTTGGAATAGCCCGTTCTAGCCTACTAAGTCACCCTTTGTTGGGCTTTAGGCCTTCTGATGTCATGTCCTGTTGTTTCCATGCTTTGGGAGCTTCTTTCCTTGATAATAAAAGTTCATTTCATTGCTTTGGTGGGTTTGGACAAAATTGGGTGTCTACAGTTCTAAAACGAGAACGAGCCGTTCCAAACCACCAAAAGGGCATAAAACCCTAGTTTAGAACGGGCTATTTCGACTTGGCAGTTGTGAGATAAAACTCAATTGTAGAACGGGACGTTCTGGTTTCAAAATGGGTCATTTCCAGATGCAAAATTAACACATAACGTATAGATCCAGAACGGGCCATTCTGAATCTGGAATAGGTCGTTCTAGTAACTTCAGATGTCTATAGATAACAAACTCAGGCACAGTACTCGGGGCCTGAAAATTTTGTATAAGACTCCTTTGAGCTCGAAATTTCTCTTTCTCTCTCCTCTGTATTTCTTGAGATTTTGTGAGGAACATTGTAGTGTGTTAGGTCGCCAAAAAGCACCTAAAAGTCTCCATATTCGAAGATCTAATAAAGCTTAAACAAGAAGTATTTCAGTCAACTGTCATCTTTCCTTCTTTTTTCTTATTTTTTAAATATTGTTGTAATAAAAGCAGTCATATAAACATTTTAGGGTCAATCGCTTAATTTAAATTTAAGCATGTAAATAACAATTCATAAAGGGGACTAAATATTTAGATTATTAATTCTTATTGTGTTATCTTCATCATAGAGTACCGATTTAGGGCGTTGTAGGAGTGCTTAATACCTCCCCTACACGTAACCAACCCCTGATCCCAATTCTAGTTATCAAGGCCATTATTGGACTTTTAAAAACCTTTTCTTTTTCCAATGTTTTGAGTAAAACATTGGTGGCGACTCCATGAACCTACTTTTCAAAACCATTAATATGGGATTAGTCTGGTTTCCGGGAATTCCCTAATTAATGAGATTTTTCAAACGGATGTCTAATCCATAGGTCGCAAGATCAAAAATTTTCGGGTTGCGACATTAGGCAAACATGCACAAACTTTACCCTTGCTAAGATTAGACTTCACATCATGTGATCATTACATGGCCCACATACAAGCGCAACATGTTGTATTACACAACAGTAACATGTTCACATTTCAAACACAATAGTGTCCACAACATCATCTGACAACACCTCAAATAGAGTCATTATCAAATCATATAATCATATGTTAATACCTCAACCATAGTTACAAGGAGATCAATATCAAGTTAATCATTTAAATTAATAACTTAACTAGTTTTGCAATGTTATTGATATCAAACATTATTTCCTTAGGCGTCACTATCACACTACAAGAAATATTACATAGTGACATACAAAAACGTCACTATAAATACAATATATGTCAGTATGATTCTATTTGACATATACCTACACACAATTTTAGTATTGATTTTGAATGAGATTCAACAATATATTTTGTGTCATTATAGTTTATACCTACAATTTTTAACAACATATCAACATATATTATGTAATAGTGTAGGAAAAAGTAGTTTTTAATGACAAGTATTGTGTTACTAGAAGGTGTGTGTCAATACTTGATAATTTTTTGTAGTATCACCAAAATACCTCAAGTCACTAACAATCAACTTACATCATAAGTTATTCACCATTGTTCTCTCCCATATTTTTCTTTTCCCAACCTTGATTAGGTATCTTAAACCATTCCTAAGATCAAATACTTAAAAAGTAAAGCAATTTATTATCACCTCTTGCGAACTATCTTTCTGTAACTTCATCTTTTATGACCTCTCATGGTCTAAACATTATATATGAAGCTATATACATTCTGTCAAGTTGATCTTAATTTTATTAGAAATTTAAGACAATTATGGACAACTTCTATGTTAATCTCAATAGTTGATTTTTTCATCTACTATTTTTAAAAGTTATAAAACCATATCATTTCAATCTAAATCTGATAGCTTGACCTTCGATCACTAATTTCATCATAACTTGACTTCTAAACCTTCTTTTTGGGTGATTCAAATTCCATTTGAAAGTTAACATCAAAGACTAAAACTCTTATGAAAATCACAAAACCTAATTCTGACTTTATCACATCTGGCTTGGCATTTCTTGCACTTGGCGTAGGGAGGATAGAAACCTCTTTACAACACATGTGCCTAGTGAGGCTGAAGTCATGTCCAACGAGACACTTGTAATGAGACACTTACATAGAAAAGGCATCAAATGGAGCCCGAAAGGCTCATTTGGTGCGCAAAATCAAAGGAATGGGGAACACTATGAATAATCCCATTTGATGCCATAAACATGTGCTTGACATGACATAAATTTGTGAAAACCGAACAAAATGTACAAAATTCTCACAAGTCAAACCTCAAAACCCGAAGTATCCATCCAATTCGGTAAAAACATAAATTAAGGCCTAAAACTACTATATTATATCATTAATTACTAGACTACGACATTAATTTCTCCTATTCATCCGATTAGCGTCAATCTTCACTTTGTTCTATAATCAATGGTTTCCTACAAGAGTTTTGAGATTTCTCGTTCATAATATTTATTATCATACAAGAGATGAAGGGTCAATCTCTTTACCCAACATACAAACCTTAATGATAAAGCAAGAACACTTACTGCCTTACCTTGACGAGTGCTAGACAAAGGGTGAAAATTTTTAGATGATAATTTATTTTAAAATATATCTTATAATAACAATTCTAAATGGAACATAAATCTTCTGATTTTTCTTATTTTGATTTTTTTAATCAATATATACAATTTTACTATTTTGATTTTTTCAATCAACGTATACAATAAATAAAAAACACAAAAGATAAACATGCATGGTACAAATTTTATTTTATCAAAAAATTATTTATTTTAATATATTACATTATATATGTGAATATTAAGACATATATATATATATACATATATATATATTATAATTAAACTTTTTTTAAAAATTAATTCATTATTAAGAAATTTTTTTTATCACATGAGAATTAATTTCTTTCAAAAATTTGACAGATATCAAATAAATAAATATGTTTTCTGAATCTATATTTTTATTTTATTAGAATAATTTTTTTTTTAAAATATATTATTTTTTTAGATAAAAAAATTATGTATATGTCAAATAGTAGTGGGGGCAACTGCCCCACTATTCTAAACGTGCATCCGTCCCTGTATGTATATATATATATATATATATATATATATATAATATAGGGGGTTATAATTATACCAGTGTAACTTTTACTAAGTATTATGTCGCTCAATAACTTTATATTAAATGTGAATTTTATAAATCCAACCGTTAAATTGAAAGTTCATATCACTTTATAAGTGTATATCAAATTTTGTTAAAATTGAACAACAACTGTAAGGTAATCAAAGTGTTTATATTTTAGTGTATTTTGAAATGAATATATTACATCAATTTTGTTTTATAAAAATGAAGTATCAAATCATCTTGGATTAATATACAGTTTTGTATATATAATCTATGAGAGATATGAACTTTCAATCTAACAGTTGGATTTACCAAATTCACATTTAATATAAAGTTATTGAGCGGTGTAATACTTAGTAAAAGTCACATTTATTATATATATATATATATATATATATATATATATACATATATATATGAGGGGGGTTATAATTATATCGGTGTAAATTTTACTAAGTGTTACACCGCTCAATAACTTTATATTAAATGTGAATTTTGTAAATTCAACCGTTAAATTGAAAATCTTTTACTCTTAAATCATATATTATTGATGAAATATTTCAGAAAAATTTATATTTGTCAAAAATGTAAGAACTGGTTTTAAATTTGATATGAAAATATTATGATATAATTAGATAAGATTTTAAGTTAGTATTTTATTAATGGTTGATAATTAAAAAATAAAACAATGATAAATACATTTTTTGAATTTTATATGTCTGATTTAAGATAACTTACAAAATAAATTTTGGTAAAGTTATTCCGCTCAATAACTCATGGTGTGTGTTGAATTTCATCGATCCAATTAATTGTTAATTTAAAAGTTATTAAATTTTACTAATAATTAATATAAAAAATTAATTAGTTTTGGAATAAATTATTTGCTAATTAACAATATAATTGAAACATTAATTATTTTAAATTATTTAACTAAAATCTTATTGACAATTTACTATATGATCTTAATATTTTTGTATAACTAATATCTGATTTTAAATTTGATATGAGAATATTATATATAATTAGATAAGATTTTAAGTTAGTATTTTATTAATAGTTGATAATTAGAAAATAAAACAAGGATAAATACATTTTTTTGAATTTTATATGTTTGATTTAATGTAAATAAATATATTAAATTAATTAATAATTTATTTAAAATATTAAAATTTAATTTATAAGTATGTAATAAATAAATATTTATAATTTTATAAATTATATTATCATTATAAATTATAAAATTAAATAATTTAAATTATAATTTAAATAGAAATAAGTAGATATAAATAAAGAATAACTAAATATATTATTATTATTATTATTATTATTATTATTATTATTATTCGTAATATAAAATTATTATATATTATTATTATAGCACAAATATGAGATTGTATATTTGAGGATGACTTAAATAAATTAATTTGTACAAGTTACACTGACAACATACATATACATTTCGGTAGCTTACTCATCAGAACTTCATAGTTAAGCGTGTTTGACCTGGAGTAGTACAAGGATGGGTGACCTTCTGGGAAGTTTCCCAGAAATTGCACAAGTAAGGATAAAACACGCTAAATAGTGAAATATCATGAAATAGAACCCTTGAGAGGTCAAATATGAGGATTGTTACATTAATAAATTTATTAAAATTAAAAAAAAAATTATAATTTTCGACGGGTAAAAAAAGGGTCGTAATATTAATTTAGAGGTAGTTGGTACGATAGTTGATGAAAGGGTCGCAATGTTAATATAGAGGCAGTTAGTGCGTCAGGTGCTTCAAGGGTCGCAATTCTAATTTTGCGACGGTTTGTGCAACGGTTCTGATAACCGTCGCAAAATTCCCTTGTGACGTAAAATTATGCGACGGTTTGTCTTTGTGGCAGTTCTAACCGTCGCAATGTAGGCCATATAACCGTCGCAAAATCGTCATTTTCTTGTAGTGCATGATCTCTAGAAGCCTTAGGTTCTCTGAATGTCTCTTTTGTTTAGAGAAAAAGAGTAAGCATAGAATAAAAGTATGTAAAACCTAACTACATTAAATGTCCCTTATTTTCTTTTAAAACATAGATAAAATAAAACCATAGCATAAGACATATATTTTTCAAAATACACTTAATTAAAGAATTAATTAAAACACATATTTTCTCCAAATACTTATTATAACAAAATAATTTCACAAACTTTTCTTTGTTAATTAAAAACACTCATAATTATTTTATAAAATCTCTTTAATTATTTAAAACATTTTTTTAATTATTTTAGAAAATTTAGGATATTACACATTGCACTAACACAAGTTAGACAACTCATTCTATCATACACTTATCATACCTAATTTCACACGCTCTCCTCTCACTCATTTGTCATCTCACCTATTGTAGACACCCAATTTCTTTTGGGTTACCCAAAACAAGGCAATAAGACTTTGAAGGCCCAACATGACATCAGATTGGACTTGAACAAACTTCAAGAGGCCCAGAAGTACAAAAAGGATGAAAAAGGAGCCTAGAACGGGTCGTTCCCAAATAGGAATTAGTCAATTCACTAAAAAGGTCAGAAAACCCTAGGTCAAAACGGGCCATTTAGGGGTCCAAAATGGGCTGTTGTGGTCTAGGTTGTTACAAGAAAAATTTGAATATGGAATGGGTCGTTCTAAATTCAAATTTTAGTTATCAAATAGTAGTCTGGAACACCCCGTTCTGATAACCAAAACAATCGTTCTAATTAGACTTGACGCCTATAAATAAGATGTCTCGTGCATAGTGATGAGGGGAAAAACGGAGCAAAAATAGCCTTACAAGAGTCTTAGATAATTCAAAATTCTCTCTCTCCCTCCTTTTATATTTCTTGAGTTTGTGAGGATATTTGATAGTGAGAAAGGCTGCCAAAACGCACCTACAAACCACCATTGAAGGATTTTTATAAAGCTTGCTTCAGAGATATTTTCATCAAATTCTTCCTTTCTTCTTTACCATTTTTATTCATATTATATTGCCATAATAAAAAGCAACCATGTAGATAATAGGTATCTTCATCCTATAAATAATTAATAAAAGGGGTAAACATTTAAATTATTATTTATTATTATGCTAAATTCTCATAGGATACCAAATTAAGGCGTTTTAAGGGTGTTTAAGACCTTCCTTACACACAACCGACCTTCGAACCCAATTCTGGCTATGAAGGGCATTATTGCAATTTTGAAAATCCTTTTCTTTTTTGATGTTTTGAGTAAAACATCAATGGCGACTCCTTCAAACTTTTTTTCTAAAATCATTAATTAGGGATTAATCTAGTTTCCAGGCATTCCCTAACTAATGAGATTTTCAAAACGGAGGTCTAAACCATATGTGGGCAAGATCAAAATTTTTCGGGTTCCGACAGATGACGACTCCACTAGGGACGCTTAAAGAGGGTTAGACCCATTAAATGATGAATTTAGCAAAATAAGAAAACAATAATTCAAATATTTACTCCTTTCATCTTGTTTGCTTTAATGCTTTTATCTCGTTTAAAAATATTTATCATATCTTTTTCGTTTAAATTTATCTTTTATCTTGTTTGTATTTATCTTTTATCTTATTCATATTTATCTTTATCTTGCTCATTAATCGTGAATATTGTTTTTAAATACTTGTCTTTTGTCATGTTTTTTTATAAATATTTACTTGTTTGTTTTAGTTTGGCTTTGATATCTGCATGTTTGCTTAAATTTCACACTTGTTTGATATAAACAATTGTACACAAACCTTTACACACATCAGTTCCCTTTATACCCGGGGGCATAAGCGTGTAAACATAGGAAGTGGTTAATGTACGACTGGCCCAAGAATAGTCGTAGAGCCTGCGAGCCTTGTCAGAAATCACACTCAAGGTGATAACCGATAACTCTAGCCCCAAATATTGCGTCAAACCTTAGAGTTTGCTAGGTGATGATGACAGAGGCACTAGGTCCCTATAATGGGGACTAGTGAGGATAATTAGAACCATCCTATACAACACATTTTCTTTGATAGGGACCCCAGACCATGGATTAAACGTGATTGTGCGTGGGTGTATGTTGATTGAGCATGTGTGTGCATTTGTCTGTTTACATTATTTGTTTTAATAAGAGTGGATTAGAATTATAAGCAAACAACAAATAATTATAAAAAAATTAATAAAGGAATTAATACCCTTATGTAAATTCTTAAGTCATCATCTCATTAAGCAACATATAGGTTGTTTTATTTTTTTAAAAAAAATTGATAAAATAAATCCTTATCTTTACCATGCATCATTTCCTCTTAGATAATGGAAACATGATAAAGTTTAGGCAAAAAATAATACCATGACATGCATTTTAGACTAGATCATTGTGGAAGAACATATGAACAAATTTTTGATGATGTCAAAGCATTGTAAAAATAAAAGGTCAAGTTACAGCAAGTTGATCAAGAAGCAAAATCTTAAGAAATAACTAGATAAGTCTTGATTACTTAGCTTAATATGTAAAATGAACTTTTAGAAATTGCAAATTTCACTTGGTCATTAAAATAAGGATTTCAAGAAAATCTAAATTTAGTCTTTTTGAATATAAGAATAAATTTTTGAAAAAGAAAGTAAAAATAAATGTGTTCAAAAAGATTATACAAAAATAATTTTGACTGAAAAGTAAAAGCTACTAAAATCATAAGTTTTCAAAAACAAATTTCTAATATCTGTTTGGTAATCTATTACCAGTCTAAGTAATCGATTACTAGAAGAAGAAAACTTCTTGGTCAAAATTGAAATGCTAAAACGTGTTCTAGTAATCGATTACCAGTCCTTGTAATCGATTACCAGTCCTTGTAATCGATTACTAAAAGAGGGAACATCAAAATTTGAATTTAAAAGATACAACGTTTCAAATTTTTTGAACTTAAAAATCGTTGTAATCAATTACCAATCCTTGTAATCGATTACCAGAGTATCTTTTTTGAAAATTATAAAGAGTTACAACTCTTCATGAAAAGACACAACCTAAGAAATAATTGTTTATAAATACCTATAATTTTTTCAGAAGAAGGTTATGAACTCTATATTGTGAAAAACATATTTACAAAACTTATTGGCCAAGTTCATTTGCATAATTATTTAAAGAGTTCATTAAGATCATCAAAGTGTAAAATCTACTCTTCAAAGAGAGTTACTACGTTTTACTCACTTGATCATTGGATCTGTAAAGGAGAAAGAGTTTTCTCCTTGTTGGTTTTGAATCTCAACACAAGGAAAGAGTGTTCCAAGGTGTTGACGGATTCAAGTCTTGAAAGAATTACAAGAATAGTGGAAATCTCAAGTTGGAGACTTGAGGAATGGATGTAGGCAAGATTGGCCGAACTAGTATAAAACGAGTTTGCAATTTCTCTTTCCCTACACTTTTAATTACTTGTTATTAATGGTGATTGAGTAGTTTACATCATCATTAACTTATTCTTACAAGTAATTGAATTTATATGAAAGAATTTCTAAAAATTTATAAAGGAACAAAAATTGATTAACTTTGTTGTGGGTTGCATCAATTGTCCCGTGGCGGAGGCTAGGTGGGCCAAGTCACTTTCGAATCATGGCGCTTGGGCTGCTGCGCTCTTAAGTAAAAAGAGTTGCGCCCTGAATATCAACTATAGCTTTTGGCCTAGTGGTAAGTGCTCGATCCAACAATTGGTATCAGAGCCAAGGTCATAAGTTCGATACCCAGCAGGGCAATTGTTGAGGGGGAGATTGTTGAGGGTTGCATCAATTGTCCCGTGGCGGAGGCTAGGTGAGCCAAGTCACTGTCGAATCATGGCGCTTGGGCTGCTTTTCTCTTAAGTAAAAAGAGTTACGCCCTGACTATCAGTTACAGCTTTTGGCCTAGTGGTTAGCGCTCGATCCAACAAACTTAATTCACCCCCCTTCTTAAGTTAATTGAGGCTACTTGACTAACACTCATTAATTCTCAATCATTTTATTTTATTAATTATGGAAGGATTGGGTAGCAACATGTACAAAAAGTTAAGAAAAGTGAATGCTCTAATATATGACAGTATCTAAAGAAAGGCCCAAATCGATTTTAAAAATACTATGGTTGGGCTTTTACTTTGATACGTCTACTGAAACAAGCCCTTTTAAAAACTAATATGCACTGTTTGTAAGAAAAAGAAAAGAAAGAGCCCATTATGACAAAAATGTTTTATTAATAAAAATTTTGGGGCAAATTACAAGTCCACTAAGATGAAATTCTTGAACAAAAAAGTGCAGACTAAGGCATTAATAAGGCGTGTTTCACACAGACACAATTTACCTCAAAATTTCTTTATATTCTCAACACTATCAAAATCTATTTAAGCATTCACCAATAAGAAAATCAATGAAATTGATATTTATCAATTCTCAACTTTTTCTACATTTTGCATTGCATTCATTTAGAACATATCCTTCCTTGTAAAAGAATAAATAAGAATAAAAAGGAAAATTAACCTATGTGCGTTAGTCGAAAGTAATGGAAAGTAAGCCACTGGTAATCAAACCCGCACTCTAGAGCGGGGCATACTTAATGGTTAAACCAATTACGATCCAAGTGGGTAAAGGGAAAAGAATTCCACAACCGTTAATTATCAAGACGCCAATTCTTTCCCCAAACGACAAGATAAAGTCATGTCATGGGATCGTGAAATCCAAGCGGGATAAATTGAATGACTAGGAATAGAGGGACCCACACTCCTAACAAGTTGAAAGCTAATGTCTCCAAAAAGGAGAAGCGCAAAGAAGAAATATAGAGAACTTAAGGAGGAGGACAAATCCCTAAAACACGTAAGGCAAGGTGAATAGAGATTTCTTGCAAAGATAATTTCAATAGGGAGAGGAAGCATTATACTTAAAAGCATTGCTTGTTAAGAACTCACTAGAATGAAAACCTACAAAAGGCATTCTAGGAAAAAATTAGGGTAAGTAAAAAGCTCGCCAAGACAAGGGTCTTAGGAAAAAGAAAAAGCAATGTTTGTTTGAGCTAAAAACCAAAAGGCAGCTCGAATGTTCCTCTTAAGAAGCAAGACTCCATGGAAGTTCTACTCCAAGCTCTGTTATCGCTTCTGCCTATAGCTACCTCCTAGGAAAGGCTAAGGATATGGATCAACAACACCCTCATGGGAGAAGAAGCTGAATGACCCACTTACACGAGATCTTCTTAAGCGTCGACATCCAAGCAAGTGGAGGACTAGCTCTAGTAGTCAAACCACCTAAGCCTCTCTATGGGGCACCCCCTTCTACTTTTCTGTGTATGAATCATGAACTCGAGGCATGTCCAGGCCCTCAAGATATATTAAATGGACACGTGTAAATCAAAAATATTATCATTAATGTCATACATTTTCTTTATTTTATTTCTTTTCTCTCTTACACTCTCAATATAAGCCTCAATAAAAAAAACCCCACGATAAACAAAGTGTATTCGAAATAGGGATGTCGCTCAGATGATAGCCTAATATGCATTAAAGCTAGAAAGCATAATCATATAACTCAAACATGACTTGGAATAATAAAATCAAACATCAGAGGCACCTCCATCTTGAATAGTAACCATTTCACAAAAGCTACAAAAAGTAAGAGCTCGACAGGAAATCCACGAAGGGGGCTGCGAAAAAATTAGCGTAAGGTCCATTAGGAGGCCACAAACAAAAAGGGTAGCCTAGGAAAAAGTAAGGATCGAAAGGAAAATGTCCGCTAGGGAGCACATCTTAAGTAACTTAGGCAAAAGTTAGGATAAGGTAGCAGCCTAGGTTGAAAATCGAAAGATGGCTCAGGAAGAAATCAATTAATCAAAGGAGCATAACCCCAAGTCACTACTTGATCTCCAAAGAAAAGGCTAAGTACAACAACATTTTCCCTATAACATATATGCCTTTTTTATTAACTTAAACATCAACCTACCTTAGCCAGCCATGCTTCTAAAAACCATTTTCAAGAAATCCCTTCTAACAAACCTTTTGCAAAAAAAGATATATACACCCCTTTCCTTTCTTTTCTCTATATGGCATTAAGATAATACTAAAGAGATATACGGAATATGCACAATGAATACTCACAAAGAAAGGTTGGAGGTATCCTAGAACAGAGTCTAGGCACACTTGATCTAAAGGGCTAACAGATCATATCCAGAACAGACAAGAAGGCCAAACTACACGAACCTCAAGTTCAAGAAGCAACACCTAGAATGAATTCGACATGGCTAAAAGCTAACAGTCCACATCAATAACTAATGCGAACAGATTAATTTCTTGAAAGTAAAGTCAATCTGCATTTTAAGCATTAGCGTAAAAGCATCATTACATAACATGCATATGGCACAAGTATGCATAAAAGGGTATAAGTTCACCTTCAATATAAAAAAATTAATCATGTTTTACATTTTCTTTACATCCTTGCATTCTTTATATGTACTTGCTACGGGTTAGAGGAAATCATCAGGCCAAAGTACTCATAATAAGCTCAACAACCAAGTAAGGCCTCAAGAACAAAAATCATGTTAGAAGCCTAGTCCAACAAGGGAACTCCCTCCAAGTGGTTCCGTATAGCTGCCAGGCAAAGAAAACACATTAACAACAAGATGGAGAAGAACTTGCCGAGGGGGAACAAGCAAAAAGGACACCAAGCTTTATTCTGCTTTTGGCTGAGCTTCACCCAAAATCAAGGATGATTCAAGAGAATGCTAAAACTAGGAATGACTTCCTCACCAAAGCCAAGAGTGGCTTTCAAAATAATACTTATCAATAAAGATCTGGCAAGCGCCATCATCATGGAGAAAGAAATCTCTCTAACAATAGTGACAAAAAATAACAATACAACAAAAGGTAAAGCTTGAACACAAGAAAAATCTGAAGCTAAAATGGTAATAAAATCAAGACTTAGAAGCATCCTCAACACGGGGGATTCAACTACCAAGCAATGGGCAGAGTTTCCCCACAATAGCGATCCCATCAACCCTATCAAACCAAACATCTTAACTCAACATTATCAAAACTGATAAAAGACTCTAAGACAACCATGAAACCTTGAATCCACCTCAGCAATCAATACCCATCCACAAAGGAAAAGCTCAACGTCCATAATAAATGCCTGGAGATGCATCATATTACTCACCTGGTAGGCACAACACAGATTTTCCTGTCAATCAGTGACTCATTCACAATGAGACACCTAGAAAGGCATCATAATACTCATATGATAGGAAAAATATAGAAATATTTCCATACATCCCTAGTATAGATTCTTGGTGAGGCATCACAATACTCACACTAGGAACAATACCAGAATCCCTACCACATATTTCATCCCCCAATGGAGATTCCAGGAGAGGCATCACAATACTTACGTGGTAGGAACAACACCAGAATCTTTGCCATCCATTTCCCAATGAAGATGCCTAGAGAGGCATCATAATACTCACATAGTAGGCACACCATGAAGTTCCTACTAATCTAATCAATCAACAAAAGACAGCCCAAGATAGGGGCATATCAAGCACCTCCTGCCCAACATCTTTGGGGCAGCATCAATCATAAATCAAGAAAACCAAAGAGAACACTAACAGATTCCTCGAACTAAAACAGAAGGCAACTTGGAGAGGGTGACACAATAATACTCAACTCCTGATCAAGTACATGATAGAGTCGTAAGGGAAGATTTTGGAGAAATGGTACTCACCTCCTGATTCGATACACAACAAAGCCATAAGGGAGAAGTCTGGAGAGACGATACTCACCTCTCAATCAGGTATATGACAAAGTCGTAAGGGAAAAGTCTAGAAAGACAATACTCACCTCTCGATCTGGTATAAAAACCGTAAGGAAAAAAGTTTAGAGAGACGGTATTCACCTCTTGATCTGATACACGACAAAGCTGTAAGGCAAAAGTTTGGAGAGACGGTACTCACCTCACAATTTGGTACATGACAAAGCTATAAGGAAAAACGTTTGGAGAGACGGTACTCACCTCCCAATTCGATACACGACAAAGCTTTAAGGGAAAATTCTGGAGAGACGCTACTCACCTCTTGATCTGGTGTACGAGAAAGTCATAAGGGAAAAGTCTGGAGAGACGATACTCACCTCCTAATGTGGTAAATGACAAAGTTGTAAGGGAAAAGTCTGGAGAGATGATACTTACCTCTCGATTCGGTACATGACAAAGCTATAAGGGAAAAAGTCTAGAGAGACGGTACTCACCTCCCAATCTAGTATACGACAAAGTTGTAAGCAAAAAGTTTGGAGAGACGGTACTCATCCACCGATCTAGTACACGATAAAGCCGTAAGGAAAAAGTCTGGAGAGACGATACTCACATCACAACATGGGTCGACTAGAAGCCCTAATTCCAATCCATCCTGGAGAGTTTGAGCTCAGAACATACTCACTCTATAGCAAGCTAAATATGATCTTTACCTCTCCATCACAAGGAAAGAAGGGGTAGTACAAAGCATCCATACAAAGATTGAAGGCTTAGATGACATATTTTTCCATCCTTATTCCCCAACCAAGCACGCAACCTGACACTCAGCTACTCTAGGGAACAAGGATAGAGAAAACCCATCTATCTAAAAGAAACACTATAGAAGCACCTATATAAACAGACGGAGAAAAGACCCGAAAATGAAATATCTGCATCTTTACTTGACTTTGGAAAAGTAACACATAGCCATCCAAAGTACAAGTAAAGATGGGCAGTTATAGGTACCCAATTTTGTCTAGGGTACCCAAAACAAGGCAAGAAGACTTTGAAGGCTCAACATGACATCAGATTGGACTTGAACAAATGTCAAGAGGCCTAGAAGCACAAAAAGGTTTAAAAAGAAGCCTAGAACGGGCCGTTCCAATTCACTAAAAAGGTCTGAAAACCCTAGGTTAGAACATACCATTCAGGGGTCCAAAACAGGTCGTTCTAGTTTAGGTTGTTTTAGGAAAAATTTGAACTAGGAGTGGGCTGTTTCGATTTTGGAACAAGTCATTCCAAATTCAAATTTTAGCTATCAAATAGTAATTTGGAATGCCCTATTTTGATAACCAGAATGGCCATTCCAGTCAAACCTGATGCATATAAATAAGACATCTCGTGCATAATGCCGAGGGGAAAAACAGAGTAAAAATAGCCTTACAAGAGTCTTAGATAATTTGAAATTCTCTCTCTCTCTCTCCCTCATTTTGTATTTCTTGAGTTTGTGAGGATATTTTTTTGAAAAAAGATAGATATGCTAATGACAAAAGTTGCCAAAACGTGCCTACAAACCACCATTGCAAGATTTTATAAAGCTTGCTTCAGAGGTATTTTCATCAAATTCTTCCTTTCTTCTTTACCATTTTTATTCATATTATATTTCCATAATAAAAGGCAACCATGTAGATAATAGGTATCTTCGTCCTGTAAATAATTAATAAAAGGGGTAAACATTTTAATTATTATTTATTATTATGCTAAATTCTCATAAGATACCGAATTAGCATGTTGTAGGGGTGCCTAACATTTTTCCTACACGTAACCGACCCCCAAACTCAATTCTGGCTATGGAGGCCACTATTGCAATTTTGAAAACCCTTTTCTTTTTCTAATATTTTGAGTAAAACGATGAGTCCTTCAAACTTTTCTAAAACCATTAATTAGAGATCAGTCTAGTTTTCGGGCATTCCCTAATGAATGAGATTTTCAAAATGGAAGTCTAAACCATTTATGGACAAGATCAAAATTTTTCGGGTTCTGACACCTACTACCCACTTACTATCCACTATTCAACTATGTTAGACTACATTAATTACAAATGGTGGACTATGTTAGACAAATTTAATTTCATATTTTCCTAATTACTCTTTTTAAATTTTGGGATGAAATAATGTATTTATGTTTTTCAAAAAAAATATAAATTTGTCAATTTTTATTTTAAAATATTGACTAATCTGAACAAAATCAACTCTATTTTTGATCAGTCTCACTTGGCTCAGATTACAAAAAAAAAATTGTAATTCCGATCAAAATGAAACTAATCAAAATTGATTGGTTCAGATTTTATTTTACTCGAAATTTGAACCTAAGTGGGGGTATGAACATTCTTTATCATTCAATTAAAAATATCCATAGATATGACTTTTGAGTATTTTTTTTTTTGTAAAAATAAAAAACAAAATATTGTAAAAATTCTTTACACATCATCAAGCCCATGAACTAATTTTTTCTAAAAGTTACTTACAATTTCGCTGCATTATAATTCTAGTTAAATTAACTTTTGGAAAATTTAGATATTGACCGAGTCCAAATTGACCGAGTCCGTTTGTTTTGCATGAATTTAAAGGGACCATGACAAGATATATGATATTGAAGCATAACTGGATGGACGACTTGGTTGAGATAATAAATTAATTTAGGTGAGTGAAATGACCCGAAAAACTGACTTTTAGGGTTTAGTTGAGATAATGAACTTGGGATGAACAAAAGAACTTGGTTCGTGTAACGTGTATAAAAGTGGTGCATGTTTCGTTTTGGTAATATTAAAGAGGTTGGCAAAGTGAAAGATGTATCTTAGGTGTTGCTTTGTAAAATTTTGGTGGGTATTATTAATAGGAGTCGTGGTGAAGGGATGCTTAGAAGCTGAGAGAGATGCACTCCTGAAATTGAAAGATGCTTTGAATCACCCAAATGGCTCATCACTCTCTTCTTGGCAACGCCATGGCCATGGTGATTGCTGCACTTGGGAGAGTGTTGAATGTGACAACACCACAAAGCGAGTCACGCATCTTTTTCTAAATTACACCAGACCTTATGAATTGAGCAACCTGCAATGGTCCCTAAATGCATCATCTTTTCTTCCTTTTCAGGACCTTCAAGTCTTGGATTTATCTGGGAATTATTTGGCAGGTTATCTTCAAACTTTCATTACATTGTAACCTTTTTATATATATGTCTTCTTAGTTCATTCTTTCATTTCTGGAGCAGGTATATTTGGCAAAATCAGGTTGAACAACTTGCAAAAGTTAAACTTAAGAAAAAACATGCTGACAAAAGTCCCATTATTTGGTACACTACTTATCCATTATTTGCATCAGAAATTTTCCTTTTATTTATTATAATTATTTTTTAATAAAATTTTAATATTTTAAAAATAAATTATCAAAAAAATAAAAATAATATCATACTATAGTATAAATTATTTATCATATATATAGTTTACATGCTTAAAAATATTTACTTATATAAATTTTAAATATAATTTATATCAACATTTTAAAAATTGAACCAAACATTAAAACAATTAGACCACTGGGTCACTGAGACAGAGATCAAACTGGTGTGTCACTCATTGAACTCCATGACTAGATCTTTATTAACTATTTTTAAAAAAAATCATGTCATATATATTTCATACCTATAAATTTTAATAAAATTTATATTATGTCATAAAGAAGTTTCTAAAAAAATTATAATCAATATAATAATAATAGAACAACTAAATTATAGGTTCATTGAACCACATAAATTTGAATATAATTAAATATATAATTTTAAATTTAAAATAAACTATATAAATTATTTAAGTCAATTATATATTAGTTTAATGGTCACTAAAGTATTAAATAATTATATTCTTCCACTATGTTAGTTTAGTATAGTGGTATATCTTTTTTCTTTTTTATAATTACATGCCAAACACTTTTTCATGCTAAAATAATCATGCAGTCACATTGTTTTTAGTCTTGCACTAAAATAGCCTTATGAAATCATTGTCATTAGATTTCTATAAATTCTTTTTAAGTTACAAGATTTCATGCTAAAATAATCTTATAAAATCATACTGTTTTTAGTCTCACAGTGCTAAAATAATCTTATGATGAAATCACATTTTTTTAGTCTCGCCCATGGATATCCTCCAACACTGGGTTTAGGGTTTAGTCTTATTAAATCACATTGTTTTTAGTGTTGCCCATGGATATCCTCCAACACTGGGTTTAGGGTTTAGTCTTATTAAATCACATTGTTTTTAGTGTTGCCCATGGGTATCCTCCAATCAACTAAACTAGAGACTAATCATACTTGTGGTAATGCAATTATTATTGACCTAATGAATTTTCATACATGATGGAAATCAAACATGAGTTCCTTGCATAATAAACCTCAAAATGTGAAAGCGTAGTGTGCCTAGCCCCTGTGTCAACTCATCAAGTTTTTTTATATCCAAATACTAAATATTTGATGGATGATATAATATTTTGGAAATGTTTTAGTTCCTCACATTTGGGTCAATTTTATCTTTAGACCTTCAAATTTAAAAGTGAATTTTTTAATCCATCTAATACGAAAATAGTTGATTTTAGTCTCTAGAGTTAACACTGTTAAAAAAATGGTTAACATGCTTAACAACACATGGTTAAGCCATTTTGAATTTGCGATTTGTGACAACTTTTGACAATCACATAATACCCTTCACCTTTAAACCACATAACCAGGTGGTTCCAAGAAGAAAAATGGAACTTCTAATTTGTTGGTCTCTATTTACTAGAATCTAGAAGGGGGTTGAATAGATTCTATCCTAAGATGACACTATTTTTGAAATTTCTTGATTATAGCCTACTAAGATATTCAATGCTCAACCTTTAATCAATTTGATTTAACAAGTTATAGCAGATTACAAGATACAATACCAATATAACAAAATTTCAATGTTAACGTAACAAATCAGTCACTTGTAATCTAGGTTGATTTTATATTACCAACTTCTTAATCAATTTCAATTACAAAAATAATATTTAGAGTATGAGTGATAATTGAAAAAACATATCTCATAAATCTTTGAATTCTTTAATCAGATTCATAACAAGATTATTAAAGAGATAAGGGTAAGAAGATAAAGAACACAGAAACTTATACTGGTTCAGCCATCCTCTTGGCCTACATCCAGTTTTCTCTAATTTTGCACCCCACTAAATCAAAGATCATTCACTATAATATTGTTTACAAACACTATGCACACACAATATTATAAGAATGCTAACACACATCAATCTTGACACTACAAGACTAAAAAAGCATACAAATTTCTGCACCCCACAGAAATTACTTGAGAAATCTCGCTCAAGATTTCAAGATCTCTTGTTGAGACATCCTATCTCAAGAGATACACCATACAAAATGAAAATAAAAATTAAAAGATAAAAAAGATAACACCTAATTTGTGTAGGCATTGATCTTTCACAATTAAATTCACTTCTTGAATTTCTTCCTTCAAGAACACATGTTCAAACTTTACACTTTTAGTATTTCAGAAAAAGTTTCTTTGATCAGCCTATGATTCTTGTTTCTGAAAGTATTCTTTTTCTCTAATGTTCTTTTTCAAAAAGGTTATCTTTTAATTTCATAAAAGATAGGTATTTAAAGTGAAAAACGTAATTCAGTTATAAAGAGTCATAACGAAAGTAATCTGTTACCTAATATGGTAATTGATTACCTGTTCATCTAAAAATTGAATTTTGAACATAAAGTGTCAGGGTAATCGATTATGGGACTTGGTAATCGATTATCCCGAGCTTCTTAGAACCCATAATTGTGTTTCATTCTATGGTAATCGATTATCTCTTCTAGTAATCGATTATCCTAATGAACATCTTGATTATTCAGCCTTGTTTCAAGCAAGAAGTTCTATTTTAATCTATTACCAGTTATGGTAATCTATTAACACAAATGACATTTGAATATCATTTTTCAGTAATAGACTTGGTAATTGATTACCCTGAATGGTAATTAATTAACAATGTTACCTTGAAAACTCTTGTTTGAATCAAGCCATATTTATATGTTTAAACACTTCGTAGTAAATTACCTTTTCATGATAATCTATTACTTTATGAAAATACTAAGTAATTAAGTTCTTGGATTGTTAAAAGTTTCATTAATCCTTGAATTAAACATTCATCATCATCGTCAATTATAAACAAACACACACATGCCTATATATATTACAATCAATACAATATCCTTTTTCATAGGCTTAAGCAACATCTATACAATACATCGTTAAAACTAAAACATTCTTCAGGAGTCTTCAAAATGCCTCATCATATCTTAACATAATTCATTATATAGATTCAAATCAACGTATGAAATATTTTTATAATTATTCGCCAATTTGAATTAATGAAATGAAGTATTATATGATTTTAATTTTTTTTAAAAATTATTAAACTTTATCTATGCATTAAAAATTTTTAATTTAACAATTAGATAGTTGGTATTCAACATATATCATGAGTTATTGAATGAAATAGCTTTACCGAAATTACTTTTATAATCATTTGATCTCCTTTTATATATATTATTTTGATAAAATTAGGGCATATTCCGTATTCATAATATATTTTTATCTTGAGTATTGTTTTTAATCCTAATGTAGTAATTTTAAAGGTAAAAATTCATCAAATTAGGTTTGAGATGTGCATAATATAAAATTATCTTGGATGTCTCTCATGTCTCATAGAAGAAGAATGTAATATATTATGTGTAGTTTCAATAAATCACTTCATCTATTTATTTACATGTTGAGAACTTATTTTTAATGAAATGTATATATTTATTATCAAAATTAGTTAAATGAAACATAGCTTCAACATTTTTATTTTTGAAAAAAAACAAAAGAAAATGAGAAATCATTTTTTTCTCTCCTTAAACTACCCTTAAATATTCTTCAAATTTTTAAGAAACTAAAAATTTTTAGATGCGTCGAATCATCCAATAATTTTTATACGGTAAATTTGTTGAGTTTCTTAATTAAATGGTGCAAAGTTTAGATAGGTTATTAACTAATTAAACTGAAAAAGAGAAATTGTGCTTTTGATTTTATTTCATTCTTCGGGTTATCATCCAATATAGATTTTCGTGCATTGTAGTATGTAACTAGTTTATATCAAAAGGACTTTTTTTTATACCGTTTTTTATTACTATTTTCTGTTGACACTCAACAGATCCTTCTACTTCAAAAAAATTAGAGAAGTTGTCTTTTGCATTTAATTCCTTGACGGGAAGTCTTCCAGAATCAATTGCGGCTCTTACCTCTCTGACATACTTGAACTTTTACGTCAATCAATTGAATGACTCGTTGCCATGGGAAGGTATTAATTTCATAATGTTTGCTATACATGAGTGTAAATTGTTTTCATAAGTTTTCTTTTCATATGAAATTCACTTTTGATTACTAAATTTATATAGATACACAGCGTATTTCAATAAATATTTTTAAAAGTATTTAGTTTATATTTAAAATTAATTTATCGAATGAAATGTCACGTATGACAGGAGGGTTATGCAAGCTAAAGAATCTGCGATTCTTGGATCTCAGCATAAACCATTTTGTGGGGCATCTTCCACCGTGTCTCTCCAATTTGTCTTTTCTCCATTTACTTGATGTTTCAGATAATAGTTTTGAAGGAACGTTCCCGTCATTCATTTATAATCTCAAGTCCCTTGCCTATCTTTCTCTTAGTAATAACCATTTCAAAGGCACACTTTCATTCAACTTGCTAGCTAACCATTCTAACCTTCAAATTCTTGAGATTGGGAGCTATAACCAGCAGGATTTGAAGGTTGATACCGAGAATCCTCCGTTTGTTCCATCCTTTCAATTGAAAATTCTTCGAGTGTTAAATTGCACACTCAATGAACCAAGCCACATGATTCCCACTTTCCTTTATAATCAACACGAGTTAAGAATGCTACATATTGGCCATAGCAACATGGAAGGAAGGTTTCCGAACTGGCTATTGGAAAATAACACCAAATTGGATTACCTTAATCTCAGCAACAACCTCTTAACTGGTCCTGTTGAGCTCAATGCCGCCACAATATTCTCAAATATGCATATCTTGGATATCTCCTGTAACCCTATTGGAGGAATTCCTCATCACATTGGTTCACTTTTTCCAAACTTGGTGACTTTGAATATGTCCTCTAGTTCACTACAGGGTAATTTTCCAGCTTCATTAGGTGACATGAAACAGTTGAATAATTTAGACTTGTCACACAACAATTTATCTGGACACATACCACAGGAGTTTGGCAAAGGTAGCAATGACTTGAGGTTTTTGAAGTTGTCTAACAACAACTTGCATGGCCCTTTCTTGCCTTCTGGATCAAATTTCACCAAGTTGTTATCACTACATCAAGCCAACAATAACTTCAAGGGAAACATACCGGATGGAATCATGAATAGCATTGAGTTAAGAATGTTGGATTTAAGCAACAACCAACTCCATGGAGAAATACCTAGTTGGATTGGAAGTTTTCAGAATTTGACTTTCCTCATCTTGTCCCAAAATTCATTGGAGGGTCCAATTCCAATGGGTTTTTGCAAGTTAACTAAATTGGCATATGTAGACATTTCTCAAAACAATTTTAATGGAACACTGCCTAAGTGTCTCACCATGCCAGACTTGAGGTACTTGCATTTGCAGAACAACAAGTTCAATGGACCAATACCTATTGTTCTGGCCAATTCTCCTTTCTTGTTGACAATGAATTTGGTGAATAACAAATTTTCAGGCCAAATTCCTAAGTGGATAAGTTCATTTTTGAATCTAAGGATTCTTCATTTGAAGAAAAACAAACTAGATGGTCTCATTCCAATTGATGTATGTCAACTAAAGAACATCAGTATTATGGATTTATCTCAAAATAACCTTTCTGGAAGAATTCCATCTTGCTTGAAAAATATAGCATTCAGAAGGCTTGATTTGTTTGATGGTACGTTACTAGGGAAATTTGTGGTACCATGGGTTACAAGATCCACTGAGTATGTCTTTTTTCCAGACACAAATACTCTTGTTGAAGGTCAAAACATACAAGAGTTTGTAGAATATGATGAACAAGATGTGGATTTCACGTCAAAAAATAGGTATGAAACATATAAGGGAAATATCTTGGATTTGATGTTTGGTTTGGATCTCTCGAACAATATGTTGACTGGTCAGATTCCTTCACAAATAGGATACTTGAAGAGCATACACACATTAAACTTGTCCAAGAATCACATCACAGGGCCAATTCCAGAAACGTTTTCCAACCTAAAGCAAATTGAGAGCTTGGATCTTTCATACAATAGATTGAGTGGTCACATTCCCTCACAATTGACAGATTTATACCAGTTATCTGTTTTCTCTATAGCTCATAATAACTTATCCGGAAGGACCCCAGAGAGGGTAAACCAATTTGCAACATTTGAAGCAAGCAGTTATGAAGGTAACGCTTTTCTTTGTGGACCTCCACTAAATCGAAGTTGCTCTTCTGTTGTAAAACAACCAACACCAGGGATCGATACACCACCTCTTGGGAATGATCACTTCATAAACACCTTTGTTTATAGTTTTCCACCACCATTTTTTGTTACATTTCTTGGAGTCATAGCTTTTCTCTACTTCCATTCATACTTTCAAATACCATAGGAAATTATAACTTTTCCCTGTAGCATACTTAATTGTAGTGGTAGCTGTTGTTGTAAAGTTATAAAAGGGAGATTTTCAAAATAAAAACAAGAGGGAAAACAAATAACAGAGAAAACAAGAAAACAACATGTATGGTGGGGTATGCGAGTGTATTTTGTTCCAGATATATATGTGTTTTTACAATGACTTGTGTTTTATCAAAATACAAAGTTATGAACAAAAGGTATGGTATGACTTAGTTTAACTATTCTCCCAATTATAAATTATCACCCAATTTCATCTACTACAAGTGATCGAAAAAATAAAATTAATAACACATACACACACACACATATATATATATATATGTTGGAAAGAAAACAAACAAAATAGATCATATGCAAGAACAAGTCAAAAATGTAGAAATGAGAAAATCCAACAAGAACGTAAATTTACGTGGTTTAGCTAATTTGACCTACATCCACAGAGAGAGTAGCCTTACAATAGAACAACCTCTTTATTTTCTTAGAAACCATGTAATCCCTCTAATCGGTTCTTTGTTCCTCTCTACGTATCTTATTCTCAACTCTCCGTTCACACTTAACACTTTGTTCATCACATTTTCTCTCTCCATGTCATTCATTCGTGCACTTAGAAAGGATCCACAAAAAGATATGTATAGAGATCCAAGACACTAAGACTAATCTTATAAAACAGGATATATTAAACTCATCAGACTAATGAAGACAGACTATGTATAGTTTGAATCTATCAGATGAATGGAGACAGACTGGGCCTATAAGTTTATTTGAACCCATCAGACAAATGGAGACAGACTATACTCATAAAATTGTACAAGCAAAAAACTTTAAGAGCATACAAATGGTACATAAGATTTTGAGTCATAATCAACAATTTTCTACCTTGACTCTAAATCTACTAAAAAGAACACTTGTATACACCCAATTTTGTCCGAGGTACCCAAACTAAGGACAAAGGTCTACTAGAGCGAGACAAACGTCTCTTGAGGGCCCAACACATTGGGCAACATTTTTGTTATGATAATATCTCTAGTTACAAACATAATTTTCTCTAGAGGCCTTATACTGTAGCTGGAAAGAGCATCATGTATGGCCCCTAAGGGCCCAATAAAGCACCTAAATGGACCAAGATAGCTCCGGAAGGCCCCAAAAACTCAAAAACCGAATCTGAGGCATGGAACAACCATTCTGGTCAATGGAATGGGTCATTCACAATCTTGGAAAGACCCATTCCAAAATTGGAATGATCCGTTCCTCTTTCTAGAAAAGCTTCGTGTTGGGCAACATTTTTTTTGTTATGATAATATCTCTAGCTATAGACCTAATTTTGACAATCCGACCGTTGAATTAAAAATCAATGAATTAAGAAGATATCATCAAATTTTCAGCATGATCCAAAGGATAATGAATTCTCTAGAGGTCTCGCATTGCAGCTAGAAAATGTTGAGCTTAGAAGAATTTGAAGCTTAAAAGAGTTTTGATGATCACAAGATATGAGTCAACAACAACAACTTGGAAGCACAAAAACAAAGTCAAAGAAAGTCAAGAAAATGCTATGTAATAGAGCTATGCAATAGAGTTTAGAAAATAAATTGTTTATATGTTGTGTGTGCTTGGTGTGCTTTGTGCATAAGCAAATTCTATATCTAAACTAAGTAGAGAGTGTATGATGATGAATTAGAAAGTTATTTTGAGGCATAAAATGAAGTTTTAAAAACTAACTCAAAATAATCGATTATCGTTAAATATAATCGATTATTCCAGCAATAGGCAAAATGGGATGCCAGCTTGCTGCAATAATCGATTATTTGCTAAATAATCGATTATCCCAGGAATAACTCTCTGGAATAATCGATTATCCAGCAAAATAATCGATTATATTGTTCTTGGTTGGTTTCTAGAAAACCTGAAGAACAAAATAATCGATTATTCTTTAAAATAATCGATTATTTGGGTCTGAGACTTTTATAAATAGTTTGAACTTTTAGAAACTTCAGACATGAGTTAGAACTGATAATCAAAATTAGAAAAGCGTTTTTGTGGAGTCTTTGTGACCATCTTGGAGAGTTTTCTTTGTGAATCCAGGAAGAAAAACGTTTGTGAAAAACCTTGATAGAAGATCATCATCATCATAACATTCTTGAAAGGGGAAGATTAAGATTTGCTTCTGAATTCCAGGTGAATTCGTTCCTTTATTTTGTGTGAATACTTGTAAAATCTTGAGAAGGGTTTCTCAAGTGGTAAGGTTTCTTATAGTGGGTTTCTACAAGGGGTGCTTTCTTGGGGTCAAGAAAGTGGTTATCTTTAGTGTTGAAGTATATGCATGTGTGGTGTGCTTGTAAACCTTCTTCATTGAGATAGTGGAACAAATCTTGATCAGGTGCTGATTGAGGACTGGATGTAGGTCACATGTGGAGTGGCTGAACCAGTATAAAAGACTTGTGCAATCTTCTTCTACCTTTATCTTTTACTTTGTGTAATAACTTGGTTGAACATTAAAGAAGATAATTCTTGATTAATATGAGTGTGTGAATATTGATGGTTTAATCTGAATTGGAGCATTACATTTGAACCTCATTATTTTGTAATCAAGAAAGCATATAGCATTCATACTTATATAAACAAGTCTTTAAAGAAGCTTCATTTGAAAATTCAGTCTTAGAAAAGTTTAAGTGAAATAAAGATCCTAAATACTCTGAAATTTTTTAAAGGGTCATAGAATCCAATTCACCCCCCTCTTGGATTGTGCCATTCTTTTCTAACAGAAAATAGGAGTCTCACACGAGACAACTTTTTTGTTATGATAGTATTTCTCACTACAGACCTGATTTCAAAGATCTAACCGTTAGAATTGAAAATCAATATATTGTGAGGATACCATAAAAGAACTAGCACGATCCAACAATTAACGAGTTCTCTAGAGGTCCTGCATGGTGCCTAGAAAAAAGATTGTATTTTTATAAAATTTAGTCCCATATCGGACAACTCTATTATGCTTTTACCTCCTAGTTGGCTATATAAGAAACCCTCGGGCCAAGGGATGGAAGACACCTCAAGTTGCATACCTTTCCCCACTCTCTATGTAAATCTCTAAGTGATAATGAGGCTTTTGTAGAGCGAAGGATTGTCAAAACGCACTCCGCACACATTTGGAAAGATTCCCTTATAGAAAGCTTGCTTCGAAGGTTCTAAATTCATCTATTTTATTATTATTTTTATTTATTTTATTTATTATTTTGTTTATTGTGTTATTTATTATTTCATTTATTATTTTATTTATTTATTTATTTTATTTATAATTCTTATATGAAAATAAATAATCATGTAGATAATAGATATTTTCGTCCTGTGAATAATTAGTAAAAGGGGTAAACATTTAAATTATTGTTTATTATTATGTTAAATATAGAGTACCGAATTAGGGTGTTGTAAGGCACCTGTATCGGACAAGCCTTTCGGCCACATCACATGCTTGGTGTTCGGCCAATCAGTAGGGCACCTAGGCTAAACAACCATATTTCGGAATGCCCTCGACATAAGAGACTAATACTTCGGCACCCTCAGCACCCAAGCAACAATTGACTTCTGGGACATCATACATCATCACCCCACACCACCATTTGGTCAATCGGTCTAATTGGTCAGGCTGATTAGGCCGAACGGTCATACTTCGGACACCATCGACCTTGGGTACATGACGGTTCGACACCTTTAGCACTCGAAGACCGATCGACGTCATTACATTTCAGAGACTAGTGTACACGAAAGTTCGGCACCTTCGGCACCCGAAGACCAATCGACGAAATTACATTTTGGAGACTAGTGTACCTTCAATCAAAAGGGAATGACCTAATGAGCATGTTGATTAACCTTAATCATTGATTAACAACTAATCATGGACGTAAAGTTATAAACGTATTACCTAATTTGGTAACCCTAGTATGGGACCTATTGAGAACAGGACCCATTAATGTCAGTATAAATATTCCATATCTCGAGGTAATATCACTGTTCATTTATTACTATCGATATTTGTGCTTGTCCCGACTTGAGTGTCAGAGTGCCTTTTGCAGGTATCCTCCCTCTCACTGGAATATTCGCTTGGACTTCTCGTTCAGCCTCTAGATTACGAGAAGATTACTAGTGTGTCCTTCAAACAGGTACATTTTGGTGCCCACCATGGGGCTGAACCAAAAGCTCTAAGACAATAAGCTAGAACCATGGCAAAAATAAGGAAGACGAATACAGAAGACCACCGATCTGAAGAAGATGACCATGTGGAAGTAATTGATAAAATGAACCTTTCGAAAACCATTCGTCAACTAAAAGAAGAGATGGCTATCATGCGTCAACAAAGGGAGAGAGATGCTAAGGAACTATAGGCCATGAAAGTAGAGAATGTTGCTCTAAAAAACCAAGATCTGTCATAGAGGCCTACTCAGCCAAGTCATACATAAATGCAGGGATCCTTCCAGTCCCATGAAATTCACAGCTCAGCTCCTCATGTTTCGGCCTTTGCACTAGAAAAGTTCCTATCTACTATCCCCACAATCGATCGATCCAATAACCTCATGCCAGTTAGCGCACATCGACACCCTTTCACCTTAACCATCATGTAATCCCCTCTATTGGACCACTGGAAATCCCTTTCGATGGACAAGTATGACAGCACAACAGACCCCAATGAGAACATCGATGTGTTCCTCATGCAAGTAACGTTGAGCACCACTGATGACGCTGCGCTATGCCAAATCTTCCCAGCATCACTAAAAGGTAAGGCCTTAAGTTGGTTCACTTGGTTGTCAGATAACTCAATTGATTCCTTTAACAGAGAAGCCTAGCAAACAACAATTCCGAGGTCTCGACAAAGAACTAACCCTTCGGGAACAGCTGACTCATGGCCCTAAATACTCTCGTTACACACCACTGAATGCAAGTCGTGCAGCGATGCTCGAGTAGGCTCTCGCATCAAAAGTTTTAGCTGTCCAATAAAAAATAGGATATCCCCATGCACTGATACAAACAAGTCTTGTAGATATCACCGCAATCACAGCCACTCCACAAAAGAATGTGCAGCCCTTAAAGATAAGATTGAGGATTTAATAAAGCATGGGCATCTCTAATCTTTCGTCGATCGGCCGGTCTCCGCTTGGTCGAGTTATCAACCTTGATATCGTGACTAATATAGACAAGAGCGATCAGAGAATCACCGGAATGAATGCAGTCGATCGAGGGACAAGAAAGAAGAGCCTCACTCATCACATCGACGTGTCTTTAGCACGATCCAGATGGATTTGCCGGGGGAGGCTCAACTTCATCTGCCCGAAAGAGACATTTGAGGGAAGTTCGCACAATCCATGTCGTGGAGACCCGAGTCATAAACAGAATGCCCGCCATCATTTTCACCAATGCCGACTTCAAAAGAATCAACCCAGTCCAAGATGACCCAATGGTGGTAAGCGTAGAAATACACAATTGCATAGTCAAGAAAAAACTAGTGGCCTAGGGTAGCTCGGTAGATATCCTATATTGGAACACCTTCAAGTAGTTGGGGACCCTTGAGAGAGAATTGATTCCGTATAATGAACCCTTACTTGGTTTCTCGGGCGCACGAGTAAATACAAAGGGATACATCAAGCTTTTCACTCGGTTTTTCTTCGATGAAAGAGAATACCGAGACATACAGGTGAAATATGTAGTGGTTCACACCAATACATCCTACAACATACTCCTTGGATGACCCTCCTTGAACATGTTAGGAGCAATAGTTTCAACACCACACTTGGCGATGAAATTCCTGTCCGACACGGGCAAAACCCTGGCGATACATGCAAACCAAAAGGCGGCCAGGGAATGCTACTTCCCAAGCTTGAGAATCACACGTTTGGAGGAGGACGAACCAACGAGGGTCAACGTGGTGAATCCTCCATCCCCCCCTTCGCCTTCGGCTTTGGATCTCGACCCAAGGGTTGATAATGATGAGCGTCTGGTGCCGATAGAAGAAAGACAACCTTTATAGATTGAGGCAGGACAATCCTAGAACACCTACATGGGGATCAATTTATCTGACCTCGATAGGCAGTTGTTGAGTGATGTAATCTTGAAAAATAGGGACTTATTTGCGTGGACACCATCCGACATGCCTATCGAGCATAAACCCAAACTTTCTTTGCCACAAACTATCTGTACGCCGAGAAGCCAAGCCAGTGGCGCAAAGGAAAAGAAAGATGGGCAATGATAGAAAAATTGCAGTTGAGTCAGAGGTTACCAAATTCGTAGAGGCTTGGTTCATTCGGGAAGTACATTACACTACATGCCTAGCAAACTAGTCATGGTAAAGAAGTCAAATAGAAAATGAAGGATGTGTACAAATTACACCGATCTCAACAAAGCCTACCCCAAGGATACGTATCCCCTACCAAACATCGATCGACTCGTCGATGGGGCAGCTGGCCATCAGTTCTTGACTTTTTTGGACACATACTCTAGGTATAACCAAATCTGAATGCACCCACAACACAAAGAAAAAATGGCCTTTATAATCGATTCGGCTAATTACTGCTACAGGGTAATGCCATTCGGTTTAAAAAATGCCAGAGCCACCTACCAACGACTCATGGAAAAAATATTCAAAGTAGAAACATGGAAGTATATGTCGACGTCATGGTCGTCAAATCAAGAGATATCTCTACACACAAATGTCTCAGAAGTGTTTTAACAACTTCGCAAGTTTAACATGCGTCTTAATCCAAAAAATGTGTGTTCAGCATAACTGGGGGGAAAGTTCCTAGAATTCATGCTATCAACAAGAGGAATTGAAACTAATCCCGACAAATGTCGAGCGGTTTTAAAAATGTGAAACCCGCAAACCATTAAGGAAGTATAAAGATTAGCCGGGCGGTTAACATCTTTGTCACGATTCCTCCCATGTTTGGCCGAGACGGCCAAACTAATCATAGGATTATTAAAAAAGACGAACAAGTTCGATTGGACCCAAGAGTGTGAAACGGCCTTTCAAGCACTCAAAGCGCGGCTTGGCACAACCCTAATTCTTTCAAAACCAGATCCACTTTCAAGCTTTGTAGTATACTTGTCCATTTTCGATGAGGCAATAAGTGCAATCCTATCTACTTTGTTAGTCGAATGCTCCACGAAGTAGAGAGAAGGTACCAATTGCTAGAAAAGGTAGCACTTAGGCTGGTTCACATGGCTCAGCGTCTTTGTTAGTAATTCCACAGCCATCGCATCATAGTGCGCACCGATTTCCCCACCGCAAAGGTTTTGAGAAAGCCAGAATTAGCCGAACGAATGATGGCTTGGTCATTAGAACTTTCTGAGTTCGATATTGTGTTCGAACTTAGAGGGCAATAAAATCTCAATGTCTTGTTGATTTTGTAAATGAACTCCAACCTACAGGACACTTTGAAAATGGCGTATGGACAATGCATGTCGATGGCTCTTCCAATAACAAAGGTAGCAGAGCTGAAATAATCCTTGAAGGGCCTTTGTGGCTCACACTTGAGTATTCATTACATTTTCAATTTTGGGCATCAAATAACCAAGCCAAATATGAAGCACTATTGGCTGGCTTAAGACTGGCTCATGAAGTTGGAGTTCGGCAGCTGATAAGTTGGACCGATTCAAAGGTGGTGGCAGAACAAGTGAACAACACCTTTCAAGTGAAAGACCCTAACCTATTGAAGTATTACCATAATTTCCACGGGATGCACAACAACTTCGATGAGGTTCAAATAAAACACAAATCACATGAAAGCAACGAGAGAGCTGATCAATTGGCTCGACTAGCGAGCAATAGTCACAAGCTGAGGCAGTTGCGAATTACTCTCCATCTAGAACTTCCTACCCTCAGTATCGCCGCCAAAGAATGCTTTTCGGTCGAACAAGCTATAACAACATGGATGACGGAGATATTTGACTTCATTCTTAATGGCAAGGAACCAACAGACCCCTTATTCGCTAGAAAGCTTCGAACACAAGCTGCTAGATATTTTGTGATCTGAGGAGAGTTGTACCGAAGAGGCTTCTCAACTCCGTTACTGAAATGCATCGACACAGCACAAACCAAATACGTATTAAGGGAAGTCTATAAAGGAATATGTGGATTCTATTCGAGAGGAAGAACTATAGCTGCCAAGGTCTTAAGGGCTAGCTATTAGTGGCCCACCCTCCGAACTGATTGTCCCTAGTTCATTAGAAGATGTGTACAATGTCAAAAGCACGACAACCTCATTAATACTTCGGCCATAGAACTCCATAGCATTAGCTCTCCATGGCCTTTTGCCTTATGGAGGATGGATATCCTCGGACCCTTCCCACCAGGCAAGGGTCAATGCAAGTTCTTACTGTAGCTATCAATTACTTCACAAAGTGGATAGAAGCTGAACCATTGGCTACAATCACCACCGACAATGTTTAAAAGTTTATGTGGAAAAACATCATCACCTATTTTGGCATCCCTCACGCCATAATAACAGACAATGGCCTTCAATTCATATACCATAAACTCAATAAGTTCTTAAAAGACTTGAGAATTTGACACCACTTCACCTCGGTGGAACACCCCCAATCCAATGGCCAAGCAAAAGCTGCAAATAAGGTGATCCTCTCAGAGTGGAAGAAGTGCTTGGGAAATGCCAAGGGGGTTTGGGCTGAAGAATTATTAGAGGTGTTATGGGATTACCGATGCACCCCTCAATCCACAACGAAGGAAACTCCCTTCAAACTAACCTATGGTACCGATGCCATGATCCCTGTGGAAGTTGGAAAACCTTTCTTCCGTCGGTTACAATTAAATGAATATTTTAATGACACATCCCTTTGAGCTAAAATTGATGTGGTGGAAGAAGTACGCAACAAAGCATGGATAGTGGTAGAAGCTTGCAAATAAAGGATGGCTCGGCGGTTTAATGCCAATCTCACAACAAGAGCGTTCAACGAAGGTGACTTGGTTTGGAGGGCGTAGGGAGCGGTAAGAAAAAACCCGCGAGAAGGAAAGCTAGCAGCTAATTGGGATGGCCCATTTAGGGTCAAACATTGCTTAAACAACAAAGCATATAAGTTAGAAGAACTCTAGGGAAGGATCATTCCGAGAACGTGGACCTCAACACACCAGAAGATTTATTATAGTTAGGTCTTGATGTAATGTGATAATCATAATTTTTAATCTTGCATGTAAATGCGTAAAGGTGTGTCGCCACCGGCCCAAACGGGCCTCGGCGGTCGCGAAGACGGTCGAGCTCGCTTTTATTTTGGTTTTGAAAATGTATTGGATTATTAGAACGACTTGTTCTCAAACTGAGACCTTGTCGATCTTATCCAATTTATTTATTAAAAGTCTCACCAATCCATGTTAATCCCAAGCGGGACCCTCCATGGATTAGCGGTTTTCATAAAAGGAGGGTTCTTTGGAGTCGCCACCAATGTTTTACTCAAAACATTGGAAAAAGGGATAAGGCAATCGATTCAAAAATCGACTTCGGCCATTACAACCAGAGTCGGGTAAGGGAGTCGGTTACGCGTGGGGAAGGTGTTAGCACCCCACAGCGCCCCTTTCGGGTTCCCTATGACAGATTATTTCTAAAATAACAATATAAAATTACTAAATTACCCCTATTTATTATAAGCGATTATAAATTAACTATCTACATGATGACAGTTAAATATGCACACAGAAAGCAGTAAAAGGAAGGATTTTGAAGAAGAAACCTTTGAAGCGTGCTTTTTATATATTTCGTAAAACTGGGAAGCTTTTTGGCGTTCCCTCGCTCTACAAGCCCGCTCGCTCCCTTCCTATAAAATTTTGACTATGGAAATCCGGAGGATTTCCCTTCGACTAGGTTCGATCCTCAAGCAAAATGGCTCGGGGCTCAAGAACTTCGTCGGATCAACTCTCCGAGTGATTTCTAGGCAGAGCACTGCTCAAAAAAACCCAGAATACTCAAGAAGAGGGTTAAAACTCAGTGTAAAAGTGTGTTATGACGTCAAAATGACGCCATATTTATAGGGAACAGGCGCAATACGGGCTATGGAATCAATACGGCCGTATTGAAATTTTTGAACTTCAATACGGTCGTATTGAGTTCAATACGGCCGTATTGAAATTCAGAAATTTCAATGCGCCCGTATTGAGTTCACTGCGGCTGTATTGAAGCTTCAATACGGCCGTATTGATTTCAGTACGGCCGTATTGAAGTTTCAGAAACTTCAATACGCCGTATTGAGTTCACTGCGGCCGTATTGAAGCTTCAATACGGCCGTATTGATTTCAGTACGGCCGTATTGAAGTTTCAGAAACTTCAATACGCCGTATTGAGTTCACTGCGGCCGTGTTGAAGCTCCAATACGGCCGTATTAAGTTTAGTACGGCCGTATTGGGCTTCATTCCCTCCACTTCCTTATTTTAAGCTACTCTAAGACCTCTAAACCCACAGATAGCCATCCTATGGTCTTCTAGGAGTCCTTCTGGCTGACTTTCCTTCGATCTTTGAGGGTCTTCGAGTTTTATTTCCGACCCGGACAATTTTAGGGGTCTACAGCTGCCCCCCCTTTACTTAGTCGGACGGCCTTTTGGTGTACCGGCTGACAAGTAAAGGAGTTGACCCAATTGTCCGGGTGATGTACCGACCTTCTGACTTGTAATGTCTTCCGGTGGAAAATTGTTGAGTGGCCTCTCCAGGTGAGTGCATACCTCGGTGCTTCTGACATCCTCGGCAGCTGAGTTTACCCTCTCCAGGGTCAACTTCACTCGATGCCCGAGCCGGAAGTTGTACACCGACGTGTCTCTGACGACGCTGATGGTTGAGTACCGCCTCTCCAGGCCTAGCCTCACTCGACGCCCGAGCCGGAAGCTAGACACCAGTGTTTTAACATCACTGATGATTGAGTACCCGCCTCTCCAGGCTCTGCTTCGGTTGTTTCTGACGACCTAGGCAGCTGAGTTTGCCCTCTCCAGGGTCAACTTCACTCGATGCCCGAGCCGGAAGTTGTACACCGACGTGTCTCTGACGACGCTGATGGTTGAGTACCGCCTCTCCAGGCCTAGCCTCACTCGACGCCCGAGCCGGAAGCTAGACACCAGTGTTTTAACATCACTGATGATTGAGTACCGCCTCTCCAGGCTTAGTCTCGCTCTTTGTTCGAGCCGGAAACTAAGCACCTTTGTGACGACGGTGAGCAGTGTGAGTTTCGCCTCTCCGGGCTTTGCTTTGCTTGCTGCCCAAGCTGGAAGCTGTGAGTACCGCCTCTCCAGGCTTAGCTTCACTCTTTGTTCGAGCCGGAAGCTAAGTACCCTTGTGACGACGGTGAGCAGTGAGTACCTCCTTTCCAGAGATAGCTTCGCTCATTGCTCGAGCCGGAAGCTGCATACCTCCGTGTTTGTGACAACGGGGTAGCGTGAATATCTCCTTTCCAGGGATTTGTGATGATTTTGTCTCCACAGTCCACGATGCTGCTTCGACGGTTGTTTTTTGATTTTTGTGCCACTGAGGGCTGGATAACGCAGGGATCCCTCTAGGGGATGTGCAGTTACTCATAGGTTCTTGTGTCCCAACTTTCCATTGCGTAGTTGGTGCCCACTGGGGAATTTCTGATTCCTTTGGGGTGCAGACACAAAGATACTCTTTCTGATGTGAGCGGTGCCTTATGATTGGCTGACGTCCTTTCGACGTTGGTGGAGTATCCCGGTTATCCTTGTTCGGGTGTCTCTTTTGGTTTTCTGATTTTGCTGCCTCTGTGTAGGCTGTTTTCCACTGGGGGATTTTGTCGTTGATTTTGATTAGCCTCTTCTGTTAGGCATATCGCCTTGATGTTCAATGATTGGCTGAGAGCCAGATTCCACTTGGGGAATGATTATTGATCTTTTTATGATTTTTCCTTTTGAAGGAGTGCCTCTTGAGTAGGCGATTGGGGATTTGGGGATCTTATGTATCCCAGAGTATTTTTTAGGAAGCCTCTGCAGGCTTAGCCTCACTCAACGTCTGAGTTGAAGAGCTATCTTCACTGAGGAAGTTTTAAAGTCCTTTGACTTGGATATTCTTCTTGGGCGATCGTGTTTCCATTAGGGACTTTGACGATCTTGCTTGATAGCTCTTGCTGGGGATTTTGAGTCCAAGAACGTGAGTTGAGGTTTCTCTGGGGAGTATTATTTCTGCGAGCCTCTCCAGGCTCAATTATTCTTTGATGTGGAGGATGAGGAGTATTTTGGTAAGCCTCTCCAGGCTCAGTTATTCTGTACAAACTGTTAAGTATTGTTTCGGCAAGCCTCTCCAGGCTCGGTTATTCTGCGGGAGTATTATTTCGGCAAGCCTCTCCAGGCTCAGTTATTCTGTGCAATCTTTTTGTTGGATTTTCTATATCCTTGCCTTTTTCATTTTCGGCTTTTTCTGTATTTTGCCTTTTCTTCTGATTTGGCTTTTTCTGTATTTTGCCTTTTTATGTTTTTGGCTTTTGCTGTACAGAATTTAAATTGCTAGAGAATTTAAAATCAAACAGTGGAAATTTTCATTAAATAGAAAATAAGTTTGTACGAGAGAAATCAAAAGAAATCAAAAGATGGGACACAGCCCAAACAAACTAAATGCATAAAAATTAAAGGAAGCAATCCGGTCTTCACTCATCGGCCGGCGGATCCTGAGGAGGAGTGGGGTAGTGGCTATGGAGCCAGACTGAGAGGTTGTCGAAACCCTGCACCAAGCTGTCTAGTCGAGTATCGGTACTCTGCTGCCATGTACCGACACTATGCTGAAAAGCATCGAATCGCGTGTCGATGCTCTGCTGAAAAGCATCGAATCGCGTGTTAATGCTTTGCTGCAGTGTGTCGAAGCGGGCGTCAAAGTATCCCCTGTCTGACCGTGATGTGCTAGCCTCTGGCTGCGGGGCGTCGCCTCCCTCAAAGTCGAGGTTGTTGAGGAGGTCGTCGAAGGTCTCGAGGCCATCTACACGCACAAACCCCCCTCCTGGCGATCTAGCGATGATCTTCATGTTAATCAGGGTGGAGGCACCAATCAGCTTCGGCGCCAATGCCCCTGGCTCTGCACCATCGGGACATCCCCATGTCTCCGCCAGCTGTGAGAGGAGCGGGGCAACCAAGATGTACCCCTGTCTGGACTCTCCTCCCTCTCGTACCCCAAGCTTCTTCACGTGCTCGAGGAAGAAATATCCAGGATTGGCCTTCCGGCCGGTGGCCATGCAATATAAGGCCAGCAGATCCGGCCGTGTAATCGACTCCGGACTCTTGGACCTGCCATGAATAGTACTGGTGAGGATCTTGTGACAGATCCTAAGAGCAGTCGGGAGCCGGGAGCCCTTCACCCCTGAATGATAATCCCGTCGGCCAGTGAGCAAACTCCACATCTCAACCGGAGTCCACCGATCAGGCCACTCGCATATGGCATCTCGGAATGCCAGCTGATCAGTGCGGCTGAAAAACCCTGCCTGGACGTTGAACTCGTCCAACGTCAGCGAGCGGTATCCTTCATTCATCCAGAAATCCACCGCGCAAACATCCTCCCCATAGCTGTTAGTCGACTCCGTGACGCCGACTGTAGCCAAGAACTCCTTCGTGGCCGTCAAATATAGCTGGGATGGTGGATTAAGGACAAATCCCCATCCTATGGCGTCGAAGTAGTTCCTGACATCATTTTCCAAGCCCACTGCTCTGAGAAGCTCAAAGTCGAGCACCCTTGACGGCTCGATGGTGAACGTCTCTATAAGCTGTAGCCGGTCCCGGTGTCGATCTGTCATTACACGTCTGGCCGGGGCTCTCTGCCTTTTGCAAGAAGATTCTGCCATTTCTGATAATCTTTGTAGGAATGCACTCACAAGCAAGGAATGTGGAGAATGAAGAAAGGTATGCAAAATGAGGGAGGGGAGGTCTTATTTATAGGCAAAATTCCGCCAATACGGCCCGTATTGGATTCAATACGGCCGTATTGGCCTTTCCATTGATGTACAAAGTTTACAATCAATATGGACCGTATTGGATCCAATACGACCGTATTGGGGTTCAGTACGGGCGTACTGGATTTTAATACGCCCGTATTGGAGTTGAATCGTTGTACTTAACGTTAACTCCAATACGACCGTATTAATACCAATACGGGCGTATTGGATTTTTCTGATTTTTTTTTTTTTTTTTTTTTTTTTTTTTTTTTTTTAAATATAAACAGAGAATAAGTGATCTTCTAGTACACCTATCATCTGTATGCATGTATGCAAATGAGATGCACCTAATTCTATTTGATTCAGTTTTTCAAAAGAATTAATCGATGCGTTCTTTGTTTGGATCTTGCCATTCCTCCAGACAGACTGTGCTTTGCCGATTTCTGTAACCGAGGAATGATGCGTATTTGATTTTTGGTGTCATCAACCAAATGATTCTCCCTTCCTTTAGAAGATGTGTCAACCCTCCTATTGACCACTATATCTCCATGTTTCCTCTTAGATTATTCAAAAATCTTTGGGACAAGGGAGAAGAGAAGGAAAGGATATATGTTTTCAAAAGTTTGTGTTTTAGAGGGGATTATTTTATTTTTGAAAAATGGATTTTGTAAGAATGGCTGGCCATGGTAGGCTTATTGTGTTTAGGTTTGTTCGATTAAACACTTATGAGATTAAGCACATCTTTGTTATTAATGATTGTGCTTTGACAACTTGGATAGCTTTTCTTGAGCCCCTTGTTGAATTCAATTGATGGTACCATCATGGATTTATTTTGTTTTTCGATTGTCCTAACTTTTGCCTAAAACACCCATTTGTGGAGTTTTAGCGGGCTTTTGTTTTTGTTCATTATTTTGTAACCCTAATTTTTGCCTAGGTCACCCTTTTGTGGGATTCCTAGCGGGTCTTTTGCTCTTATTTTTGTGCAGTCCCCTTTTTGGGTTTCCTGCCGAGCTTTTTGTTTTTTAGGATTTTTGTCCTGAATGGATTTCTTTTTATCCATGACGGCACTTATTGAGGCCAAGAAAGGGTGCTCCAAGTTGTCGTGCACATTTCCACACAAAATGATGTGGGTTTATTGATTATTAAGACGATTTTAACCTCACTTATGTTCATTCAAACAGGGTTAAATAATGTGGTTTAGAATTTTATTGCAAGCAAGAAAAGAAGCAATAAGAAATAATGAAGAATGATTTTATTATAATCATAGTGGAAACATGTGCCCTATCGAGGCTCGGGGGTCGGGCTGTCCCCGAGGAGTGATCTCTAATAGTCACTGAATTTACACATCCCTATTAGAAGGAAAAGGACACTTGATGACGACAGCTGGCCTTGACGTTTGTGAACCAGCCTTCCTAAAGATCTGGCTTAAAGAACGTCGAGAAGGATCTTGATTCCTCTTCGTTCTTTGATCTTTAACAGGGTTGTATCCTAACCCTTGTTTCCCCGGATTGTCCTTGATAATGGGTAGCTCCGGGATTCCTTGGGAGTCCTTGCCTAATCCTTGTCCTGGCAAGTATCCGTTCTTAGTGAGCATATGGGTTACCTTCTTCATTTCTCGGGGAAACGTTTCAACATTGGCGATCTCCAATGCTTGGAAGGCGGTTTCTAAAGCTTCCTCTGCTGCATCTACGTAAGGTATGGTGGATGGCTTGCTGATGAGTATGTCATCTTCAGCTTGTACGGTCACCAGTTTGTCATCCACTATGAATTTGACTTTCTGGTGGAGCGTAGAAGGAACAGCTTTCGCATCATGAATCCAAGGTCGGCCGAGGAGACAGCTGTATGCGGGAGTAATGTCCATCACTTGGAATTCGACATTAAAGATAGTGGGTCCAATTTGGATTGGAAGATTGATCTCTCCCACCACTTCTCTTTTAGAACCATCGAAGGCTCGAACGATCATGTTGCTCGGGCGCATTTGGACTCCCTTGATTGCCACTTGATCCAGAGTTATTTTCGGCATCACATTCAAGGAAGATCCGTTATCCACCAAGACTTTAGCGATGTGATACTCCTTGCACTTTACAGAGATGTGCAAGGGCTTGTTGTGGTTCGGTCCCTCAGCGGGGATTTCTTCATCGGTGAAAGTGAGGTGATCATTAGCCTTGATGTGACTAACAATCCCCTCAAACTTGTCTTGGGATATGGTGTGTGATACATACGCCTCGTTCAAGACTTTCAACAGAGCTTGCCGATGCGGTTCGGAGCTTAGGATCAACGACAACAAAGTGATCTTCGCTGGTGTCTTGTGAAGTTGATCCACAATGGAGTACTCGCTCTGTCTGATGAATTTTAACAGCTCATCAGTCTCCTCCTCGGATTCTTTTTCCTCGGTTTTATCTTTTCCTTTTTCTTTATTCTTGGGGGCTTTATCATGAAGATCTTCGGGAGTGTAGATCCTGCCACTCCTAGTCATGCCCCCAAGTCCAGCGATATTAGAGATATCACTGTCGGCAGAAGTATGGATGTCGTATATCCATGGCACAGCCTTATTCGATTCGTAAGGGAAAGGTCTTGGTGCGACAATCCTTAAGGGCGTGGGACCTTCCCCTTTTTCTGTCTTGATTACCAACAACGGCGTCGTCGTGTGTTCGCTTTGCGCAGTTGTTGGTTTGCATTTTATCACAAATGGCGTGCGATCCATTCTGAACATACGCATCGATTAATTCTTTCTTTTTATTAATCTTTATTATTAATTACCAAGAGAGATAAATGCAAAATGAATGACTAATGAGATGCAAAGGCAATAAATCTCAAAAATACGATTTTATTCATTAAAGAAAGTGTACAACTTTTATACAATGCTTTGAAGCAATTTTTTACAATAAGAGAAAAGCCGGTAAAAACCCACAGGCGGGTTCATATTTCTTTGCCATTCATCTTCGGCTTCCTCGACATGACGACCCATTGCTTCAATCTGCGTATGGACCGCTTGGCTCATATCGTCACTGATTTTTTGAGCCTCCTTCGCTTTCTGAGTATAGTAGTTGATCATGGCCTGTAGCTCATTAAGCTCGTCTTCGGCTCGATCCTTCTCCTTTTGGAGTTTGGCCATTTGTGCCAATCCTTCCCTTTCCTTTCTGCGGAAATCGGAAAGGTTTGCGGCTCGTCGTTGAGCGACTTCCCGCCATTGCTGTGCGTCGGATCGAGTCAGAAACAAATCATCTTGCATGTCCTTGATCAACTGTGCCTGCTTTGAATACTCGGCATCAAGGTGTGCTATCTTCATGTTGACTTCTTGGAGTTGACTACTCGGTTCAACCTTTGGCATTTTGGGTGTCCGGGAAGCCTCCTCATTGAGGTTAGCACACTCATCCTTGAGCCGCTCTATCTCGTGGTCTTTCTTCTTGCATTGCCTTTGAAGACCATCAATAGTAAAACTGGATTCTTCATTTTTCTCTTCAAGAACTCTCATCTGAGCTCCCATGATTTCCAGTTTCTTGGTCAAGGCGTCAACTTGCTCTTGCAACACCTTCCTTGTTGCTGTGGTTGCACAAGAAGTGGATGGTTGAGGCACCCCCCTCTCGCTCCTCCATTTCTCATGATCAATGGAGACGGATACCCGAGGCTTTCCAAGCTCGAGATCTCCCTCATAGGTTGGTCTCTCCCACGCTCTCATGACAGCGTGCATGTCCTTCTGATGTTCGGAATCGAAGGAGAAGCACAACCCTCCAAGCTCCTCTATAGTAGGAATGGTCTGAGTCCTCATCAGTTGCCTCATAACCAATCTAGGTGAGTAGGCTATGCAACCTCTGAGGCCCATCAATGGTATGCTTGGATAACTGCCGCATCTCATCAATACATGGCTTGGACGGAACCAAGGGCAAACCCACGTGAAGTGCTCGCTACTCCACTGTCCCATCTCTTCCTTCCACTCGGAAGCATATCGGCGGCGTACGGGAATTTTCGAAAAACTCCTCAAAGGGTCGGGCAAGGTCCCCATATGACTAGAGGCATAGAAATGAGTGATGCTCCACACATACAGCAAGGAGGTGCAGCATCGGATGATTTTTCCTTGCTTCTGTCGAGACAGATGAACAAAGAGTAAGGTGTCGGCAAGAATAGCAGGCACGGGACTCTTCATGTGTACGTCCCAAGCGAAGAAAGCGTCCATTGCAGCATGGTCCACTGTGTTAGCGTGAAAGGGGAATAGGATCATCCCAAACACAGCTAACGCTAGAGTCTTGTTGAAAGCTAACCAATCTCCCTCACCAGCCAAGGAAGAAAGGTGGTCTTCAATCGTAGCAAGCTTCCAACCCTTGATACTGCCGTTCCCTACTAAGGCAGCTGATTGTAGTGGTAGTTTGACCTGAGTGGCTACTCTTTCTACGGCCACATGGTTCCCCTGAAAAAGGTAAACCCCAGCTGATTTAGGCCACCGTAACATGAGCTCGTACTCCTCTAGAGTAGGAACCAGGTCAAACTGGGGGAACTCAAAACAGTGCAGATCGGGACTCCAGAAGTGAACCAATGCCCTCAGAAAAGCTGGATCCACACAAATCCTCATCAAATCGAGAACTCGCCCATAAGATTTCTCAAACTCGACGCGAGCCTCTCTTGACATCAAGGTATAGAGGTGATCCAACCTCTCAGCACGGTATAATAGGAAGTCCACTTTCTTTAATGGCCTTTGCACCTCCCTAGACCTCTCCATAATCTACAATACAATGCATGATATGAGATGATGGCGATGAATATGCATGCATAGTGTTTATTCAACTAAGCATTATCATGTTTTCGGGATATTCCTAAGATGATGCATGATATTGCTTGGTTTGGATAAATACGTATTTTTTCTTTTTGAGTATTTTGTATTTTTGTGTATTTTGGGTGAAAAGGGAAACTACCTATATGAATGCAATGGAGGCAGATGTTAACACCATGTACTAGAAAATCTTTATTTCTATTTATTCTTATTTTTTTTATTGTAAACAAGAATGTTGTATGTTTAAAAGGTGCAAATATATGCTCATACAATGTCACATAAAAAATGCACACACAATTCACTCATCCACGAACAGTCACGAGCGAATCACGAGGTAGGGGTATCCTGCAGAAATGGTGCATATTCAAGGTAGGTTCTAACTGTTCTCACCAGTCCAAGGCCCCCAAGGTGCCCCCATTATAGGGACCCAATTCCTCTCATCGTAGGTCGATGGAAAGCTCCAACGCACCGTCGGACTCAAGTTCATGGTTATCACCTTGAGTGATGTTTTCCGACAACGGTCTACGGGCACCTATAGACCCATTCGACAACCGGCCGTACTAACATCCACTCCCTATGGTTAATCACTCATGCCCCCGGGTATAGAGGGAACTGTTGTGTGCAAAGGTTTGTGTGCAGTTTTTATTTCAAACAATTGCGTAAATTTAAAAATACAACAGTTATTAAAGCCATATAATAAATCATGTTATCATACAAGCAAGGGGTAATAGAGTAATTTTAACTATTATTTGTTAAAAACAATCTGTCACTAAATGGGATTGACTCTCGAAGCTTCCCCAGTGGAGTCGCCATCTGTCGCCACCGGCCCAAACGGGCCTCGGCGGTCGCGAAGACGGTCGAGCTCGCTTTTATTTTGGTTTTGAAAATGTATTGGATTATTAGAACGACTTGTTCTCAAACTGAGACCTTGTCGATCTTATCCAATTTATTTATTAAAAGTCTCACCAATCCATGTTAATCCCAAGCGGGACCCTCCATGGATTAGCGGTTTTCATAAAAGGAGGGTTCTTTGGAGTCGCCACCAATGTTTTACTCAAAACATTGGAAAAAGGGATAAGGCAATCGATTCAAAAATCGACTTCGGCCATTACAACCAGAGTCGGGTAAGGGAGTCGGTTACGCGTGGGGAAGGTGTTAGCACCCCACAGCGCCCCTTTCGGGTTCCCTATGACAGATTATTTCTAAAATAACAATATAAAATTACTAAATTACCCCTATTTATTATAAGCGATTATAAATTAACTATCTACATGATGACAGTTAAATATGCACACAGAAAGCAGTAAAAGGAAGGATTTTGAAGAAGAAACCTTTGAAGCGTGCTTTTTATATATTTCGTAAAACTGGGAAGCTTTTTGGCGTTCCCTCGCTCTACAAGCCCGCTCGCTCCCTTCCTATAAAATTTTGACTATGGAAATCCGGAGGATTTCCCTTCGACTAGGTTCGATCCTCAAGCAAAATGGCTCGGGGCTCAAGAACTTCGTCGGATCAACTCTCCGAGTGATTTCTAGGCAGAGCACTGCTCAAAAAAACCCAGAATACTCAAAAAGAGGGTTAAAACTCAGTGTAAAAGTGTGTTATGACGTCAAAATGACGCCATATTTATAGGGAACAGGCGCAATACGGGCTATGGAATCAATACGGCCGTATTGAAATTTTTGAACTTCAATACGGTCGTATTGAGTTCAATACGGCCGTATTGAAATTCAGAAATTTCAATGCGCCCGTATTGAGTTCACTGCGGCTGTATTGAAGCTTCAATACGGCCGTATTGATTTCAGTACGGCCGTATTGAAGTTTCAGAAACTTCAATACGCCGTATTGAGTTCACTGCGGCCGTATTGAAGCTTCAATACGGCCGTATTGATTTCAGTACGGCCGTATTGAAGTTTCAGAAACTTCAATACGCCGTATTGAGTTCACTGCGGCCGTGTTGAAGCTCCAATACGGCCGTATTAAGTTTAGTACGGCCGTATTGGGCTTCATTCCCTCCACTTCCTTATTTTAAGCTACTCTAAGACCTCTAAACCCACAGATAGCCATCCTATGGTCTTCTAGGAGTCCTTCTGGCTGACTTTCCTTCGATCTTTGAGGGTCTTCGAGTTTTATTTCCGACCCGGACAATTTTAGGGGTCTACAAGGTGTACTCTTTTCCTTGACTGGTCTTTTTTCCTCTTAAAAAATTGTGAAAAGGGGTTTTTGGCCAGCAAGGTTTTTAACGAGGCACCAATCATATGGAATACACAATTCACCTTGATCTCCTCAAACATGCTCCTATACCATTTGTAGAAGTAATATTCAACAATTTCCCCCTCCCAAGTGACCCACTCGGCCAAGGATTTACCTTCAGTTTTTTAAGCAACAAGGGTTTTTGATGGAATCACACTAAGACCAAGAAGACCAAGAGGTGATATATTGAAGGAGGCAAGAGGAATGGGTTAGTTTTGAAAACCATAAGAGGAGTGGGACTACTTTTGGGCCTTAGCTCCTAAGTTTTTATTAGTATAGGATTTATTCCTAATTTTTTCCTTGTCTTTAATTTCCTATTTTACCCTTGTATTTTGGGGTGTCTTAGTCATAGGATTTATTTTTTACTTGTATTTCCCATTTTACCCTTGTATTATGGGGTGTCTTAGATTATGGGATTTTATTTTATAGTTAGAGTATTTTTATTAAGGTTGGAAACTAGGCCTAGACATGTTTTTTGGTGGCATTGGATTTATTTTTGGACTTGGCAAGGCTTAGGCCCAAGTGGAGGGCACCTAGGTTGCATGGTCTTATCATGCACCTAGATGTAGCTTAACCAAACCCAAAGATTCCATCCTTGGCCACCAAGTAGCATCTAGGGTTAATTTAGGTTTCATTTGAAGTGCATTTGGATTGCATTACTTGGCCATGCACTCTCAAATGTAACCATAAATGCATCCTCCCTTCTATAAATACCCTAGGCTAGCCTCCTTGTAAATACTTTGGAAATTAATATAGAGTGAGCTTTTTGTGCCTTTATATTTTCCTTAGTCTCTCTTGGTCATTTTCGGCCAAGAACCCTACCTATCTCCACCTTGAGTAAAAACCCTAGGAGTGGCCTTCATCTACCTTGGAGTGAGCCAAACCCTAGAGTACCTCTCAAGCATTCCATCAAACACCTTTTATCCTTCCTCCATTTTTTGGTCACCACCACCATCGAAGGCTAGGCCTTTGAAGAACTAAGATCCGTGGAGTCTAGGAGTCCTCTCATTGATCATCCTTCTTCCATCAATGCTAGGAAGTCTTCCATCAGTTTCCCTCCCGAGTGACCCACTCAGCCAAGGATGTACCTTCGATTTTTTACACAACAAGGTTTCCCTCCCGAGTGACCTACTCAACCAAGGATGTACCTTCAATTTTTTCAACAACAAGGTTCCCCTCTCGAGTGACCCACTCGGCCAAGGATGTACCTTCGGTTTTTCATGCAACAAGGTTTCCCTCCCAAATGACCCACTTGGCCAAGAATGTACCTTCAGTCTTTTACGCAACAAGGTTTCCCTCCCGAGTGACCTACTCGGCCAAGGATGTTGGAGGAGGCCCATGGGCTAAGGGCCCAACTACTAGGGCTATGGCAAGGAGGATCCAAGAGGAGTGGGCCCAAGCTCAAGGAAAGCCCATCACACTTTTTAGTTGGGTTTTGATTCAAGCCTAAGTAGAGTAGGAGTATTGTAGGTTTGGGCCTTAGGGCTTGTATTTTCTTTTAGGCCTTGTATTTCGACCACTTAGACTAGGAATTTCATTTCATGGTCATTTGAATTTAGGGTTTAATTAGGGTTGCATGTGTATATTCATTAGAATGTAATTAGCCTTGCATTTGGTATGCATTTCGGCCATGTGCACACATGCACATGGTGTGACCGAAATGCAACTCAAATGGATGATAAATTACATTCCAAATGAGTGCACATGGGTGGGTGACCGGGTTTGGCTCCAAAATTTGAATTTTGAATTCAAATTTTGGACGCCCAAGGTTAAGTAAACCATACCATGGTTTCACTTAACCTTAGGCTAACCCATGGTTTACCTAAACCTAATTTTCACTATAAATTCAATATGGCCGAAAGTTTGTAACACTTTTGGAATTTATGAATGAGATTTCTATCTTTGAACTCTCTCCTCTCCGAAAGTCTCTCACATAACCTACCTCTACCCTACTTGAGCTCCTCTCTTTGTAGAGCTAGGTTGCCATACTTCTTCCGGATTTAGCTTGGTCAAAGCATTGGTTACATTGATTCTTCTTGGAGCTTCCTTCCTTGCCATACTTCCAAGGAACCGAGAAGGATTAGAAGGTGTTCTTTGAGGATTCACCAAGTGGAACCTCATCAAGTGGTATCTAGAGCTTTGGTCTTCAAGAGATAAGCTCCTATTTCTTGTCTTTTGATTGTTTGATCCGTGGTTCATCCTTGTTCATCTTTGTGTTCTTGTCAATTTTTGAGTTTAATCTTTCCTAGATCTAATTGTGCCTAAAAATTGATGGATCTAGTTGTCATGTTGATTGAATGATTCATCTATGCGTTTATGTTCAATTGCTTTTCATGAATCATGCTCCATTTCTTATGCCTATAGGAAAATTCTGCCTATGTTCATTTTGTTTTGCTTGAGTCTTATTTGAAATTTTTTTTGGTCATTGTGTGTTTGAGTATTTTCTTTTTGAATCCATGTCTAGAAGTCATGTGTAGTTCTTTCTTTGTTGAAAATTCTTAGCTATGCTTGTTTAACTTTTTGTTTTCATTTTCTTGTGAACATTTTCTGGATTTGGCCGAGATCCTTTTAGTCCGTGTGTGCTCATAATTTTGATTTTAAATTGAGTTCATAAACTACTATTAGATCATTAGTATTTTTCTTAGATTTTAGGTTTCTTATGTTCTAAAATGTCTTACAATTTTTTGCTTCAATCCGTGAGTTTAATCTTGTGTGTGTGTTGATTGCTGAAAATTTGTGTTTAACTCAATTTGAAATTTGAATTTAGGAGCCAAAACCGTGCCATGTGTTAAAAACAAAGCAAGTGTCAAAAGCATGTTCCATTTCATCTCATTTTGACCTAATTTTCTTTTCATTTACATCTTAATTTTGAAACGGTTTTTGGTGCTTTGGAAAAGTGTGACCGAGAGTGTGTGCTTGCAAATTTTAAAAAAGGAAAAAGGCATCTCCTAAGATAAAAAAAATATATATATATAGAACAAAGTTCAAAAAAAAATGCAAAAGCAATTTGATTATAAAAAAAATAGCTAAACCTAATTCCTCAAAGTAAAATCCAAACAAAGGAGATTGTATGACTTGTGTTGCATCTCGGTTGCTTGTGTAGTGCATTACTATATGTTTTCAGCTTATACTTGTTGAGTGTTTTGATTTGTCATTCATAATCTAGAACCTATCTAGGATTCTTCTTTCTTGTTCTAGCCTATTCCTTGTTCTTTGTTCATCTATATTGTCTTCTCCTAAACTCCATTCTTATCTTCCTTAAATCTCAATTTTCTTGGCTGTTTGTGCTCATTATTGTACTCAAGTGTGACCTAGTTTTGACCTATTCTATCTCCATAGAAGCTAGTTCTACAAGGGTCATCAAAAGAGGACTAAGAAAAGGAGGAGTAAGGCGACCAAGAGAACTCTCGGATTGGCTACCAAACATTCAAACACCAAACACTTTTCTTGCTGGACTTTTGTGGCTGCTGGACTTACACACATCCGAGGAGACACATTGGAGTTCATTTCATTTTGTATTGAATTTAAAAATAATAAAAACAACAGAACATTAGTGACGGATTTAGAGACCAAATTTTCCTTACTAATTTGAATTTTCATTGTAAAATTGGTCTCTAATTCTTCACTAATTTTTGGTGGCTATTTTTGAAAAAATTCTTGAAGCCACTTGTTTAATTTCTGTTCAGCTTTTAATTACCTTGTAATTGGCCATTTTTAGGAGTGTCTTGGGTGTGTCTTTGGTACACAACCATCTCTCCTTAGTTACTTAATTTCGTTAGACTTGGTGGGAGTGGTCCTTGATTGGTCTTTGGTACCTCTCAAGCTCTCACCTTAAGAAAACGTTTAGATAGCTTTTAATTTCTTGCAATCCTTATTTGTTTAGTTGTTAACTCGTCTAGTTTTTCATTTATCACATTTCATTAAAAATATTTTCATTGAAAAGATTTTTGGTGGAGATTAACTACAAGGGGGATTAGTAATTTTTACTTGAAGAGGCTTGGTTATTAAGTAGCTCTTAGTAGCTCACCTCCCTCCAAAGTTCAATTTGTATACTTAGTCCTCCAAGTACTTAGTCTTAACCTTTAAAAAAAAAGTTGCTTCAAAAACATCTTTCATTAAAAGAAATCTTTCTCCTATAGTGGAAGAATTTTCTACTCCTCATAGTGATAGTAATTCAAGTGATTACAATGATATTGCCAAAGTATCACATGAATTAAGATCACTCAAAATTTGGAAAGAGCAAGAGTCCAAACAAAGACTCAAAGAAAAACTTGAAAGAGAGGCTCAACTTGCTCTTTTGGAGGAAGAAATTCGTTTATTGAAGTAAAAAGAAGAAAAATTGCATCATAGACACCGAAGTAAACATAGCTCCCAAGCCCATAGTTCAACCCTAGGAGAATCTATGCATGATGATAGCCTAGCCTTAGGTGATCATTACCAACAACCTCCTAGAAGAGTTCATAGGACCCCCAAAACTAGGGAATCTAGGGTAGATCTCCCTTATTTTCATGGCAAAGATGATGTTGAGGGGTACCTTGATTGGGAAATGAAGGTTGAACAAATCTTCACTTGCCACCAAGTGAATGAAGAAAGAAAAGTGTCTCTAGCCACCTTAAGCTTTCAAGGCCATGCCATGTATTGGTGGACATCCCTTGTTAGGTGATGGAAATCTAATCCCCAAGGATCCCTTTGTAGGAGGTAAGACCAAGAAGGGTGAAGGTTGATCCAAGGAGGCTCACACTTGAAGACCATTGGGCCTTTAACTAGGTCCATGGTTAGGAGGCTAGAGGAGGCTTCTAGAGAGGAGATGCTTCTTAGACCTATGCTCAATATGAGTATTGAGTATGATTCCTCTTTTTAGTATCATAGTCTCTATTGTACATACATTGTATAGTTTGATTTCTTGTACCTTGTATATAGTAGATACTTGTATAGGTGTATTTTTGCCTTTGTATTTGTGAGGCACTTTATTTCCTTTTATTAGCTATTGTATATTGTTTTTAGGGAAGGTTACTTGGGCACTTTAACTCCATTTAACCTAATCTAGAAATATACTATTTTCTTATTTTTCTAGTAGTAGGATTGGGAGTGGCATTAGCAAGCTAGAGAGTGTGACTAGAAAGCTAGAGAGTGTTACTAGCAATTGGACAAAGAGATGGACCTAGGATAAATTTTTGATATTAGACTCATTTTACTCCTAATTTTTCATAGATTTGATTTAGCTAGGTTCCATTCACATTGGATGAACCTAACTAAACCAAATCAACATTTTTCAAAACCGGTTGGAGTAAAATAAAGTCCATGAGCCGCCCACCTTGATTTGTGTTCACATTGCTTGTTCACACTCAAGCTTAGAAGCTTGAAGCACAAGCTTCTCCTTAGCTTGCTTACCAAGCAAGCTAAGTGAGTAGCTTGCTCTCCAAGCCTCTAGACCATGGATGGTTAGCTAGACCTTACCATAGTTCCTAGTGAACCATGGTTAAGGCTAGCTTGCTCTCCAAGCTTCCTACTCCTATATTTTCGTTTTTCCTTCATTGTAAAACACTTTTGGATGTATAGAGATTTCATTTCTGAAATATTGTTCAGATTACTCTCTTCTAAAAGTCCCTAAACCTCTTTGATATTCATCCAATTCTCTTATCCCTTCATTGAAGAGTGTGGTGAGAATTGAAGGGGCTTATCTCTTCAACAAGGAGTGGCGCCTCTTGGGAGAGTTCTCCACCAAACCTTGGTGGTTCTAAGGCCTCCTCCTCCATAGGAGACCTTAGCCAAGCTTAGGAAGAATCAAGGAGCCGAAGATCTAGGGAGGAACTTGAAGAGGATTCACATCAATCCAGATTCTCCAAACAAGTTTTCCATCATTAGGGATAGGCGTCTCCATAATGACCCTCCAATTCAATATTGGAATGAATTAAGGAGTGTCTTGAGAAGGAGACACATTCCCTCTTACTATACTAGGGAGCTTATCAACAAGCTCCAAAGACTCCATCAAAGAAATATGACTGTGGAAGAATATAGACAAACCATGGAGTTGTATTTAATGAGGGCTGGCATTAGGGAGGAAGAAGATATTACCATTGCTAGATTTTTGAGTGGTTTGACTTTTGAGATAAGAGATAAGGTTGAGCTTTTACCTTATAGAGATTTGAATGACTTGGTTCAACTTTGTATCAAGGTTGAACAACAAAATTTGAGAAAGAATTTCAAAACAAGCTCATACTCATCTCCTTACTCAAAGGTTGACTACAAGAGGGAGGGAAAAACTTTTGACAAGAAAAATACTTTTGATTCCTCCAAAAATCTAGACAAGGGTAAAGCAAAAGAAGAAAAAGAAAAGAAAAACACCTCACACACTAGCACCAAGTCTAGTGATATAAAGTGCTTTAAGTGTCTTGGGAGAGGCCACATTGCTTCTCAATGCCCTAATAAAAAGGTCATGATACTAAGGGGCCAAGACATTTATAGTAGCCAAGATGAAGCTACTACTTCTCCATCTTCAAGTGAGGATGAAGAAGAAGCAAGTGAGGGAGAGTCATGTGAGGTCACTTACCCTTACAATGGGGAACTTCTTATGATGAGAAGGGTCCTCAATAACCAACCTAGTGATACACAATCCCAAAGAGAGAACATTTTTCACACAAGATGTAATATTTCAAACAAAGCTTGTTCTCTCATAGTGGATAGTGGATCTTGGTGCAATTTTTGTAGCACTAGGATGGTTGAAAAATTGGGCTTAACTACCACACCCCATCACAAACCTTATCAACTTCATTGGCTCAATGATGATGGGGACATGGTAGTTAACCAACAAGTGGAAGTAAAGTTTTCTATTGGGAACTATCAAGATAAAGTCAAATGTGATGTAGTTCTCATGGAAGCTTGTCATATTTTGTTGGGTAGGCCATGACAGTTTGATAAGCAAACCCACCATGATGGCCTAACTAATAAAATAACTTTCACTCACAAGGGTAGGAAGTTTGTGCTTCATCCTCTATCACCTTCACAAGTGATGGAAGACCAAGTACAAATGAAGGCCAAACGTGAGTAAGAGAAAGGGAAAGAAAATAAAAAAAAATGAAAAAAAAACTTCTAAAAACTAGTAATCAAGAGGATTCTAGAGAGACTAGTGTTCCCTCTCTAGAGATAGTTCAAGAAGAGATTTTTGACACAAAAACTTTACAAAAAACCTCTCTCTTCCTTGAACCATCTTCTCATATCCTCATGTGTAGAGGAACACTCATATGCACTGCCACAAGTTCTTTGGAAACTTCTCTACCTCTTGAAGTTAAAAATCTTTTAAAAGAATTTGATGATGTATTTCCTAGTGAAGGCCCAGTGGGACTTCCACCTTTTAGGGGAATAGAGCATCAAATAGATCTTGTGCCTGGGGCTAGTCTACGCAATAGACCAGCCTATAGGACAAATCCTCAAGAAAATAAAGAGATAGAGAAGCAAGTACAAGAGTTGTTGGATAAGGGTTGGATTCAAAAGAGTCTAAGCCCTTGTGTTGTACCTGTCATTTTGGTGCCAAATAAAGATGGAAAATGGAGGATGTGTTGTGACTATAGAGCCATCAATAACATTACAATAAAATATACGCACCCAATTCCTAGGCTTGATGACATGCTTGATGAATTGCATGGGTCATCCATATTTTCCAAGATAGATCTTAAAAGTGGATATCACCAAATTAGAATCAAGGAAGGTGATGAGTGGAAAACTGCTTTTAAGACTAAGTTTGGATTATATGAATGGTTGGTAATTCCTTTTGGGCTTACTAATACACCTAGCACATTCATGCAACTAATGAATCATGCCCTTAGGGATTGCATTGGTAGGTTTGTAGTTGTTTATTTTGATGATATTTTAATCTATAGCCAAAGTCTAAGTGATCATGTGGATCACCTAAGACAAGTCCTACTTGTTCTTAGAGACAATCACTTGTTTGTCGATGTAGACAAGTGCACTTTTTGTGTGGATAATGTTATATTCCTAGGGTTTGTGGTAAGCAAAAAGGGGGTTCATGTGGACCCCGAGAAAATCAAAGCCATTCAAGAATGGCCTATTCCTACTAATGTTAGTGAAGTTAGGAGCTTCCATGGATTGGCAAGCTTTTATAGAAGATTTGTTTCTAACTTCTCTACATTAGCTTCACCTCTCAATGAGTTGGTGAAGAAGGATGTGGTCTTTTTGTGGCAAGAAAAACATAATTTAGCTTTTCAAGAGCTTAAGAAAAAACTCACTCAAGCACCTATTCTAGCTCTCCCTGATTTTAGCAAAATCTTTGAGCTACAATGTGATGCTTCAGGTCTTGGCATAGGAGCTGTGTTGTTACAAGGTGGCCACCCCATAGCCTATTTCAGTGAAAAACTTCATGGGGCTGCCTTGAACTACCCTACCTATGAAAAGGAGTTGTATGCTTTAGTTCGTGCCCTTCAAACTTGGGAACATTATCTTGTGACCAAGGAATTTGTTATTCATAGTGATCATGAATCACTTAAATATTTGAAGGGTCAACATAAGTTAAATAAGAGGCATGAAAAATGGGTTGAGTACCTTGAACAATTTCCTTATGTCATCAAATATAAGAAAGGCTCTACAAATGTAGTAGCTGATGCTTTGTCAAGAAGACATGTGTTGTTGAACATCCTAGGTTCTCAAATACTAGGGTTTGATGACATAAAGGAATTCTATGAGAAAGACCTTGATTTTACTAACTTTTATTCTCTATGTATTCAAAAACCTTATCAAGGTTACTATATTTCTGAGGGGTATCTTTTTAAGGAAAATAAACTTTGTATTCCCCAAGGATCTATTATGAAACTCTTGGTAAAGGAGAGCCATGAGGGTGGGCTCATGGGGCATTTTGGAATTGAGAAGACTCTTTCACTTTTGAGAGAGAAATTCTTTTGGCCTCATATGAAAAGAGATGTTCAAATATTTTGTAGTAGTTGCATAGCTTGTTTACAAGCTAAGTCTACAACAAAACCTCATGGACTATACACCCCCTTTCCAATATCCAATGCTCCTTGGGTAGACATTTCCATGGATTTCATCCTTGGTTTGCCTAGGACCCAAAGAGGAAAGGATTCCATCTTTGTGGTTGTGGACCGTTTTAGTAAAATGGCACACTTTATTCCATGCCACAAAGTGGATGATGCAAGTAGTGTTGCTAAGTTATTCTTTCAAGAAATTGTGAGACTACATGGGTTACCTAAAACTATAGTCTCAGATAGAGATGTTAAGTTCCTTAGCCATTTTTGGAAAACTCTATGGGCAAGGCTAGGAACTAAACTTCTATTTTCTACCACATGTCATCCCCAAACTGATGGGCAAACTGAGGTAGTTAATAGGTCTCTTGGGACTATGTTGAGGGCAATCCTCAAAGGCAACAAAAATTCATGGGATGACTATCTCCTTCATGTGGAGTTTGCCTATAATAGGGTGGTCCATAAAACCACCAATATGTCTCCTTTTGAGATTGTTTATGGTTTCAACCCTCTAACTCCTTTGAATTTATTACCTCTTCCCGATGTTGCTTCTTTTATCCATAAAGAAGGTACATCTAGGGCTGAATTTGTCAAAAAATTACATGAGAGGGTTAGGAATCATATTCAGTCCCAAACAGAAAATATGCAAAATACAATAATAAGGGAAGAAAGGAGGTTGTCTTCAAGGAAGGAGACTGGGTTTGGCTGCACCTTAGGAAGGATAGGTTTCCTTCCAAAAGAAAGTCCAAACTTAGTCCTAGAGGAGATGGACCCTTTCAAGTCCTTAGAAAAATAAACAATAATGCCTGTGTCCTAGATCTCCCTTCTGAATATAGTGTTAGTCCTGATTTTAATGTTTCTGACTTGTCTCTTTTTACAGGACTTGCTACCCAAGAGGAGGATGCTTTGGATTTGAGGACAAATCCTCTTCAAGAGGGAAGAGATGATGGAGGAGGCCTATGGGTCAAGGGCCCAACTACTAGGGCTATGGCAAGGAGGATCCAAGAGGAGTGGGCCCAAGCTCAAGGAAAGCCCATCACACTTTTCATGGTCATTTGAATTTAGGGTTGCATGTGTATATTCATTAGAATGTAATTAGCCTTGCATTTGGTATGCATTTCGGCCATGTGCACACATGCACATGGTGTGACTGAAATGCAACTCAAATGGATGATAAATTACATTCCAAATGAGTGCACATGGGTGGGTGACCGGGTTTGGCTCCAAAATTTGAATTTTGAATTCAAATTTTGGGCGCCCAAGGTTAAGTAAACCATACCATGGTTTCACTTAACCTTAGGCTAACCCATGGTTTACCTAAACCTAATTTTCCCTATAAATTCAATATGGCCGAAAGTTTGTAACACTTTTGGAATTTATGAATGAGATTTCTATCTTTGAACTCTCTCCTCTCCGAAAGTCTCTCACACAACCTACCTCTACCCTACTTGAGCTCCTCTCTTTGTAGAGTTAGGTTGCCATACTTCTTCCGGATTTAGCTTGGTCAAAGCATTGGTTACATTGATTCTTCTTGGAGCTTCCTTCCTTGCCATACTTCCAAGGAACCGAGAAGGATTAGAAGGTGTTCTTTGAGGATTCACCAAGTGGAACCTCATCAGATGTACCTTCAGTTTTTCAAGCAAAAAGGTTTGCCTCCCGAGTGACCCACTCGGCGTACCTTCGGTCTTTCACGCAAAAAGGTTTCCTTCCCGAATGATCTACTCGGCCAAGGATGTACCTTCGGTTTTTCAAGAAACAAGGTTCCCCTCCCGAGTGACCTATTCGACCATAGATGTACCATCGGTTTTTTAAGCAACAAGGTTTCCCTCCCGAGTGACCCACTCGGCCAAGGATGTACCTTCGATGTTGTACGCAACAAGGTTTCCCTCCCGAGTGACCTACTCGGCCAAGGATGTACCTTTGGTTTTTTAAGCAACAAGGTTTCCCTCCCGAGTGACCCACTCGACCAAGGACGTACCTTCAATTTTTCACGCAACAAAGTTTCCCTCCCGAGATACCCACTTGGCCAAGGATGTACCTTCGGTCTTTCACACAACAAGGTTTCCCTCCCAAGTGACCCGCTCGGCCAAGGATGTACCTTCGATTTTTCACGCAACAAGGTTTACCTCCCGAGTGACCCACTTGGCCAAGCGTATACCATTCCCTCCTTAACACATTGAATTTTCAATATGTTCCGAAACACGAGAACTCTATAACTATTAAGGAAACCAACCATAGAGCTTAATAAAGAAAGAGCAAGTATGAGTGAGTCAAAAGGAAACTTTCATTAAGTAGTGAATACAAAAATGGCTATACGAGGCTGAACACCTACACTACAAAGGCTCTATCGGCCAAAAAGACAAAAGGCTTTTTCGGCCAAAAATACAAAAGGCTTTATCGGCCCAAAATACAAAGATCACCTATTCTATTGGCCTTGACTCACTTCTTCCTCCTCCACTTGATCGTCCTCAGCTTGCTCATCCTCAACTTGAATGTTGCCCTCGGTATCCACACAAGTTTCCTCGTTCATAGTCAACTCTGTAGGAGGAGACAGAAGAGCCTCATCATCAGGCACTTTCCCCTCGGGTATCTCCCCGAATAGCATGAAAGCTCCCTAATAGAAGTCCTGCCTAACATCAAACCCAAAGTTTTTAGGTAAATGGCCGAAAAACCTCGCCTGCCAAATGGCCTAATTGAATCCGACCTCATGTTGTGCAACAATATGATCCTTAGCATATTACTTAAACTCGGCTAGTTTAGCCTTGTCATTTCCCACCTCCTCTGTTTTCCGCTTCCTTTCGGCAACAACTTTCTACATATCCAATCGAACGGTGATATTTATTCATAACAATTTATCCAACTCGGTAGCAAGCTCTTTGTTCTTTCAAACAAGCCCATCATTCGATGATAGGGCCTCAGTAGTGGCCTTCTCGACTTCGTCCGCTCGATCTCGTATGCCGACGAGCTCCTTGATCGGCTCCATGGCAAGGCTATGGGCAAGCACGAGTGACCGAGCTTGTATTTCACAAAAGTAGTTCCACTTAGACACTGTGTCTAAGTTGTTCAAGTACTCGCGGCCTTGGGTAGAAACCACATTCGGCCGAATGAGAGCTTCGAGAAGAATCAGGAAGAGTTTGTTGTTTTAGGTTCTTCGGCTTCTCCAAATGATCTTTCTCCTCTTTTCGCTTGTAGATGCTTCGGTAAACCTCCTTCCCCTTGTGGCTTCAATGCTTCCGCTTGGCCTCTGAGGGAACGCAAGCATCGATAACCGGTCATAGGATCGGGGCAGCCTTTGAACTGCTACCTCTAACCATCACATGTTACCGAGCTCGTTGGGTCCGATTGGCCAACAAGTTTTGGATGCTCAACTCGTCACCACCACTTATCACCATTATGCCTGCAAAAAGGGCAAGTCAACATCAATAGGATTTTTGTTAAAACATCATGATGGAAAGAAGCTTACCTATTAAATCGCTTTCTCATTGGGGTGACTCAATCAAATTAATTAATCGACTTGCCGGTAATCCCCAAGGAAGTTGTAAGAGTAGGTCAAGATCCGATTGCTCCTCCGCCGACAGGTCTTCTCTCAGTAGGGTGTCGGGGTAGCCTTCGAACTGCTACCTCCAACCATCCCAGGTTGCCGAGCTTGTTGGGTCTAATTGGCCAACAAGTTTCGGATGCTCAACTCGTCACCACCACTCATCACCATTATGCCTGCAAAAAGGGCAATTCAACATCAATAGGATTTTTGTTAAAACATCATGATGGAAAGAAGCTTACTTATCAAATCCCTCTTCCATTGGGGTGACTCAATCAAATTAATTAATCGTCTCGTCGGTAATCCCTGAAGAAGTTGTAAGAGTAGGTCAAGATCCGATTATTCCTCGGTCAACAGGTCTTCTCTTAGTAGGGTGTCATAGGTCGTGGGACACTCGTCCAATAAAACGGAAATAGGCTCTTATCATTCTCATCGCAGAAAAATCTTCGACCGTTTGGACGAATGGTTACTCTAAAGAAATCGGCCTTGAAATTCTTATAAGAAGAAGTGAAACTGTCAAATAGCTACCAATCGGACACCCTATTTAGTGACAACCACTTAGCCAGATCGGCCATTCGGGTGTAGTACAAATGCATAAACAACCAAAGGGAGGGCGTCATGCCTAGGCATCGGCAAAGATGGTTGAACGCTTGCATTTGTGCCCAACTATTTGGATGCAATTGGGTCAGGGCCACGTTCAAAATTCTTAAAACCCCCATCGTGAAGTCGTCAAATGGTAGCTTCACCTTCAAATCCCGAAACAAGCAATCATACACGTAGAATGAATCCATGTTCTGCACATGCTTACCTAGAAAAACATAATTCGGGTTCGGGAATGCGTTGTTTCAGCATGCCTTTACCCCGATCGGATATGGATCCTCATCAGCATCAAAAGTAAGACACTTGGTATATTCCAAAATATTGGAAATCATTGGAATATCCCGATAACGAGAATAATTAGAGGACACTTCCCCATTCACCCATCCAAATCTAGGAACATCAAACGACTTGTACTTCACTCGGTTCGCAACACGCAGGGGCTTAGACCGAACTGCCGAACTACCGTTAGTAGAGACCTCGGAGTCACTTTGGTCATCACGAGGTGTCCTGACCTTGGCCTGGGGCGCAATCACCTCCAAGCTCGTATTGTTTGACGAGGCATCCGAAGATGATGAAAACGAATCGGATGACGAGGACGATCCCAGTATCGACGAATCTACCAAAGACCCATCAACTGAAGTACGCTCGGAATCACTCACCATGAATATAACATGTACCCGAGAAAGACACAAACTCTGTTTGGTAAATTGGACGAAAATCGCTCGGCTACACTACCCACTCGACTGCTATGAGAAACTTTATTGGATTTAGATAGAACAGTAATGTGGACTCCACCACACCCTCTATATATAGCACCCAAAAGGTGGGAAAATTTTAACTTCCTAGAAGTGATAACTGTTGGATCTTGGAGATCCAACGGTGCGTGATGCATGACTCTTCACTTCGAACTATCTTGAATATGAATCGACGTGATCGTTGCAAATATGACACCCCTCTCTCCTCATAATTATCGTTGGATTCGAATCTCTCTCTCCAAGGCTGGGGGCAAGTGTATTGGCCAAGCCTTTCGGCCACATCACTCGTTCGGTGTTCGACCAATTAGTAGGGCACCTAGGCTAAACAACCAGATTTTGGAATGCCCTCGACACAAGAGACCAATAGTTCGGCACTCTCAGCACCTAAGGAACGATTAACTTTTGGGACATCATACATCATTACCCCACTAAAGTTGGCAAAAAAACACATAGAAGACGGGGTTGAATATGTCTGTGTGTGAACAGAGAAATTTTAAAACGTTTTCGCAGAGGATACTCTTTTTCGTCTAATAAAAACATTATTTTGGACACTTAAGAATTGTGCAAGATTGGCTTAATAAAGGATTTTGTTTCTGCGCGTTTATCATTTGCACAAGAGTGTTTCTTGCAACTATAAGTTAAACAAAAATATGTTTTCCGTTTGAAAGCTTTTGTAGTGTCAAATAAGCAGTGAGTAAGATTTTCAATATTAAATATCACATAAGTAGATTTGCGTCTGAGAAATAGATAAAAATAGTGCAAATAGTTTTATACTAGTTCGTTCAGACTGAGCTACGTCTAGTCTCCTTCAATTGAAGGGTTCCACTATATTTTTAATAAAGTACAAGTATTATCACCACTTCTGGTTTTCCAAGTATTGTCGACCACTTCTGCCCCGCCAACTTCACTCGTCAGCGCTAGTATTCTTTGATCTGCCCCTTCAAGCTCGTAGTGAGTATTCTCGACCACTCTTGGTCCTGAATATTATCAACCACTCCTGGTTGGCTAACTTCACTAATTAGCTCTAGTATTTTTTGTTCACCCTCTTCAGGCTCTCAGTAAGTATTCTCGACCACTCCTAGTCCCGAGTATTATCCACCACTTCTGGTTGACTAACTTTACTCATTAGCTCTAGTATTCTTTGATCAGCCTCTTCAAGCTCTTAGTGAGTATTCTTTGACAAGCCTCTCCAGGCTTATACAAGTATTTTTTCCCTAGTCTCTTCAGGCTTTACAAATGATAGATAGTTTTGTGTTGAGTGTGTGCTTTAGTCTCATAGAGAGGATACAAAGGTTTGCTACACTCACTAAGATTTATGTTCCTAAGTTACACTCAGAACTCCTTAGTCTACAGAGATAAATACATTATTGTACATCTGACTCCATATGATCTGTCTCTGGTTTCATTGCTTCGTGGGCTTGATATCACTCTTCGCCAACCTTTCCAGGTTTGAAGTCATGACATATATATAGTCTTTTAAATTTTTTCTGTTGCAAGTGTCCGTTGAAGCAGGATGTAGTCGTTCATGACTAGTTTGATCTTTCATTTAATGCATTAGATCTTGCATTAAATATTTCTTCCTGTTTATAGAGATTGCGTGAAGTCTTCTACGTTTGTTACCTGCAGTGTTTGACTTTAGGTGAGACCTAGGAATTTTTTATCCTTTAAAGGTCATTTTAGTTGCAGAGGTGTTGTCTTTATCTAAAGAAGTAATGTACTTTTTCTGACACATGCATGCTTTTACTTTTGCGCTTGCTTTTCTTCTTTTTTCTTTTCTTCCTTTCATCACGCGATCATGTTAAAAGCTCTTGTATGGTCGTAGACGATGCCTAATTTTTCCCTTGAACTTGATTCTTCAAAGGCTTGCATGGCAATCTTCGTCTGCGTCTGATAGTCCATGTGCATCTCAAGTCTTGATCTTCGTCTGAACATTTGTCATTAATGCTTTGACTTTCTTTGGTCTAGTCAACATTGTATATGGACAGACTTTATTTTCATCTAAAATACTTTTTAGTCTGTGTTGTCCTTCATCTGATGTGTAGTTGACTTTCTTCTGATTCTTAACCAGCCTTCGTCTGAGTTCTTATATTGCGCTCTAGGTTTTGCTTGACACACCTACGTCTGATATTTGATTCATCATCGTCTGGCGCTCATGTCGTGTTTCATCTATCATTTGACTTTGCTTTGTCTGATCCTTGTGATGTGCTTTGCCTTGACTCATCTTCGTCTTGTACTTGAAGAAGTTTTGTCTATGGTTTGTATCGTTTGAAGCTTGATCATTTTCCTTTTTGTGCTAGGCTTGGCTTCGTTTGACCTTTTTGTCTACCTTCCTTTATCTTGGTTCTTGCTCTATTCTTCAACTTGCCTGTACTTATGTTTTTCTGAAACACTAACACACTTGTTATAAATAATAATATGTATTATATTTATCTCATTCAGAACCTTGCTGGGAATTGCTTCATCTGACTTAACACCCACACCACCATTCGGTCAATCGGCCTAATTGGTCAGGTTGACTAGGCTGAACGGTCATACTTTGGACACCATCGACCTCGGGTTTTGCACCTAAAGACCAATCGACGTCATTACATTTTAGAGACTAGTGTACACGACGATTTGGCATCTTCGGCACCTGAAGACCGATCGACAACATTACATTTCAGAGACTAGTGTACCTTCAATCAAAAGGGAATGACCTAATGAGAGTTATAAACGTATTACCTAATTTGGTAACCCTAGTACGGGGCCCATTGAGAACAGGGCCCATTATTGTCAATATAAATATTCCATATCTCGAGGTAATGTCATTTTTCATTTATTACTATCGATATTCGCGCTTGTCTTGACTTGAGCGTTAGAGTACCTTTTGCAGGTACCCTCTCCCTCATCGGAATATTCTCTTGGAGCTCTCGTTCGGCCTTTAGATTACGAGAAGATTACTAGTGTGCCCTTTAGATAGGTACAGTACCAAACACCTTTCCTACACGTAACCGACCCCTGAACCCAATTCTGACTATGAAGGTCATTATTACTGTAGACCCCTAAAATTGTCCAGGTCGGAAATAAAGCTCAAAGACTCTCAAAGACCGAAGGAAAGTCAGCCGGAAGGACTCCTGGAAGACCCTAGGATGATTCTTTGTAGGTCTAGAAGTCTTAGAGTAGCTTAGAATAAGGGTGTGTGAGGATTGGAGCCCAATACGCCCTCCCAGAGGTTCAGTACGGCCGTACTGAGCTATTTGAACTACAATACGGCCATACTGAAACCAATACGGACGTATTGAAGTTTTTGAACTTCAATACGGCCGTATTGAATTCAATACGGCCGTACTGTAGTTCAAAAACCCAGTACGGGCCGTATTGACCTCCCAGGCCGTATTGCGCCTCAATCCTATAAATAGGACGTCATTTGCACATCATTCCACACTTTTTCCACACTTCTGGACCCTCGTGCTGAGTATTCTTGGGTTTTTGAGCTATTCTCTGCCCTAGAAGTCTCTCCGAGAGCCAATCCGACGAAGTTCTTGAGTCATGAGCCATTAGCTTGAGACTCGAACAAGTCGAAGGGAAATCTCTTTGATTTCCATAGTAAAAATTATCTTTAGGGAAAGGAGCGAGCGGACGTGTAGTGGGAAGGAGCGCCAAAAAGCCTCCTAAACTTCGTTTTGAATATATAAAAGCCCGCTTCGAAGGTTTCTTTCCAAATCCCTTCTTTTACCGCTTTTATTTATTGCTTTTTGATTGTTGCATTGCATGTTTAGAGTTTTCATCATGTAAATATTTTACTCATAATCGTTTCTAATAAACAGGGGTAATTTAGTAACTTTACACTATTATTTATGAAATAATCCGTCATAGGGAACCCGAAAGGGGCGTTGTGGGGTGCTAACACCTTCCTCGCACGTAACCGACTCCCTTACCCGACTCTGGTTGTAATGGCCAAAGTTGATTTGTGAAAATCAATTGCCTTATATCTTTTTCCAATGTTTTGAGTAAAACATTGGTGGCGACTCCAAGAACCCCTTCTTTTTGTGAAAACCACTAATCCATGGAGGGTCCCGCTTGGGATTAACATGGATTGGTGAGAGCCATTTAAACAAAATTGTTAGCTCGATGAGGTCTCAGTTTGTGAATAAGTCGTTCTAACAATTCATCATCTTTCAAAACTTAAAAAGAGTCCAACCATCGTCGCGAATGCCAAGGTCCGTTTCGGCGGGTGGCGACAGATGGCAACTCCACTGGGGAAGCCTCGAGAGTCAGTCCCATTTAGTGATGGATTATTTCTAAAATGATAATTTAAAATTACTTCATTACCCCTCGCTTGTATGATAATATGTTTTACCTAATTGGCTTTAATAACTGTTGGGTGTTTAAATTTTCGCAATTGTTTGAAATATAAACTGCACACGAACCTTTGCACACAACAGTTCCCTCTATACCCGGGGGCATGAGTGGAAAGCCATAGGGAGTGGATGCTAGTACGGCCGGTTGTCGAATGGGTCTATAGGTGCCCGTAGACCGTTGTCGGAAAGCATCACTCAAGGTGAAAACCATGAACTCAAGTCCGACAGTGCGTTGGAGCTTTCCATCGACTTACGACGAGAGGGATTGGGTCCCTATAATGGGGGCACCTTGGGGGCCTTAGACCGGTGAGAACAGTTAGAACCTCCTTGAATATGCACTTTTCTGCAGGATACCCCTACCTCGTGATTCGCTCGTGACTGTTCGTGGATGAGTGAATTGTTTGTGCATTGTTTATGTGACATTGTTTGAGCATACATTGCATTCTTTAAACATACAACATGCCCCTTTTAGAATAAGAATAAATAGGAATAAGAATCTTCCATTACATGGTGTTAACATCTACCCTCATCACATTCATGTAGGTAGTTTCCCTTTTCACCCAAAAAATACAAAAAACAAAATACCCAAAAAAAGAAGTTATTTATCCAAACCAAGCAATATCATGCATCATCTTAGGAGCATCCTGAAAACATGATAATGCTTAGTTGAATAAACACAATGCATGCATATTCAACGCCATCATCTCATATCATGCATTCTTATCGAAGATCATGGAGGGATCTAGGGGAGTGCATTGCATACATCTCTCCTAGTAATTCATTAATAACATTAATAAAAAGAAAGGATTAATCGATGCGTATGTTCAGAATGGATCGCACGCCGTTTGTTATTAAGTGTAAGCCAACAACCGCGCCAAGCGAACGCACATCAACTCCGTTGTTGGTAATCAAGACAAATAAAGGGGAAGGTCCGACACCGTTAAGGATCACTGCTCCAAGACCTTTTCCCTACGAATCGAATAAGGCTGTGCCATGGATATACGACATCCATTCTTCTGTCGACAGCGATATCTCTAACATCGCTGGACTTGGGGGCATGACTAGGAGTGGCAGGATCTACACTCCCGAAGATCTTCATGATAAAGCTCCCAAGAATAAAGGAAAAGAAAAAGAAAAAGAAAAAAACGAGGAAAATAAGGAATCCGAGGAGGAGACTGACGAGCTGTTAAAATATATCCGACAGAGCGAGTACTCCATCGTGGATCAACTTCATAGGACGCCAGCAAAGATTACTCTGTTGTCGTTGATCCTATGCTCTGAACCGCATCGGCAAGCTCTGTTGAAAGTCTTGAACGAGGCATACGTGTCGCACACTATCTCCCAAGACAAGTTTGAGGGGATTGTTAGTCACATCACGGCTAATGATCACCTCACTTTCACCGATGAAGAAATCCCCGCTGAGGGACCGAATCACAACAAGCCCTTGCACATCTCTGTAAAGTGCAAGGAATATCACATCGCTAAAGTCTTGGTGGATAATGGATCTTCCTTGAATGTGATGCCAAAAAGAACGTTCGATCAAGTGGCAATCAAGGGAATCCAAATGCGCCCGAGCAACATGATCGTCCGAGCTTTCGACGGTTCTAAAAGAGAAGTGGTGGGAGAAATTAATCTTCCAATCCAAATTGGACCCACCATCTTTAATGTCGAATTTCAAGTGATGGACATTACTCCCGCGTACAGCTGTCTCCTCGGCCGACCTTGGATTCATGATGCGAAAGTTGTTCCCTCTACGCTCCACCAGAAAGTCAAATTCATAGTGGGTGACAAGCTGGTGACCGTACAAGCTGAAGATGACATACTCATCAGCAAGCCATCTGCCATACCTTACGTGGATGCAGCAGAGGAAGCTCTAGAGACCGCCTTCCAAGCATTGGAGATTGCCAATGTCGAAACATTTCCCCGAGAAATGAAGAAGGTAGCCTACATGCTCACCAAGAACGGATACTTGCCTGGACAAGGACTTGGCAAGGATTCCCAAGGAATTCCCGAGCTACCCATTATTAAGGATAATCCGGGGAAACAAGGGTTAGGATACAACCCTAATAAAGATCAAAGGACGAAGAGGAACCAAGATCCTTCTCGACGTTCTTTAAGCCAGATCTTTAGGAAGGCCGGTTCACAAGCGTCAAGGCCGGTCGTCGTCACCAAGTGCTCTTCTCCTTCCAATAGGGATGTATAGACCTGATGACTGTTAGAGATTACTCCTCGGGGACAGCCCGACCCCCGAGCCTCGATAGGGCACGTGTTTCCGCTATAATTATAATAAAATCGTTCTTTATTATTTCTTATTGCTTCTTTTCTTGCTTGCAATAAATTTCTAGACCACATTATTTTAACCCTGTTTGAATAAGCATGAATGAGGTTAAAATCGTCTTAATAACAATAAACCCGCATCATTTTTTTGTGGAAGTGTGTGTGACAACTTGGAGCACCTTTCCTTGGCCTCGACAAGTGCCATCATGGATAAAAAAGAAATCCTTTAAGGACAAAATCCTAAAAACAAAAAAGCTCGGCAGGAAACCCAAAAAGGGGGCTGCGCAAAAATAAGAGCAAAGAACCCGCTAGGAATCCCACGAAAGGGTGACCTAGGCAAAAATTAGGGTTGCAACAATAAACAAAAACAAAGGTCCGCTGAGACGCCACAAAAGGGTGTTTTAGGCAAAAAATAAGGACAATCAAAAAGCAAAAGAAATCCATGATGGTACCATGAGCTGAATTCAAAAAGAAAGGTTCAAGGGAAGCTATCTAAGTTGTTGAATCACAACGTCAATAACAAGACTTTCTTAACTTCATAAGTGTTTAATCAACCAAGCCTAAACACATGAGCCTACCTTGGCCAGCCATTCTTACAAAAACCATTTTCAAAACAATAATAATCCCCTCTAAAACACAAACTTTTGAACAAAAATATCTTTCCTTTCTTTTCTCTTGTCCCAAACGATTTTAGAATAATCTAGTGGAAACATGGAGATATAGTGGTCAATAGGAAGGTTGATACGTCTTCTAAAGGAAGGGAATGATCACTGGGTTGATGACACCAATCTCGATATAATACGCATCATTCCTCGGTTACAGAAATCGGCAGCGCACAGCCCGTCTAGAGGAATGGCAAAAAATCCAAGCAAAGAAACGCATCGGTTAATTCTTTTGAAAAATAAATCAAATAGAATTAGGTGCATCATACCGCATACATGCATACAGATGATAGGTGTACTGGAAGATCACTTATTCTCTGTTTATTGAAAAACCAAAAAACAAAAAAACAAAAAAACAAAAAACATATAAACTTCAGAAAAAACAATGCGCCCGTACCATGTTCAGTACACCCGTACTACAATTAGGGTTATGAACAAATTTTCAACTCAATACGGGCGTACTGAAATGAATACGGCCGTATTGGCCATAACGACCACACCAATACGGGCGTATTGAATTCAATACGGCCCGTATCGGCCCATTCTTTTGTACATCAACAGTAAGGTCAGTATGGCCGTACTGTATTCAGTACGGGCCGTACTGACCTAATTTTTTCTATAAATACGTCCCTCCTCTCATTCCTCTGGATACTTTATCTGTGAGTGTGTTTGAGATCCCTCCGATTCCGAAAAAAGCCGAAATCGACAAAAAAGGAAAAAATTCAGAAAATCCAACAAATCGTACAGAAAAACGGAGCCTGGAGAGGCTTGCCGAAATAATTCTCCCCAGAGACATCTCAGCTTGCACTTTTGGGCCGAATTCCCAGTGAAAGCTATCAGAGCAAGATCAGCAAGATTCCCCAATGGAAGCATGATCATCCAAACAAAATATCTGAGTCAAAGGACTTAGACTTCCTCAGTGGAAGATAGCTTTCCAACTCGAGCAACGAGTGAAGCTAAGCCTGAAGAGGCTTTCTAAATAATACTCTGGGATACATAAGATCCTCAATCCCCATTCGCCTACTCAGAGGCACTCCTTCAAAAAGAGAAAATCCGAAAAGATCAATAACCATTCCCCAAGCGGAATTCGGTATTCAGCTAAACACCGAACGTCAAGATAATCCGCCTAACAGAAGAGGCCAATCAAGATCAATACGACAGAATCCCCCAGCGGATAACAGCCTACGCAGAGGCAACAAAACCAGAAAATTAAAAGAGTCACCCGAATAAGGATAACCGGGATACTCCACCAACGTCGAAAGGACGTCAGCCAATCATAAGGCATCGCTCACCTCAGAAAGAGCATCTTTGTGTCTGCATCCCCAAGGAATCAGAATTTCCCCAGTGGGCACCAACTACGCAATGGAAAGTTGGGACACAAGAACCTATGAGTAACTGCACATCCCCTAGACGGATCCCTGCGTTATCCAGCCCTCAGCGGCACCAAAATCAAAAACAACCGTCGAAGCAGCATCGTGGACTGTGGAGACAAAATCATAACAAATCCCTAGAGAGGGCAAACTCACGCTACCAAAGTGACCAGAAGCACGGAGGTATGCAACCCTGGGGAGGGCAAACCGCAGACCCTGGAGAGGGCAAACTCACGCTACCGAGGTCGTCAGAAACACCGAGGTATGCACGAGCCTGGAGAGGCGACGACTAATACTCAGCTACCCCATCGTCAGAAACACGAAGGTATGCAGCTACCGAGGTTGTCAGAAACACCGAGGTATGCACGAGCCTGGAGAGGCGATGACTAATACTCAGCTACCGCCATCGTCAGAAACACGGAGGTATGCAACTACCGAGGTTGTCAGAAACACCGAGGTATGCAACGAGCCTGGAGAGGCGACGACCAATACTCAGCTACCCCGTCGTCAAAAACACGGAGGTATGCAGCTACCGAGGTTGTCAGAAACACTGAGGTATGCACGAGCCTGGAGAGGCGACGACTAATACTCAGCTACCCCGTCGTCAGAAACACGGAGGTATGCAGCTACCGAGGTTGTTAGAAACACCGAGGTATGCACGAGCCTGGAGAGGCGAAGACCAATACTCAGCTACCGACGTCGTCAGAAACACGGAGGTATGCAGCTGCCAACGTCGTCAGAAACACGGAGGCATGTAGACCCTGGAGAGGGCAAACTCACGCTACCGAGGTTGTCAGAAACACCGAGGTATGCACGAGCCTGGAGTGGCGACGACTAATACTCAACCTGGAGAGGCCACTCAACAATTTTCCCACCGGAAGACACTACAAGTCAGAAGGATGGCTTACTCCCCGGACAATTGGGTCAACTCCTTTACTTGTCAACCGGTACACCAAAAAGCCGTTCGACTAAGTAAAGGGGGGGCAGCTGTAGACCCCTAAAATTGTCCGGGTCGGAAATAAAGCTCAAAGACTCTCAAAGACCGAAGGAAAGTCAGCCGGAAGGACTCCTGGAAGACCCTAGGATGATTCTTTGTAGGTCTAGAAGTCTTAGAGTAGCTTAGAATAAGGGTGTGTGAGGATTGGAGCCCAATACGCCCTCCCAGAGGTTCAGTACGGGCCGTATTGACCTCCCAGGCCGTATTGCGCCTCAATCCTATAAATAGGACGTCATTTGCACGTCATTCCACACTTTTTCCACACTTCTGGACCCTCGTGCTGAGTATTCTTGGGTTTTTGAGCTATTCTCTGCCCTAGAAGTCTCTCCGAGAGCCAATCCGATGAAGTTCTTGAGTCATGAGCCATTAGCTTGAGACTCGAACAAGTCGAAGGGAAATCTCTTTGATTTCCATAGTAAAAATTATCTTTAGGGAAAGGAGCGGACGTGTAGTGGGAAGGAGCGCCAAAAAGCCTCCTAAACTTCGTTTTGAATATATAAAAGCCCGCTTCGAAGGTTTCTTTCCAAATCCCTTCTTTTACCGCTTTTATTTATTGTTTTTTGATTGTTGCATTGCATGTTTAGAGTTTTCATCATGTAAATATTTTACTCATAATCGTTTCTAATAAACAGGGGTAATTTAGTAACTTTACACTATTATTTATGAAATAATCCGTCATAGGGAACCCGAAAGGGGCGTTGTGGGGTGCTAACACCTTCCTCGCACGTAACCGACTCCCTTACCCGACTCTGGTTGTAATGGCCAAAGTTGATTTGTGAAAATCAATTGCCTTATATCTTTTTCCAATGTTTTGAGTAAAACATTGGTGGCGACTCCAAGAACCCCTTCTTTTTGTGAAAACCACTAATCCATGGAGGGTCCCGCTTGGGATTAACATGGATTGGTGAGAGCCATTTAAACAAAATTGTTAGCTCGATGAGGTCTCAGTTTGAGAATAAGTCGTTCTAACAATCCATCATCTTTCAAAACTTAAAAAGAGTCCAATCATCGTCGCGAATGCCAAGGTCCGTTTCGGCGGGTGGCGACAATTACAATTTTGAAAACCTTTTCTTTCTTTGATGTTTTGAGTAAAACATGGATGACAACTCCTTCAAACCTTTTTCTTTTTAAATCATTGGTAAGGGATTAGTTTGGTCTCCAAGCATTCCCTAACCGATGAGATTTTCAAACGGAAGTCCAAACCATCTATGAGCAAGATCAGAATTTTTTGCATTTCAACAGATAGTGACTCCACTGGGAAAGCTTAAAAAGGGTCAAGCCTAATGAATGACAAATTTAGCAAAATAAAAATAATAATTTAAATATTTACCCGTTTTTATCTTCTTTGTAAATATTTGTTTTAGAGTGGCTTTAATATCTATTGTTTTTTTAAATTCTCGCACTTGTTTGAAATACACAACTGTACACAAACACTTACAGACAACATTTCACTTTATACCTGGGGCCATGAACATGTAAGCATAAGGAGTGGTTGATGTACTACCGACCCAAGAATGGCCTTAGAGCCTGTGAGCTTTGTCAGAAATCACACTCAAAGTCATAACCAGTTACTCTAGCCTGAAATACTGTGTCAGACCCTAGAGTCTGCTAGGTGACGTTGACAAAGGTATTGGGTCTCTATAATGGGGACACCTTAGGGGCCTTTAAAGACTAGTGAGAACAGTTAGAACCGTCCTATACAAAGCATTTTCTTTGATAGAGACCCCAGACCATGAATTTGAACGTGATTGTTTGTGGATGTATGTTGATTGAGCATGTGTGTGTGCATTTGTTTATTTATATTATTTATTTTTAATAGGAGTGGATTGGAATTGTAGGCAAACAATGGATAATAAAAAAATAAATAAATTAATACTTTTCTGTACATTCTTAAGTCATCATCTCATTAAGCATCATATAGGTATTTTTAAAAAAAAATGAATACAAATCCTTATCTTTACCATGCATCATCTCCTCTTAGATAATGGAAACATGATAAAGTTTAGGTAAAAAAAAATCATGACATACATTTTAGACTAGCTCATTAATTCTCATTCATTTTATTTTATTACTTATGGAAGGATTAGGTAACAACATGTATAAAAAGTTAAGAAAAGTGAATGCTTTAATATACAACAATATTTGTGCTCTAAAGAAAGACCCAAATCGATTTTAAAAAATACTATGGTTGGGCCCTTAATTTGATATGTCTGTTGAAATAAGCCTTCTTCGAATTTAATATGCACTATTTATAAAAAGCCCACTATGAGAAAAATATTTTATTAATAAATTTTTTTGGGGGCAAATTACGAGCGCACTAAGACGAAAGTCTTGAACAAAAAATATAGTGCAGACTTAGGCATTAATAAGGCATGTTTCACACAGACATCATCCACCTTAAAATTTCTTTAGATTCTTGCTCAATACTGTCAAAATCTATTTAAGCATTCATCGATAAAAAAATCAATAAGAATGAGATTTATCAATTCTTAACTCTCTCTGCATGGCATTCATCTAGAACATTATTCCTTCCTTGTAAATAAATAAAGAATAAAAAAGAAAATTGACCTATGGGCATTAATTTTGGAAAGTAAGACACTGTTAATCAAGCCCGCACTTGGGAGCCGGGCATGGTTAAACCAGTTGCAATCCAAGTGGGTAAAGGGAAAGGAATGTTGAAATTTTTAACTTTATCCACTCAATAAAACCGTGTCTTGGGTCCGAAAAATCCTAAGTACCATCAATAAAAGACCCATCCAACATCACCATGGTTAGAGGAATGACTAGGGGTGCCCAAGACTACACTCTTAGCAAATTGAAAGGCTAATGCCTCCAAATGGAAGGAGAAGTTCAAAGAAGAAAGGAGAGGAATCCAAGGAGGAGGACGAATCTCTCAAACACACAAGGCAGAGTGAATAGAGCTTTCTTACCAAGATAATTGCAATATGGAGAAGAAGCTTTATAATTAGAAGCATTTCTTGCTAAAAACTAGCAAAGGGCATTCTGGGAAAAAACCAAAAGGCAGCTCGAGTATTCCCTTTAAGAAGCAAGCTGACATAGACTTAAACTAAGGAAGAACTACTCATCAACATGTTATTCACCATTTCTTACGTGGATACGACAAAGGAATCCCTAAGGGATCATTCACAAGGTTAAGGTCTCAAGTAATGGAAGCTTAACAACACAAAAAGGATACCAGCTAAGACAAAGGGTGGATAGAGATGTTCAAGGAATAACTAAGCTACTAGGCTTCTAAGACAACTCTAAGGCGACAAGATTCAGGATATGATCCAGCCACATCTTTAAGGGAGGAGAAGCTGAAACATCTCAATTTGCATAAGACTTCCCAAAGCCTTTGGCATCAAAAGAAGGCTCAAGTATACCAAACCTCTCTAAGGGGCACACTCTCTCTTTTCTTTGTGTACGAATCACGAACTCGGGGCATGCCTAGGCCCTCGAGCTACATTAAAAGGACATGTGTAAATCAAAATATTCTTTTCTCTCTCTTTACTCTAAGCCTCATTAATTAACCCATAATAAACAAAGCGTGTTCGGAATAGGGACGTCATTTGGACGATAGCCTTACAATAAAATATGAAAGCATAATTCAAACATGACTAGGGTTAATAAAATCAAATTAAGAGCATTTAACAACTCAAACGAACGTTGCAAAAACAAAAAACTTGGCATGAAACCCACTAAGGGGGCTGCACAAAAATTAGGGCAAGATCCGCTAGGAAACCCACAAGAAAAAAAGGTGACCTAGGCAAAAGTAAGGATCAAAAGGAAAAAATGTCTACTAGGGAACACATCTCAAGTAACCTAGGCAAAAATTAGGACAAGGCAGCAGTAGCCTAAGCTAAAAACCAAAAGACGGCTTAGGTGGATCATTCAATCAAAGCATTGATAGAAAAGAATGGCACAATCCAAGAGGGGGGTGAATTGGATTCAATGACCCTTTAAAAATTTATTAGAGTATTTTGGATCTTAATTTCAATCAAAACTTTTCTTATGACATAATTTCCAAATGAAGCTCTTCTAAAGACTTGTTACACAAATATGAATGCAATATGCTCACTTGATTACAACATAATGAGGTTCAACAATAATGTTCAATTACAAATTTAAACCATCAAGATTCACATACACTTGTTAATCAAGTTTTATCTTCTTTAATATTCAATTAAGCAATTACTCAAAGTAAGAGATAAGGTAGAAGAAGATTGCACAAGTCTTTTATACTGGTTCAGCCACTCCACATGTGACCTACATCCAGTCCTTAATCAACACCTGATTAAGATTTGTTCCACTATCTTTAATCAAGAAGGTTTACAAGCAAACACACATGCATATACTTCTATACTAAAGATAACCACTTTCTTGACCCCAAGAAAGCACCCCTTGTAGAACCCACTACAAGAAACCTTATTACTTGAGAAACCCTTCTCAAGATTTTCCACAAAGATTCACAAAGAATAAAAGGAACGAATTCACCTGGAATTCTTGAACAAATCTTTATCTTCCCCTTTCAAGATTATGATGATGATGATCTTCTATCAAAGCTTTTCACAAACGTTTTCACTCTTGGATTTCACAAAGAAAACTCTCCAAGATGTCACAAAGACTCACAAAAAAGTTTTTCACAAATTGTTTATCAGTTCTAACTCATGTCTGAAGTTTCTCAAAGTTCAAACTATTTATAAAAGTTTCAGACACAGATAATCGATTATTTTAAAGAATAATCGATTATTTTGTTCTTCAGATTTTCTGGAAATCAACCAAGAACAATATAATTATTTAGCTGGATAATCGATTATTCCAGAGAGTTGTTCCTGGGATAATCGATTATTTCGGCAAATAATCGATTATTACAGCAAGGCATTCCACTTAGCCTATTTGCTGAAATAATCGATTATATTTAACAATAATCGATTATTTTGAGTTAGTTCTTAAAACTTCATTTTAAGACTCAAAATAACTTTCCAATGTTTTTAACTCATCATCATATACTCTCTACTTAGTTTAGATAAGATTTGATTATGCACAAAGCATACCAAGCACCCACAATACAAAAATTCATTCACAACAATTTATTTCCTAAGTTCTATTACATAGCTCCAACTCATAGCATTTTCTTGACTCTTCTTTTGACTTTGTTTTTGTGCTCCAAGTCATAGCATTTTCTTGACTCTTCTTTTGACTTTGTTTTTGTGCTCCAAGTTGTTGTGGTCATCAAAACTCTTTAAGCTCTCCTAAGCTCAACAACCATGACCCCAAGTAATCACTCAATTTCTAAACTAGAAAAGGCTAAATACAACAACAAGTTCACTAGCTACAACGGATATGCCATGTTCATTAGCCTAAACACTATCCTACCTAAAAATCCCTTTATATATATATATATATATCCCCTTCCTTTCTTTTCTCTTGACCCATATGGCATTAAGGTAATGTTGAGAGATACAGAGTATGCACAATGAACACTTATAGGGAGAAGTCAGAGGTGTCCTAGAACAGAGTCTAGGTACACTTGATCTAAGGGCTAATATGTCATATATATCCAGTATAGACAAGAGGGCCAAACTACATAAACCTTAGGTTCAAAAAGAAAAACCTAGAATAAATTCGACACGGCTAAAGGCTAATAATCTATGCCAATAATTAATGCGCATAGATTAATTTCTTGAAAGTAAAATCAATCTACATTTTAAGCATTAGCATAAAATCACCATTGCATAACATGCATATGACACAAGTATGCACAAAAGGGTATAAGTTCCATTAAATAAAAGAAAAAAGAAAAGAAAAATAGGAACATCCAATCCATTCCTTCTTTGCATTTTCTTTTGCATTCTTGCATTCTTTGTGTCTACTTGCTACGGGTAAGAGGGAATCATTAGGCCGAAGCACTCGTAAAAAGCTCAATAGCCAAGCAAGGCCTCAAAAGCTGAAACCATGTCAGAAGCCTAGCCCAATAGGGGAACTCCTTACAAGTGGTTCCGTATAGCCACCATGTAAAGAAAGACACTTCGACAACAAGATGGAGTAGAACTGGCCAAGAAAGAATAAGTGACCCTACAAGCATGAAAAGGCCACCACACTTTATTCTATCTTCGATCAAGCTTTACTTTTCAATTGAATCAAAGGTGATTCAAGAGAATGCCAAGACCATGACTTCCTCACCAAAGCCAAGAGTGGCTTTCAAAATAATACTTATCCATAAAGATTCAACGAATACCATCATCATGGAGAAGGGATCTCTCTACCAATAATGATAACAAATAACAAACAGAAAAAGGCAAAGCATCAATAAGAAAAAGCCAAAGCTAAAATTGTAATAAAATCAAGACTCAGAAAAATCCTCAACACGAGGGATTCAACTACCAAGCACGGGGCAGAGTCTCCCCACAAGCTGCTCCCATCAACCAATCAAGACAAACATCTTAACTCGACAAGATCAAGACCGATAAAAACTTGTAAGACAACCACAACACCCTCAAGCCACATCGACAAATACCATATCACCACAGAGTTTCCCTTGCTCCACATCAAATCACTCCTTAACACCCCAAAAACTCCAACAGAAAAATCAAGACATTCTCACCTACCTCTTGGTGGTCAAGACATCACTTCAATGAGCACCACCCCAAAAACACTCCCACAATACATCCACATGGATTCACCTCAACAATCAACAATCACGCATCAAAAGGACAATCTTTCTACCCATTAGCATAAGGGCACTACCAACAAACTATCATCACCCCCACCTAAGAGAAGAGGCAATCAAACTACATCATCACAAGCAAGCAGCCTAAAGAGACCGACACAATAATACTCATCTTCACAAGCAAGCAGCCTGAAGAGGCCGACACAATAATACTCACCATCTCAAAAAATATTCTGAGAACACATTCTGATGGCATCCTACCTTGCATGAACTTGAGATAATGAGCAAGGGAGAGGACGCCTACTCCTTGGATCAAGCCCTTCAAGGGTGATGTGTGATTTAGAGAAGGAATATGGTGGAATGGATAAAAATGGAGAGTGTGGATGAAGTGTTTGATGAAAGGTTTGAGAGGACATTCTAGGGTTTGGCTCACTTCAAGGTAGATGAAGGTCACTTCTAGGGTTTAGCTCTCAAGGTAGAGATAGGATGGGAGGTGGCCGAAAATAGCCAAGGTGACTAAGGATGATATAAAGGCAAAAATGCTCTCTTTATATTCAATTTCCAAAGTATTTACATGATGCATAGCCTAGGGTATTTATAGGAGTGGGAGGCATCTAGGGTTGCATTTGGAGAGTGCATGGCCAAAATTCACAAGCCAAATGCGCACCAAATGAAATGCAAATTAACCCTAGATGCAACTTGGTGGCCAAGGATGGAATCTTTGGGATTAGTTAGGCTACATCTAGGTGCATGATAAGACCATGCAACCTTTGCCCTCCACTTGGGCCTAAGCCTTTCTAACACCAAAAATAGGTCCAATAGCCACAAAAAATACGTCTAGCTTTTATCCCACCCTAATCAAATACCTTAGCCCAAAAATAAAATCCTATGATCTAAAACACCCCATAATACAAGGGTAAAATGAGAAATACAAAAGAAAATAAATCCTATGACTAAGATACCCCAAAATACAAGGGTAAAATGGGAAATATAAGTAAAATAAATTCTAAGACTAAAATACCCCAAGATACAAGGGTAAAATAGGAAATCAAAGACAAGGGTAAAATAGGAATAAAAAAAATGCTATGCTAATAAAAACTTAGGAGTTAAGGTCCAAAAATGGTCTCACTCCTCCTATGGTTTTTCAACACTAACCCATTCCTTTTGCTTCCTTCAATACATCTCCTCTTGGACTTCTTGGCCTTAGTGTTATTCCATCATTCCCTCCCTCTTGAAAAGGATTTGACCTCAAATCAAGAGGTTTCTCACGATGGGCATCATGACCAACAAAAATATAAAAATAAGCATTAGAGGTAATAGTATATGATAGAAATGGAAAGTGTATCCTAAGAGGAGTTCTACTAAAAAGTCTAAAAATATTGTCTAAATTAAAAGGACTAGACTCTCTAATGCGAAAGATAGGATCCTCCCCATGATGAAGTGTAGATGTATATCCAAAACCTAAAAAGGTAAAAAGACTAAAACTATAGTACACTAATGCATTAGTCCTAAAAACTAAAATATCTTGTTGGAGGTACCCAATGTAGTGACCTAGGTATGTACTAGAAAATAAAGAAAAATTAACTAAACAATTACCTAAACAACTTTGTATTGCATAATTTGTTAGATACATATGAGAAAAAGGTGTTAAGAGGAGTCTAGAAAACTCATATAATCTAAGTTTGTCTTGTAGGGAAGTAACCAAGTTAAGTTAAAATAAATTTGAACTTCCCTCGAGATCAAAAATAGAAAATAAGACAATGATGCATAAAACTAAAGTAGAAATCAAAAGTTGGGTGCTTTATGAAGACAACTAAAGTAGAAAGAGTCTTAAAGAAAGAAGACTTATCTTCCTTGGGCACCACGAAGGAAGTAGCACAAGAAGTGGGACTAAGTGAAGTCCACTTCTTCTTCACTAAATCTTGAAGTTGAGATTCCTTTTCTTTAAAAAGGATTTGTTTTTGAATCTCCACTTCATGACTAGTGGCAACGTGAGAGAAAGAGTTAAGGTCTTGATGAATGAAAAGAGTCTTTTTTAAATCATTTTCAATGGGAAAGTAACTCTCTTTAAGCATAAGCCCTTTGGAGGAAACATTATCCTCCTTACTCTTCTATAAGAGTGTTGGTTGTGTTTCATTTTCTAACCACTCTTGAACTTTCTCTATACTTTTCTTCATTTTTTCTTTCTTTTCTATTTTCTTTTCTTTTTCTTTTCTTCTAAGTTCTTCCTCTCTTTTTGTATTTTCTTCCTCATGCATACTCTTAGGGATTCTAACCTCTTTGGATTTTTGATACCTAGTTGGGACAACCCTAGGTTTGGATCCACTAGTCTCTCTCCCCTCAACTAATTTTGCAAGTAATTGTTTTATTTCCTCCTTATTCCTAGTATTTTCTTTTTCCTTTTTTCTAATTTCTTCCTCTCTTTTTATGTGTACCTCTTCTTTTTTTCTTATGTACTCTTTTAACTCTCTAATCTCATCTCTAACACTAGACCTAGTACTACAAGAATTATGACCGTGTACACTTGAACGATCACTCATCTTTGATCAAGAAAAGGTTTTTTCACAAATTTGTTTTTAAAAGGTTGGTAAAAAGGTTTTCACAAAGAATGAGTGATAAAAAGGTTTTCACAAAAAGGTTTTCAAGATGCAAGATTGGTATGAAAAGGCCTAAGTGTACAAAGTGAACTATCAAGGCAGGTGGACTACTAAGAATCACTTAAAAAGCAAGCGTTTTCAAGTAAAAATCACTAAGCCTTTTCACACTTTTCTCACAAAAACAATTTTCACAATACTAAGGTGTGTGATGTGCACGCCCCCCTAGTAGGAAAATGAAGCCTTCTAAACGAAACAAATAAACAATGTAAAGTCCTAGGCAAATATACTACCAAAGCTTTAAAGCATGCAAAGGAAAACACTTAAAGCATATGCTAGTCGGTTTCCTAGGTGAAGGTTTTCAAATCACCTTCAAACTACACGAAACTACCACCAAATTGAAGAGGTTTAAAATGGCCACTTACAACCCAAAATGAAAGAAAGTAAAGGCCAAATACAAAAAGGCCAAAATTAAAACAAGAAAGAATCAAGTAAGAAAAAGTAATTTTTGAATCTGCAAGTCTTCAAATCTCCACCCCTTCACAATGAACACCCAATGTTAGTCTTGAAATGGTGTTTGGACTCTTTGAATTGGTGTGATCCTCCAAAGTTCCTTGAACTCCAATTGGACAACCCCTCCACTCAATCCACCAAGAAACTGTGTAGTGTTTTAGAAGTTTTCCCCACCTAGGTCAAGAAGAAAGCACAACCCAAGAGTACAAGAGGCCAAGAAAGAAAAACTAAAAAGGCACAATTAAGAAAAGGCTAAACTCAAATGGAATTTATGAGACAAACTTAAGAGTAGAAAGAAGACTCAAAAACTGAAATTAAGGCACATTAATAAAAGTAAAGCACACAAAAGAGTAATTCCTAGAATGGCACTAGAATAGAATTTAGCAAGTAGGCTTAAAAGAAAAATTATGCACTTAACATGTTTTATTTATTGTCTCATTCGGCCATTAAGTATTGCCCCATGGTCCAAGAATTAACTCCAAGTGCTATGGTATGAAAGTTGGTCCAAAACTCCACAAGTCTAGCAAAGGGTTCCCTTTTTTCTTGTTTTTGGTTTCCTTGTTCTTTTTTTTTTTGGGCTTGTCCAAGTCTTGGTTTTTGATGTTCAATGTCCAGCCACTTTTCTCTTTTTTTTTTTTGAATTTTATACTATTCCTTTGCTTGGGTTTTACACTTGTTTTTGGTGGTTTTGTTAGCAAATTTTTGGAGTATTCTTTTAGCAACTTACACTAGCTCAATGAGACAAAATTTGAGTGTTTTTCTTAGGTTTTTAATAGCCCACGTCCAGCAGCAAAGATAGGCATATTGAAATCAATTTCACACTCAAATTATCAAACATCATGTAGGCATACAAGTTCACCAAGGAATACACAAAAATTGGCCGAAAATTTGAAGCAAATATGTGTAAAGGAATTAATCACACATGATATTCTAAGTGATGTAGAACATGCTAGAACTAATTAGCATGCATGATTGACTCTCTAAAGCACTCTAAACCCCACGGCCATTTCAACAAACACAAGGCATGCATATCATATTTTGATCATGAAAGTGTTTAGGCATGTGCACTTGGAATTTTCTTTCAAGAAAAATTAGGAAGAATCATACTCTTATGACAAAACTTAATAGATTAAAAAAAAGAAAATCATATGATCGTCATTTTCTTAGCATGCACCAAAGTTTTCCAGCCACCCACACTTAAACCAAAAATGGACGAATCAAGGAATCCTAGGCACAAGGATGATTCATAAGAAAATTTATAGCATGAATCAATAATCAACATAAGACATATTGATCAAGAGAATGTGTATATCAAGCACAACTTTTAAGACAAACACGAAGACACATTAGACATAACCGAATTTATGAGAGACCAAAAATGTTACCCTTGAAGAACCTTTGGCTCTAGATACCACTTGATGGCATCCTAGCTTGCATGAACTTGAGATAATGAGCAAGGGAGAGGACGCCTACTCCTTGGATCAAGCCCTTCAAGGGTGATGCGTGATTTAGAGAAGGAATATGGTGGAATGGATAAAAATGGAGAGTGTGGATGAAGTGTTTGATGAAAGGTTTGAGAGGACACTCTAGGGTTTGGCTCACTTCAAGGTAGATGAAGGCCACTTCTAGGGTTTAGCTCTCAAGGTAGAGATAGGATGGGAGGTGGCCGAAAATAGCCAAGGTGACTAAGGATGATATAAAGGCAAAAATTCTCTCTTTATATTCAATTTCCAAAGTATTTACAAGATGCATAGCCTAGGGTATTTATAGGAGTGGGAGGTGTAGACCCCTAAAATTGTCCGGGTCGGAAATAAAGCTCAAAGACTCTCAAAGACCGAAGGAAAGTCAGCCGGAAGGACTCCTGGAAGACCCTAGGATGATTCTTTGTAGGTCTAGAAGTCTTAGAGTAGCTTAGAATAAGGGTGTGCGAGGATTGGAGCTCAATACACCCTCCCAGAGGTTCAGTACGGCCGTACTGAGCCATTTGAACTGCAATACGGCCGTAGTGAACTCAATACGGCCGTACTGAAGTTTTTGAACTTCAGTACGGCCGTACCAAATTCAATACGGCCGTACTGTAGTTCAAAATGGCTCAGTACGGGCCGTACCAAATTCAATACGGCCGTACTGTAGTTCAAAAACCCAGTACGGGCCATATTGACCTCCCAGGCCGTATTGCGCCTCAATCCTATAAATAGGACGTCATTGGCACGTCCTCCCACACTTTTGACACACGTTTGGACCCTCTTGCTGAGGATTCTTGGGTTTTTGAGCTATTCTCTGCCCTAGGAACCTCTCTGAGAGCCAACCCGACTAAGTTCTTGAGTCATGAGCCTTGAAGCTTGAGACTCGAACAAGTCGAAGGGAAATCTCTTTGATTTCCACAGTTAATATTTGTTCTAGGGAAAGGAGCGAGCGAGCGTGTAGTGGGAAGGAGCGCCAAAAAGCCTCCTAACTCTTTTTGAATATATAAAAGTACGCTTCAAAGGTTTCTTTCCAAGTCCTTTCTTTTACCGCTTTCATTTATCGCTTTTTGATTGTTGCATTGCACGCTTTCAACATGTAAATAGTTTACTTATAATCGTTTCTAATAAATAGGGGTAATTTAGTAACTTTACACTATTATTTATGAAATAATCCGTCATAGGGAACCCGAAAGGGGCGTTGTGGGCTGCTAACACCTTCCCCGCACGTAATCGACTCCCTTACCCAACTCTGGTTGTAATGGCCAAGTTGATTTGTGAAAATCAATTTTCTTATATCTTTTTCCAATGTTTTGAGTAAAACATTGGTGGCGACTCCAAGAACCCCTTTTTGCGAAAACCACTAATCCATGGAGGGTCCCGCTTGGGATTAACATGGATTGGTGAGAGTCATTTAAACAAAATTGTTAGCTCGATGAGGTCTCAGTTTGAGAATAAGTCGTTCTAACAATCCATCATTTTTCAAAACTTAAAAAGAGTCCAACCATCGTCGCGAATGCCAATGTCCGTTTCGGCGGGTGGCGACAGATGGCGACTCCACTGGGGAAGCCTCAAGAGTCAGTCCCATTTAGTGATGGATTATTTCTAAAATAATAGTTTAAAATTACTTCGTTACCCCTCGCTTGTATGATAACATGTTTTATCTAATTGACTTTAATAACTGTTGAATGTTTAAATTTTCGCAATTGTTTGAAATACAAACTGCACACGAACCTTTGCACACAACAGTTCCCTCTATACCCGGGGGCATGAGTGGAAAGCCATAGGGAGTGGATGTTAGTACGGCCGGTTGTCGAAAGGGTCTATAGGTGCCCGTAGACCGTTGTCGGAAAACATCACTCAAGGTGAAAACCATGAACTCGAGTCCGACAGTGCGTTGGAGCTTTCCATCGACTTACGACGAGAGGGATTGGGTCCCTATAATGGGGGCACCTTGGGGGCCTTGGACCGGTGAGAACAGTTAGAACCTCCTTGAATATGCACTTTTCTGCAGGATACCCCTACCTCGTGATTCGCTCGTGACTGTTCGTGGATGAGTGAATTGTTTGTGCATTGTTTATGTGACATTGTTTGAGCATACATTGCATTCTTTAAACATACAACATTCCCTTTTAAAATAAGAATAAATAGGAATAAGAATCTTCCATTACATGGTGTTAACATCTACCTTCATCACATTCATATAGGTAGTTTCCCTTTTCACCCAAAAAATACAAAAAAAAAACAAAATACCCGAAAAAATATATTTATCCAAACCAAGCAATATCATGCATGTCACCACCCGCCGAAACGGACCTTGGCATTCGCGACGATGGTCGGACTCTTTTTAATAATTTTGAAAAGTGGTGGATTGTTAGAACGACTTATTCTCATACTGAGACCTTATCGAACTAACAATTTTATTAAATGATTCACCAATCCATATTAATCCCAAGCGGGACCCTCCATGGATTAGTGGTTTTCACAAAAAGAAGGGTTCTTGGAGTCGCCACCAATGTTTTACTCAAAACATTGGAAAAAGGGATAAGGCAATTGATTTTCGCAAATCAACCTTGGCCATTACAACTGTAGACCCCTAAAATTGCCCGGGTCGAAAATAAAGCTTGAAGACTCTCGAAGACTGAAGGAAGATCAGCCAGAAGGACTCCTGGAAGGCCCTAGGAGGGTTCTCTGTAGGTCTAGAGGTCTTAGAATAGCTCAAAATAAGAAAGTGGAGGGAATGAAGCCCAATACGGCCGTACTGAACTTAATACGGCCGTATTGAAGCTTCAATACGGCCGCAGTGAACTCAATACGGCCGTATTGAAGTTTCTGAAACTTCAATACGGCCGTACTGAAATCAATACGGCCGTATTGAAGCTTCAATACAGCCGCAGTGAACTCAATACGGCCGTATTGAAATTTCTGAATTTCAATACGGCCGTATTGAACTCAATACGGCCGTATTGAAGTTCAAAAATTTCAATACGGCCGTATTGGCTCCAGGGCCCGTATTGGGCCTGTTCCCTATAAATATGACGTCAATTGGACGTCATTTGACACTTTCACACACAGTTTTAACCCTCTCCTTGAGTATTCTGGGGTTTTTGAGCAGTGTTCTGCCCTAGAAATCACTTGGAGAGTTGATCCGACGAAGTTCTTGAGCCCCGAGCCATTTTGCTTGAGGATCGAACCTAGTCGAAGGGAAATCCTCCGGATTTCCATAGTTAAAATTTTATAGGAAGGGAGCGAGCGCGCTTGTAGAGCGAGGGAACGCCAAAAAGCTTCCCAGTTTTACGAAATATATAAAAAGCACGCTTCAAAGGTTTCTTCTTCAAAATCCTTCCTTTTACTGCTTTCTGTGTGCATATTTAACTGTCATCATGTAGATAGTTAATTTATAATCGCTTATAATAAATAGGGGTAATTTAGTAATTTTATATTGTTATTTTAGAAATAATCTGTCATAGGGAACCCGAAAGGGGCGCTGTGGGGTGCTAACACCTTCCTCACGCGTAACCGACTCCCTTACCCGACTCTGGTTGTAATGGCCGAAGTCGATTTTTGAATCGATTGCCTTATCCCTTTTTCCAATGTTTTGAGTAAAACATTGGTGGCGACTCCAAAGAACCCTCCTTTTATGAAAACCGCTAATCCATGGAGGGTCCCGCTTGGGATTAACATGGATTGGTGAGACATTTAATAAATAAATTGGATAAGATCGACAAGGTCTCAGTTTGAGAACAAGTTGTTCTAATAATCCAATACATTTTCAAAACTAAAATAAAAGCGAGTCCAACCATCCTTCGCGAATGCCGAAAGCCCGTTTCGGGCCGGTGGCGACAGATGGCGACTCCACTGGGGAAGCTTCGAGAGTCAGTCCCATTTAGTGACAGATTATTTTTAACAAATAATAGTTAAAATTACTTTATTACCCCTCACTTGTATGATAACATGTTTATCTATTTGGCTTTAATAACTGTTGTATTTTTAAATTTACGCAATTGTTTGAAATAAAAACTGCACACAAACCTTTGCACACAACAGTTCCCTCTATACCCGGGGGCATGAGTGATTAACCATAGGGAGTGGATGTTAGTACGGCCGGTTGTCGAATGGGTCTATAGGTGCCCGTAGACCGTTGTCGGAAAACATCACTCAAGGTGATAACCATGAACTTGAGTCCGACGGTGCGTTGGAGCTTTCCATCGACCTACGATGAGAGGAATTGGGTCCCTATAATGGGGGCACCTTGGGGGCCTTGGACTGGTGAGAACAGTTAGAACCTACCTTGAATATGCACCTTTCTGCAGGATACCCCTACCTCGTGATTCGCTCGTGACTGTTCGTGGATGAGTGAATTGTTGGTGTAAATGCTTATGTGCAATTGTTTGTGCATTAATAAATAACCTCGTGATAAGGTCTAAAGAATAATCCCCATGCATGAAAAAACCATGACATGAGGGGAAAGACCATGTGTGAAAATATAATAAAAGTGAGGAGCATGTGCATCATTACCAATAAAGATATCATGCATCCTCATAAACCATGCATTCTAGGTTCACCAATACCTCTTGACATGAGTAAAAGAGACCCATAATTATCGAGATTCTCCGTTAAGGAGAGATCATAAGTCAAGGAGGGTAGTAACACTCTGTTTTAAAAAGGCAGCGCCTTAAAAATGGAGGGTTATCAAGCTCATGTCAAGAGCGTATTCATTCCATAAATTAATTAGATTAAATATTCATTTTTAGAAAGTGGCTGGTCATCTCTCTGTCCTCACACGCGCGCAGAAAATCAAGAAGATGGAAGCGCTGGAGGACCAAAATAAGAAGCTTACAGCCGAGCTCTCACAGCTCAAAGAACAAATGACGCAAATGATGGAATTCATGCGTCACCATAATGCACATGGGTCTCACCACAGTGACCATGAGTCCCATCATCATGAGGAGGAGGAACATGAGGAAGAACCTCCACGAGCTGTACCCCTCGGGGCGGGGATCATGATTAAAGAGCCCGAGGTTTCAAAAGAACAATTCCATGCTCTTGAGGATCGGCTAAGGGCTATGGAGGGGCATGATTTTGACATCAAAGATGCCGCTGACATGTGCTTGGTGAGGGACATCCAATTCCCTCCCAAATTCAAAGTGCCCGATTTCCCAAAATATGTGGGATCGACTTGCCCCAAAAGTCATCTCACCATGTATTGCCGAAAAATGGCTGCATATGCTACCAATGAAAAGCTCTTGATCCATTGCTTCCAAGAGAGCTTGGCTGACACCGCACTCAATTGGTATATGCAGCTGGATGGAAGTCAAGTGTGCACATGGAGGCAGTTGGCCGACGCCTTTCTCAAGCGCTATAAATATAACATCGACCTAACACCCGATAGGTCCGATCTTCAAGCCTTGACTAAGACAAATGATGAATCCTTCAAGGCGTACGCCCAACGATGGAGGGAGTTGGCGGCACAAATAGAGCCCCCGCTGTCGGATAAGGAGACGGTGTCCCTATTCATAAACTCGTTGACCGGTCCCTATTATGACAAGATGATAGGGAACACGACAACACTCTTCTCGGACATCATCACCATTGGCGAAAGAGTGGAACAAGGGCTGAAAAGTGGAAAGCTAGCTGGACTTTCCCAATCATTTGAAGCCAAGAAGACCTACGGGAAGAAGAAGGAGGGAGGAGTCAATGCCGTAAATATTTCTTCATCTTCTTCCACTTCGAAGTCAGGAAAGTCGCAATTCACCCCTGTGAAGAAGTTTGATAAACTTCCGACCACCTACAGCGATCTCCTGCCGAAGCTAGTAGAAGCCAAACTTCTAGCTTACGTTCCACTAAAGAAGATTGATCCACCTCACCCCTATTGGTACAAACCGCAAGACAAATGTCTATACCATTCGGGGGCATCGGGGCATTCAACGGAGAAATGTAGAGCTCTCAAAAATAAGGTCCAAGACCTTATCGATGCAGGGTGGATCACTTTTGATTCAACAGCGCCCGACGTGAGCAAGAATCCTCTGTCGAAGCAGGAGTAGAGAGAAGAACAAGCCACGATAGGGCCCCTTCATATTTCTCTTTTAGGACTCATGATCAGTACCCGAGATCATGAGAACCTTTTCATGTAAATAAGGGTTTTACAGTTTTTTTAAAATATCAATAAAGAGGCATTTTTCACATTACTCTCTTTTTTGTTCTTTTCTCTCTTTCCCCATTAACATTAATAAATTCTAAACCTAAACAGAACCAATAAAATAATTATGTCTGTAATTGTTCGCTCTGACCGGGATCCAAAAGTGAATGGGTTGAGTTGGAGAGTGATGAGGAGACCATCTCTCCGGATCTGCAAAGACTGCTAAAACGAGAAGCTCGCTTACTCCAACTCGTCAAAAGAAATTGGAGACTGTGAATTTGGGGCATGGCCGAGAGATAAAAGAGGTCAACATTAGGACCCATACCAGTGATGAAATAAGGACACATGTTTCCGCTATGATTATAATAAAATCATTCTTCATTGCTTCTTTTCTTGCTTACAATAAAATTCTAAACCACATCATTTTTAACCCTGTTTGAATAAACATGAATGAGGTTAAAATCATCTTAATAATAATAAACCCACATCATTTTCATGTGGAGGTGTGTGTGACGACTTGGAGCACCTTCCCTTGGCCTCGACAAGTGCCATCATGGATAAAAAGAAATCCTAAAAACAAAAAAAGCTCGGCAGGAAACCCAAAAAAGGGGGCTGCACAAAAATAAGAGCAAAAGACCCGCTAGGAATCCCACGAAAGGGTGACCTAGGCAAAAGTTAGGGTTACAAAAATAAACAAAAACAAAAGTCCGCTAAAACACCACAAAAGGGTGTTTTAGGCAAAAATAAGGACAATCAAAAAACAAAAGAAATCCATGATGGTACCACGAACCGAATTCAAGAAAGGTTCAAGGGAAGCTATCCAAGTTGTCGAATCACAACACGACTTTTTAACTTCATAAGTGTTTAATCAAACAAGCCTAAACACATTGGCCATCCATTCTTACAAAAACCATTTTTGAAAAAATAAATCCCCTCTAAAACACAAACTTTAGAACAAAAATATCTTTCCTTTCTCTTCTCTCTTGTCCCAAAAGATTTTAGAATAATCTAGTGGAAGCATGGAGAAATAAATCATCACTGAAAATGGATCTAATCTGAATAATAAAATGGTGGAAGAACTGTGCCAAGAATTCAAGATCCAACACCATAATTCTTCCCCATATCGGCCAAAGATGAATGGGGCAGTCGAGGCAACCAATAAGAACATCAAGAAAATAGTGCAAAGATGGTTGTCTCATTTAAAGACTGGCACGAGATGTTACCCTTCGCTCTTCATGGTTATAGGACTTCAGTACGTACATCTACAGGAGCTACTCCATTCTCCCTCGTCTATGGGATGGAGGCAGTTCTACCCGTCGAAGTCAAGATACCTTCTCTAAGGGTAATTATGGAAGCAAAACTTTCCGAGGTAGAATGGGTTCAAAGCCGGTATGACCAATTGAACCTCATTGAAGAAAATGGCTGAACACCATATGCCGTGGTCAAGCCTATCAGAGGAAGACCAAAAAGGCTTTTGACAAGAAAGTCCACCCTCGAGTCTACCATGAGGGAGAGTTGGTAATGAAGAAATTGCTACCAACTCAAAAGGACAAAATCGGAAAGTATGCCCCAAATCACGGAGGACCATACGAGGAAAAACGAGCCTTCTCAGGAGGAGCATTGATCCTCACAGACATGGATGGAAAAGAACTTCGATACCCAGTCAACGCTGACGAGGTAAAGAAGTACTATGCTTGAAGACGTCGCTTGCATAGGCCCGCTAGGATGAAAACCCAAAAAGGGCGTCCTAGGCAAAAGTTAGGGCAAAATAAAAAGCCCGCCAGTACAAGGGTACTAGGCAAAACAAAGGCGAAATTATCCCCGCTAGGATACGTCCTAGGCAAAAGTTAGGGGCAAAAGAATAAGATAAGCAAGCAACGATCGCTTGAATCGAAAACCGAAAGGCGGTTCAAGTGATTATCTTCTAGAAGCAAGCGTCTTGCAGCATCTGCGCTCCTGGCTCAGGCATCTCACCCGAAGCAACTAGGGAATGTAAAGAGCAACAATTACAGATATAATTGTTAAGCCCAATGTATATAGCCTACCCTGGCCAGCCATTCTTCAGAAATTCCTTCTGTATATCTTTCTATAAAAACACTTGTGAATATTAATAAAATATCTATTCATTTCTTTTCTCTCTTGACCATGTGATTATGCCTCTAAATTGGTATTTCTAAAAAATTGTATGAAATTCCTTAATAATCGGTCAATAAAGAAAATTGGAGGGGTTCCTATACAATCCATAAATCTCCTGCATAAAGGCTCATAAAAATACTCCCTCGCGTCAATGACAGAAAGTCCTCCAAGAAGAAGAGGATAGGGAGAGCCACTCACTTTTCTAAATAAATGAACAAAAAATAAAAAATTGTATTGCATGCATCACACATATTAATTGCACATTTAAAGACCTTATCATGAGGCAATTGCATAAAATAGAAAAAATAGAAAAATTGCTTGTGTATGACAGCAGCAAACAAAATGCAAAGATTCAGAAAATCAACAGCGTCATACAGAATAACTGAGCCTGGAGAGGCTTGCCGAAAGAATACTCTCAGAATAACTGAGCCTGGAGAGGCTTGCCGAAACAATACTCCCACAGAATAACTGAGCCTGGAGAGGCTTGTCGAAATAATACTCTCTCAAAATAACTGAGCCTGGAGAGGCTTGCCGAAATAATACTCTTTCAGAATAACTGAGCCTGGAGAGGCTCGCCGAAATAATACTCTCAAAATAACTGAGCCTGGAGAGGCTCGCCGAAATAATACTCTCTCAGAATAACTGAGACATTTCTGTACAGAAAAAAGCCGAAAAACAACAGAAAAGGCAAAAATACAGAAAAAGCCAAAAAATGACAAAAAAGGCAAAAAATACAGAAAAAGCCAAAAAACGACAAAAAAGGCAAAAGATTTAGAAAATCAATCGCCTCGTACAAAATAACTGAGCCTGGAGAGGCTTGCCGAAATAATACTCCTTCATCATAACTGAGCCTGGAGAGGCTCGCAGAAATAATACTCCCCAGAGAAATCTCAACTCAAGCTCACGGAACAAATCCCCAGCGAGAGCTATCAAAGCAAGATCGACAAAATTCCCAATGGAAGCACGATCGCCCAAGCAGTATATCTAGTCAAAGGACTTAAAACTTCCTCAGTGGAAGATAGCTCTCCAACTCAGGCGTTGAGTGAGTCTAAGCCTGTAGAGGCTTCCTAAATAATACTCTGGGATACATAAGATCCCCAAATCCCCAGTCGCCTACTCAAGAGGCACTCCTTCAAAAGAAAAAAAAAAATCAAAAAGATTAATAACCATTCCCCAAGAGGAATTCGGCATTCAGCCAATCATCAAGCATCAAGATAATTCGCCTATTCAGAGGCACTCTTTCAAAAAATCGAAAAGATCAATAATCATTCCCCAAGCGGAATCTGGCTCTCAGCCAATCATTGAACGTCAAGCTGATACGCCTAACAGAAGAGGCCAGCCAAGAAATAAATAACAAAATCCCCAGTGGATAAACAACCTACATAGAGGCTACAAAAATCAAAAATCGAAAAGAGACACCCGAACAAGGATAACCGGGATACTCCACCAACGTCAAAGGACGTCAGCCAAACATAAGGCATCGCTCAATTCAAGAAGAGCATCTGTGTCTACACCCCAAGGAAACAGAAATTCCTCAATGGGTACCAACAATGCAATGCAAGTTGGGGCACAGGAACCTATGAATGACTGCACATCCCCTAGACGGATCCCTGCGTTATCCAGCCCTCAGCGGCACAAAATCAGAAAAACCGTCGAAGCAGCATCGTGGACTGTGGAGACAACAATCATCTCAAATCCCTGGAGAGGGTAAACTCACATTGCCAATGTCGTCAAGAACACGGAGGCAGACCCTGGAGAGGGCAAACTCACCCTGGAGAGGGCAAGACTCACGCACAAGTCTGGAGAGGCGACGACTAATACTCACCCCGGAGAAGGCAAACTCACCCTGGAGAGGGCAAACTCACCCTGGAGAGGGCAAGACTCAAGCACAAGTCTGGAGAGGCGACGACTAATACTCACCCCGGAGAGGGCAAACTCACCCTGGAGAGGGCAAACTCACCCTGGAGAGGGCAAGACTCACGCACAAGTCTGGAGAGGCGACGACTAATACTCACCCCGGAGAGGGCAAACTCACCCTGGAGAGGGCAAACTCACCCTGGAGAGGGCAAGACTCACGCACAAGTCTGGAGAGGCGACGACTAATACTCACCCCGGAGAGGGCAAACTCACCCTGGAGAGGGCAAACTCACCCTGGAGAGGGCAAGACTCACGCACAAGTCTGGAGAGGCGACGACTAATACTCACCCCGGAGAGGGCAAACTCACCCTGGAGAGGGAAAACTCACCCTGGAGAGGGCAAGACTCACGCACAAGTCTGGAGAGGCGACGACTAATACTCACCCCGGAGAGGGCAAACTCACCCTGGAGAGGGTAAACTCACCCTGGAGAGGGCAAGACTCACGCACAAGTCTGGAGAGGCGACGACTAATACTCACCCCGGAGAGGGCAAACTCACCCTGGAGAGGGCAAACTCACCCTGGAGAGGGCAAGACTCACGCACAAGTCTGGAGAGGCGACGACTAATACTCACCCCGGAGAGGGCAAACTCACCCTGGAGAGGGCAAGACTCACGCACGAGCCTGGAGAGGCGACGACTAATACTCACCCTGGAGAGGGCAAACTCACCCTGGAGAGGGCAAGACTCACGCTACCAAAGTGACTAGAAGCGCGGAGGTATGCACCAACCTGGAGAGGCTACTCAACAATTTTCCCACCTGAAGACACTACAAGTCGGAAGGATGGCACATTACCCGGACAATTGGGTCAACTCCTTTACTTGTCAATCAGTACACCAAAAGACCGTTTGACTAAGTAAAGGGGGGGCAGCTGTAGACCCCTAAAATTGCCCGGGTCGGAAATAAAGCTTGAAGACTCTCGAAGACTGAAGGAAGATCAGCCAGAAGGACTCCTGGAAGGCCCTAGGAGGGTTCTCTGTAGGTCTAGAGGTCTTAGAATAGCTCAAAATAAGAAAGTGGAGGGAATGAAGCCCAATACGGCCGTACTGAACTTAATACGGCCGTATTGAAGCTTCAATACGGCCGCAGTGAACTCAATACGGCCGTATTGAAGTTTCTGAAACTTCAATACGGCCGTACTGAAATCAATACGGCCGTATTGAAGCTTCAATACAGCCGCAGTGAACTCAATACGGCCGTATTGAAATTTCTGAATTTCAATACGGCCGTATTGAACTCAATACGGCCGTATTGAAGTTCAAAAATTTCAATACGGCCGTATTGGCTCCAGTGCCCGTATTGGGCCTGTTCCCTATAAATATGACGTCAATTGGACGTCATTTGACACTTTCACACACAGTTTTAACCCTCTCCTTGAGTATTCTGGGGTTTTTGAGCAGTGTTCTGCCCTAGAAATCACTTGGAGAGTTGATCCGACGAAGTTCTTGAGCCCCGAGCCATTTTGCTTGAGGATCGAACCTAGTCGAAGGGAAATCCTCCGGATTTCCATAGTTAAAATTTTATAGGAAGGGAGCGAGCGCGCTTGTAGAGCGAGGGAACGCCAAAAAGCTTCCCAGTTTTACGAAATATATAAAAAGCACGCTTCAAAGGTTTCTTCTTCAAAATCCTTCCTTTTACTGCTTTCTGTGTGCATATTTAACTGTCATCATGTAGATAGTTAATTTATAATCGCTTATAATAAATAGGGGTAATTTAGTAATTTTATATTGTTATTTTAGAAATAATCTGTCATAGGGAACCCGAAAGGGGCGCTGTGGGGTGCTAACACCTTCCTCACGCGTAACCGACTCCCTTACCCGACTCTGGTTGTAATGGCCGAAGTCGATTTTTGAATCGATTGCCTTATCCCTTTTTCCAATGTTTTGAGTAAAACATTGGTGGCGACTCCAAAGAACCCTCCTTTTATGAAAACCGCTAATCCATGGAGGGTCCCGCTTGGGATTAACATGGATTGGTGAGACATTTAATAAATAAATTGGATAAGATCGACAAGGTCTTAGTTTGAGAACAAGTTGTTCTAATAATCCAATACATTTTCAAAACTAAAATAAAAGCGAGTCCAACCATCCTTCGCGAATGCCGAAAGCCCGTTTCGGGCCGGTGGCGACAACAACCAGAGTTGGGTAAGGGAGTCGGTTACGTGCGGGGAAGGTGTTAGCACCCCACAACGCCCCTTTCGGGTTCCCTATGACGGATTATTTCATAAATAACAGTGTAAAATTACTAAATTACCCCTATTTATTAGAAACGACTATGAATAAGATATCTACATGATGAATAATTTAAACATGCGATGCAACAATCAGAAAATAGTAAAAGAAGGGATTTTGGAGAAGAAACCTTTGAAGCGTGCTTTTATATATTCAAATGTTAGGAGGCTTTTTGGCGCTCCCTCCCACTACACGCTCGCTCGCTCCTTCCCTAAAAATTAATCTTTACTATGGAAATCAAAAAGATTTCCCTTCGACTAGTTCGAATTCTCAAGCTAAATGCTCAGAACTCAAGAACTTCGTCGGATCGGCTCTCAGAGAGAATTCTAGGGCAGAACACTGCTCAAAAACCCCAGAATACTCAAGAAGAGAGTCCAAGAAGTGTGAAAAAGTGTGGAATGACGTCCAAATGACGTCTTATTTATAGGGGTGAGGCGCAGTACGGCCTCTGACATCAATACGGCCCGTACTGAAGATTTGAACTACAGTACGGTCGTATTGAATTCAGTACGGCCGTATTGAAGTTCAAAAACTTCAATACGGCCGTATTGGTTTCAGTACGGCCGTATTGTAGTTCAAAATGTGCAGTACGGCCGTACTGAACTCCAAGGAGGCCGTATTGAGCTCCAATCTTCCCACTTCTTTATTTTAAGCTACTCTAAGACCTCTAAACCTACAGATAATCATCCTAGGGGCTTCCAGGAGTCCTTCTGGCTGACTTTCCTTCGGTCTTCGAGAGTCTTCGAGTCTTATTTCCGACCCGGACAATTTTAGGGGTCTACAGCTGCCCCCCCTTTACTTAGTCAAACGGTTTTTTTGGTGTACCGGTTGACAAGTAAAGGAGTTGACCCAACTGTCCGGGGAATAGGCCATCCTTCTGACTTGTAGTGTCTTCCGGTGGAAAATTGTTGAGTAGCCTCTCTAGGTTGAGTATTAGTCGTCGCCTCTCCAGGCTAGCGTGAGTCTTGCCCTCTCCAGGGTGAGTATTAGTCGTCGCCTCTCCAGGCTAGCGTGAGTCTTGCCCTCTCCAGGGTGAGTATTAGTCGTCGCCTCTCCAGGCTAGCGTGAGTCTTGCCCTCTCCAGGGTGAGTATTAGTCGTCGCCTCTCCAGGCTAGCGTGAGTCTTGCCCTCTCCAGGGTGAGTATTAGTCGTCGCCTCTCCAGGCTAGCGTGAGTCTTGCCCTCTCCAGGGTGAGTATTAGTCGTCGCCTCTCCAGGCTAGCGTGAGTCTTGCCCTCTCCAGGGTGAGTATTAGTCGTTGCCTCTCCAGGCTAGCGATGATTTTGTCTCCACAGTCCACGATGCTGCTTCGACGATTGTTTTTGATTTTTGTGCCACTGAGGGCTGGATAACGCAGGGATCCGTCTAGGGGATGTGCAGTTACTCATAGGTTCTTGTGTCCCAACTTTCCATTGCGTAGTTGGTACCCATTGAGGAATTTCTGTTTCCTTGGGGTGTAGACACGAAGATGCTCTTTTTGAGGTGAGCGATGCCTTATGATTGGCTGACGTCCTTTCGACGTTGGTGGAGTATCCCGGTTATCCTTATTCGGGTGACTCTTTTGATTTTTCAATTTTGTTGCCTCTGTGTAGGCTGTTATCCACTGGGGGATTTTGTCGTTGATCTTGATTAGCCTCTTCTGTTAGGCGGATCATCTTGACGTTCAATGATTGGCTGAATGCCGAATTCCGCTTGGGGAATGATTATTGATCTTTTTTTGATTTTCTCTTTTTGAAGGAGTGCCTCTGAATAGGCGAATGATCTTGATGTTCAGTGTTCGGCTGAATGCCGGATTCCGCTTGGGGAATGGTTATTGATGTTTTTTGGATTTTCTCTTTTTTGAAGGAGTGCCTCTGAGTAGGCGAATGATCTTGATGTTCGGTGTTCGGCTGAGTGCCGGATTCCGCTTGGGGAATGGTTATTGATCTTTTTGATGATTTTTTTTTCTTTTTGAAGGGGTGCCTCTGAGTAGGCGAATGGGGATTTGAGGACTTTATGTATCCCAGAGTATTATTTAGAAAGCCTCTGCAGGCTTAGCTTCACTCATCGCTTGAGTTGGAAAGCTACCTTCCACTGAGGAAGTCTGAGTCCTTTGACTCGGATATTTCGTGTTTGGGCGACCATGCTTCCATTGGGGAATTTTACTGGTCTTGCTTTGATAGCTCTTACTGGAGATTTTGATCCACGAGAGTGAGCTGAGAAGTCTCTGGGGAGTATTATTTCGACAAGCCTCTCCAGGCTCAATTATTCTGTGTGATGAGGGAGTATTATTTCGGTAAGCCTCTCCAGGCTCAATTATTCTGTACGATGGGGGAGTATTATTTCGGCAAGCCTCTCCAGGCTCAATTATTCTGTGGGAGTATTATTTCGGCAAGCCTCTCCAGGCTCGGTTATTCTTGTACGTTTTATTGATTTTTTGTTCAGCCCAAGAGTGCAAGCGGAGATGTCTCTTGGGGAGTATTATTTCGACAAGCCTCTCCAGGCTCAATTATTTTGTGTGATGAGGGAGTATTATTTCCGCAAGCCTCTCCAGGCTCAATTATTCTGTGGGAGTATTATTTCGGCAAGCCTCTCCAGGCTCAGTTATTCTGTATGATAAGGGAGTATTATTTCGGCCAGCCTCTCCAGGCTCAGTTATTCTGTACAATTGGGGAGTATTATTTCGGCAAGCCTCTCCAGGCTCAATTATTCTGAGAGAGTATTATTTCAGCAAGCCTCTCCAGGCTCAATTATTCTGAGAGAGTATTATTTCGGCAAGCCTCTCCAGGCTCAATTATTCTGAGAGAGTATTATTTCGGCAAGCCTCTCCAGGCTCAGTTATTCTGAGAGAGTATTATTTCGGCAAGCCTCTCCAGGCTCAATTATTCTGTGGGAGTATTATTTCGGCAAGCCTCTCCAGGCTCGGTTATTCTGTATGATTTTTTTGATTTTTTGCCTTTTCTGTCGTTTTTTGACTTTTTCTGTATTTTTGCCTTTTTTGTCAATTTGCGGCTTTTTCTGTTGATCGTTGCCATACACAAGCAATTTTTCCTATTTTTCTATTTTATGCAATTGCCTCATGAAGAGGTCTTTGAAAATTTCTTTATGGCCAATACGGCCGTATCCATTTCAGTACGCCCGTATTGAGTTGAAAATTTGTTCGTAACCCTAATTTTAGTGCGGGTGTACTGAACATGGTACGGGCGCATTGTTTTTTCTGAAGTTTGATTTTATTTTTTTTTGTTTTTTTGTTGTTTTTTTTTTTTTTGTTGTTTTTTTGTTTGTTTTTTCAATAAACAGAGAATAAGTGATCTTCCAGTACACCTATCATCTGTATGCATGTATGCGGTATGATGCACCTAATTCTATTTGATTTATTTTTTCAAAAGAATTAACCGATGCGTTTCTTTGTTTGGATCTTGCCATTCCTCTAGACGGGCTGTGCGTTGCCGATTTCTGTAACCGAGGAATGATGCGTGTTATATTGAGATGGGTGTCATCAACCCAGTGATCCTCCCCTTCCTTTAGAAGACGTGTCAACCCTCCTATTGACCACTATATCTCCATGTTTCCACTAGATTATCCTAAAATCGTTTGGGACAAGAGAGAAAAGAAAGGAAAGATATTTTTGTTCTGAAGTTTGTGTTTTAGAGGGGATTTATTTTTCAAAAATGGTTTTTGTAAGAATGGTTGGCCAAGGTAGGCTTATGTGTTTAGGCTTGTTTGATTAAACACTTATGAAGTTAAGAAAGTCTTGTTATTTGACGTTGTGATTTTGACAACTTAGATAGCTTTCCTTGAACCTTTCTTTTTGAATTTGGTTCATGGTACCATCATGGATTTCGTTTTTTGATTGTCCTTATTTTTGCTTAAAACACCCTTTTGTGGCGTTTTAGCGGACTTTTGTTTTTATTCATTTTTGCAACCCTAACTTTTGCCTAGGTCACCCTTTTGTGGGATTCCTAGCGGGTCTTTTGCTCTTATTTTTGCGCAGCCCCCTTTTTGGGTTTCCTGCCGAGCTTCTTTTATTTTAAAGGATTTCTTTTTATCCATGATGGCACTTGTCGAGGCCAAGGGAAGGTGCTCCAAGTTGTCACACACACTTCCACATAAAAATGATGCGGGTTTATTTAAGACGATTTTAACCTCATTCATGTTTATTCAAACAGGGTTAAAAAATAATGTGGCTTAGAGATTTATTGTAAGCAAGAAAAGAAGCAATAAGAAATAATAAAGAATGATTTTATTATAATCATAGTGGAAACATGTGCCCTATCGAGGCTCGGGGGTCGGGCTGTCCCCGAGGAGTAATCTCTAATAGTCATCAGGTCTATACATCCCTATCGGAAGGAGAAGAGCACTTGATGACGACGACCGGCCTTGACGCTTGTGAACCGGCCTTCCTAAAGATCTGGCTTAAAGAACGTCGAGAAGGATCTTTGTTCCTCTTCGTCCTTTGATCTTTATTAGGGTTGTATCCTAACCCTTGTTTCCCCGGATTATCCTTGATAACGGGTAGCTCGGGAATTCCTTGGGAATCCTTGCCAAGTCCTTGTCCAGGCAAGTATCCGTTCTTGATGAGCATGGAGGCTACCTTCTTCATTTCTCGGGAAAACGTTTCGACATTGGCAATCTCCAATGCTTGGAAGGCGGTTTCTAGAGCTTCCTCCGCTGCATCCACGTAAGGTATGGTGGATGGCTTGCTGATGAGTATGTCATCTTCAGCTTGTACAGTCACCAGCTTGTCACCCACTATGAATTTGACTTTTTGGTGGAGCGTAGAGGGAACAGCTTTCGCATCATGAATCCAAGGTCGGCCGAGGAGACAGCTGTATGCAGGAGTAATGTCCATCACTTGGAATTCGACATTAAAGATAGTGGGTCCAATTTGGATTGGAAGATTGATTTCCCCCGCCACTTCTCTTTTAGAACCGTCGAAGGCTCGAACGATCATGTTGCTCGGGCGCATTTGGACTCCCTTGATTGCCACTTGATCAAGCGTTCTTTTGGGCATCACATTCAAGGAAGATCCGTTGTCTACCAAGACTTTTGCGATGTGATACTCCTTGCACTTTACAGAGATGTGCAAGGGCTTGTTGTGATTTGGTCCCTCGGCGGGGATCTCTTCATCGGTGAAAGTGAGGTGATCATTAGCCGTGATGTGACTAACAATCCCCTCAAACTTGTCTTGGGAGATGGTATGCGACACATATGCCTCATTCAAGACTTTCAACAGAGCTTGCCGATGCGGTTCGGAGCATAGGATCAACGACAACAGAGTAATCTTTTGCTGGCGTTCTATGAAGTTGATCCACGATGGAGTACTCGCTCTGTCGGATAAACTTTAACAGCTCATCAGTCTCCTCCTCGGATTCTTTATTTTCCTCGGTTTTATCTTTTTCTTTTTCTTTACTCTTGGGAGCTTTATCATGAAGATCTTCGGGAGTGTAGATCCTGCCACTCCTAGTCATGCCCCCAAGTCCAGCGATGTTGGAGATATCGCTGTCGGCAGAAGAATGGATGTCGTATATCCATGGCACAGCCTTATTTGATTTGTAAGGGAAAGGCCTTGAAGCAGTGATCCTTAATGGTGTCGGACCTTCCCCTTTATTCGTCTTGATTACCAACAACGGAGTTGATGTGCGCTCACTTGGCACGGTTGTTGGCTTACACTTGATAACGAACGGCGTGCGATCCATTCTTTGAACATACGCATCGATTAATTCTTTCTTTTTATTAATGTTTATTAATGAATTACTAGGAGGGATGTATGAAATGCAAACCTAGATCCCCCCATGATCTTTGATAAGAATGCATGATATGAGATGATGACGTTGAATATGCATGCATTGTGTTTATTCAACTAAGCATTATCATGTTTTCGGGATGCTCCTAAGATGATGCATGATATTGCTTGGTTTGGCTAAATATCTTTTTTTGGATATTTTTCTTTGAGTATTTTGTTTTGTATATATATTTTTTATTTTTTGGGTGAAAAGGGAAACTACCTACATGAATGTGATGAAGGTAGATGTTAACACCATGTAATGGAAGATTCTTATTTCTATTTATTCTTATTTTAAAAAAGGATGTTGTATGTTTAAAGAAATGCAATGTATGCTCAAACAATTTCACATAATCAATGCACAAACAATTCACTCATCCACGAACAGTCACGAGCGAATCACGAGGTAGGGGTATCCTGCAGAAAAGTGCATATTCAAGGTGGATCTAACTGTTCTCACTGGTCTGAGGCCCCCAAGGTGCCCCCATTATAGGGACCCAATTCCTCTCGTCGTAAGTCGATGGAAAGTTCCAACGCACTGTCGGACTTGAGTTCATGGTTATCACCTTGAGTGATGTTTTCCGACAACGGTCTGCGGGCACCTATAGACCCATTCGACAACCGGCCGTACTAACATCCACTCCCTATGGATTACCACTCATGCCCCCGGGAATAGAGGGAACTGTTGTGTGCAAAGGTTTGTGTGCAGTTTTTATTTCAAACAATTGCAAAAATTTAAACATTCAACAGTTATTAAAAGCCAATTAGATAAAACATATTATCATACAAGTAAGGGGTAATAAAGTAATTTTAAACTATTATTTTGAAAAGAATCCATCACTAAATGGGACTGACTCACGGGCCAAATTCCCCAGTGGAGTCGCCATCTGTCGCCACCCCGCCGAAACGGACCTTGGCATTCGCGACGATGGTCGGACTCTTTTTAATAATTTTGAAAAGTGGTGGATTGTTAGAACGACTTATTCTCAAACTGAGACCTTATCGAACTAACAATTTTATTAAATGATTCACCAATCCATATTAATCCCAAGCGGGACCCTCCATGGATTAGTGGTTTTCACAAAAAGAAGGGTTCTTGGAGTCGCCACCAATGTTTTACTCAAAACATTGGAAAAAGGGATAAGGCAATTGATTTTCGCAAATCAACCTTGGCCATTACAACCAGAGTTGGGTAAGGGAGTCGGTTACGTGCGGGGAAGGTGTTAGCACCCCACAACGCCCCTTTCGGGTTCCCTATGACGGATTATTTCATAAATAACAGTGTAAAATTACTAAATTACCCCTATTTATTAGAAACGACTATGAATAAGATATCTACATGATGAATAATTTAAACATGCGATGCAACAATCAGAAAACAGTAAAAGAAGGGATTTTGGAGAAGAAACCTTTGAAGCGTGCTTTTATATATTCAAATGTTAGGAGGCTTTTTGGCGCTCCCTCCCACTACACGCTCGCTCGCTCCTTCCCTAAAAATTAATCTTTACTATGGAAATCAAAAAGATTTCCCTTCGACTAGTTCGAATTCTCAAGCTAAATGCTCAGAACTCAAGAACTTCGTCGGATCGGCTCTCAGAGAGAATTCTAGGGCAGAACACTGCTCAAAAACCCCAGAATACTCAAGAAGAGAGTCCAAGAAGTGTGAAAAAGTGTGGAATGACGTCCAAATGACGTCTTATTTATAGGGGTGAGGCGCAGTACGGCCTCTGACATCAATACGGCCCGTACTGAAGATTTGAACTACAGTACGGCCGTATTGAATTCAGTACGGCCGTATTGAAGTTCAAAAACTTCAATACGGCCGTATTGGTTTCAGTACGGCCGTATTGTAGTTCAAAATGTGCAGTACGGCCGTACTGAACTCCAAGGAGGCCGTATTGAGCTCCAATCTTCCCACTTCTTTATTTTAAGCTACTCTAAGACCTCTAAACCTACAGATAATCATCCTAGGGGCTTCCAGGAGTCCTTCTGGCTGACTTTCCTTCGGTCTTCGAGAGTCTTCGAGTCTTATTTCCGACCCGGACAATTTTAGGGGTCTACAATGCATCATCTTAGGAGCATCCCGAAAACATGATAATGCTTAGTTGAATAAACACAATGCATGCATATTCAACGCCATCATCTCATATCATGCAAAGATCATGGAGGGATCTAGGGGAGTGCATTGCATACATCTCTCCTAGTAATTCATTAATAACATTAATAAAAAGAAAGAATTAATCGATGCGTATGTTCAAAATGGATCGCACGCCGTTTGTTATTAAGTGAAAACCAACAACCGCGCCAAGCGAACGCACATCAACTCCGTTGTTGGTAATCAAGACGAATAAAGGGGAAGGTCCGATACCGTTGAAAATCACTGCTCCAAGACCTTTTCCCTACGAATCGAATAAGGCTGTGCCATGGATATACGACATCCATTCTTCTGCCGACAGCGATATCTCTAACATCGCTGGACTTGGGGGCATGACTAGGAGTGGCAGGATCTACACTCCCGAAGATCTTCATGATAAAGCTCCCAAGAATAAAGGAAAAGAAAAAGAAAAAGAAAAAAAAACCGAGGAAAATAAAGAATCCGAGGAGGAGACTGACGAGCTGTTAAAATATATCCGACAGAGCGAGTACTCCATCGTGGATCAACTTCATACGACGCCAGCAAAGATTACTCTGTTGTCGTTGATCCTATGCTCCGAACCGCATCGGCAAGCTCTATTGAAAGTCTTGAACGAGGCATACGTGTCGCACACTATCTCCCAAGACAAGTTTGAGGGGATTGTTAGTCACATCACGGCTAATGATCACCTCACTTTCACCGATGAAGAAATCCCCGCTGAGGGACCAAATCACAACAAGCCCTTGCACATCTCTGTAAAGTGCAAGGAATACCACATCGCTAAAGTCTTGGTGGATAATGGATCTTCCTTGAATGTGATGCCAAAAAGAACATTTGATCAAGTGGCAATCAAGGGAATCCAAATGCGCCCGAGCAACATGATCGTCCGAGCTTTCGACGGTTCTAAAAGAGAAGTGGTGGGAGAAATTAATCTTCCAATCCAAATTGGACCCACCATCTTTGATGTCGAATTTCAAGTGATGCACATTACTCCCGCGTACAGCTGTCTCCTCGGCCGACCTTGGATTCATGATGCGAAAGCTGTTCCCTCTACGCTCCACTAGAAAGTCAAATTCATAGTGGGTGACAAGCTGGTGACCGTACAAGCTGAAGATGACATACTCATCAGCAAGCCATCTGCCATACCTTACGTGGATGCAGCAGAGGAAGCTCTAGAGACCGCCTTCCAAGCATTGGAGATCGCCAATGTCGAAACGTTTCCCCGAAAATGAAGAAGGTAGCCTACATGCTCACCAAGAATAGATACTTGCCTGGACAAGGACTTGGCAAGGATTCCCAAGGAATTCCCGAGCTACCCATTATTAAGGATAATCCGGGGAAACAGGGGTTAGGATACGACCCTAATAAAGATTAAAGGACGAAGAGGAACCAAGATCCTTCTCGACGTTCTTTAAGCCAGATCTTTAGGAAGGCCGGTTCACAAGCGTCAAGGTAGGTCGTCGTCATCAAGTGCTCTTCTCCTTCCGATAGGGATGTATAGACCTGATGACTATTAGAGATTACTACTCGGGGACATCCCGACCCCCGAGCCTCGATAGGGCACATGTTTCCGCTATAATTATAATAAAATCGTTCTTTATTATTTCTTATTGCTTCTTTTCTTGCTTGCAATAAATTTCTAGACCACATTATTTTAACCCTGTTTGAATAAGCATGAATGAGGTTAAAATTGTCTTAATAAACAATAAACCCGCATCATTTTTATGTGGAAGTGTGTGTGACAACTTGCATCACCTTTCCTTGGCCTCGACAAGTGCCATCATGGATAAAAAAGAAATCCTTTAAAAACAAAAATCATAAAAACAAAAAAAGCTCGGCAGGAAACCCAAAAAGGGGGCTACGCAAAAATAAGAGCAAAGAACCCGCTAGGAATCCCACGAAAGGGTGACCTAGGCAAAAATTAGGGTTGCAAAAATAAACAAAAACAAAGGTCCGCTGAGGCGCCACAAAAGGGTGTTTTAGGCAAAAAAGTAAGGACTATCAAAAAACAAAAGAAATCCATGATGGTACCATGAGCTGAATCCAAAAAGAAAGGTTCAAGGGAAACTATCTAAGTTGTCGAATCACAACGTCAATAAACAAGACTTTCTTAACTTCATAAGTGTTTAATCAAACAAGCCTAAACACATGAGCCTACCTTGGCCAGCCATTCTTACAAAAACCATTTTCAAAAATAATCCCCTCTAAAACACAAACTTTTGAACAAAAATATCTTTCCCTTCTTTTCTCTTGTCCCAAACGATTTTAGAATAATCTAGTGGAAACATGGAGATATAGTGGTCAATAGGAGGGTTGATACATCTTCTAAAGGAAGAGAAGGATCATTGGGTCGATGACACCAATCTCAATATAACACGCGTCATTCCTCGGTTACAGAAATCGGCAGCGCACAGCCCGTCTAGAGGAATGGCAAAATCCAAACGAAGACACGCATCGATTAATTCTTTTGAAAAATAAATCAAATAGAATTAGGTGCATCATACCGCAAACATGCATACAGATGATAGGTGTAATGGAAGATCACTTATTCTCTGTTTATCCAAAAAAAAAAAAAAAAAACAACAACAATACGCCCGTACCAGGTTCAATACGCCCGTATTGAAACTAGGGTTATGGGCAACTCTTCTGTTCAATATGGGCGTATTGAATTGAATACGCCCGTATTGGCTGTAACGGTCACACCAATACGGGCGTATTGAATCCAATACGGCCCGTATTGGCCCCCCCCATTTTGTACAATAACGGTAAGATTAGTACGGCCGTACTGAATTCAATACGGGCCGTACTGACCTACTTTTTTCTATAAATACGCCCCTTCCCCCTCTCATTCTGCACAGCATTCTCATCCCTCTGCATACCTTGTCTGTGAGTGAGTCTGAGATCCCCCTAATTCTGAGAAATGGCCGAGTCATCAAGAAAGAGACAGAGGGTCCCCGCGCAACTCGAAATGACCGCGCGGCATCAAGAGAGGCTGGAGTTCCTTGAGTCGTTCATCTTCTAGTCGTCGAGGGTGCTCGACTTCACCATCCTCCGGGCAATGGAATGGGAGGATGAGGTCAGAGGCTACATCAACGCCATAGGATGGGGATTCCTCCTTGATCCCCACCCTCAGATCTTCCCGACTGCGACGAAGGAATTTCTGGCTACCGTCGGCGTCATAGAGTCGACGAACAACTTTGGCGCGACAGTCTACTCAGTGGATTTCTGGATGACGGGAGGATACCGCTCCCTGACACTGGACGAATTCAACGTCCAGGCTGGCTTCTTTCAGCGAGCTGATCAGCTGGAATATCGGGACGCCATCTGTGAGTGCCCCGATAATCTGACCCCGAACGAGATGTGGAGAGAGCTCACGGGTCAGATGGACTACCACGCTGGAGTAAAGGGTACTCGGCTCCCGACGGCGCTCCGGATTTGCCACAAGCTGATCACCGGCTCCATCCATGCCAGACCGAAGAGCCCAGAGTCAGTGACGCGGCAGGATCTACTGGCTCTTTACTGCATGGCCACCGGACAGAGGGCCAACCCCGGATTCTTTTTCCTCGAGCATATAAAGAATCTGGGGGCAAGAGAGGGTAGCGACTCTCGGCGAGGGTACATTATGGTCTCCACGCTCCTTTCACGACTCGCCGAGACTTGGGGGTGCCCCGATGGCGTAGATGCGGGGGAATTGGCGCCCAAGCCCATCAATGCGGCCACCCTGCTCAACATGAAGATTATTGCCAGGGCAGGGAGGCAATATGTACGAGCGACCGCCCACGACACCTTCAGCGAGCTCTTCGCGGACATCGAGCTCCCGGGTGATGTGGACCCGCAGCCAGAGGCCAACACCTCGCAGCAGGACAGGGCCTACTTTGATGCTCGTTTCGACGCGTTGCAACAGAGCATCGACGCTCGATTCGACACTGCTCAGCACAGCATAGACGTCCTGAGACAGGATTTTGACAGCCTGTCAGTCTGGCTGCATCGTCGCTTCCCAGACCCTCCACAGGATCCGCCGTCAGAGGAGTGAAGACCGGCTATTTTTCTTGCTTTTTGTTTATTTGATTGATCGGGCTGTGCCCCACTCTTTTCATTACCATTGTACAAATTTCATTCCATTTAATAAATGAAATTTTCCACTCTTGAATCCAAAATTCTTTAGCACTTTAATTTCTGTACAGAAAAAGCCGAAAATCGACAAAAAAGGCAAAAATTCAGAAAATCCGACAATCATACAGAATAACTGAGCCTGGAGAGGCTTGCCGAAATAATACTCCCCAGAGACATCTCAGCTTGCACTCTTGGGCCGAATTCCCAGTAAAAGCTATCAGAGCAAGATCAGCAAGATTCCCCAATGGAAGCATGATCATCCAAACAAAATATCCGAGTCAAAGGACTTAGACTTCCTCAGTGGAAGGTAGCTTTCCAACTCGAGCGACGAGTGAAGCTAAGCCTGAAGAGGCTTTCTAAATAATACTCTGGGATACATAAGATCCTCAATCTCCATTCGCCTACTCAGAGGCACTCCTCCAAAAAAAGGAAAATCCAAAAAGATCAATACTCATTCCCCAAGCGGAATTCGGTATTCAACCAAAAAAACCGAATGTCAAGATAATCCGCCTAACAGAAGAGGCCAATCAAGATCAACACGACAGAATCCCCCAGCGGATAACAGCCTACACAGAGGCAACAAAATCAGAAAATCAAAAGAGTCACCCGAATAAGGATAACCGGGATACTCCACCAACGTCGAAAGGACGTCAGCCAATCATAAGGCATCGCTCACCTCAGAAAGAGCATCTTTGTGTCTGCATCCCCAAGGAATCAGAATTTCCCCAGTGGGCACCAACTACGCAATAGAGAGTTGGGACACAAGAACCTATGAGTAACTGCACATCCCCTAGACGGATCCCTGCGTTATCCAGCCCTCAGCGGCATCAAAATCAAAAACAACCGTCGAAGCAGCATCGTGGACTGTGGAGACAAAATCATCACAATAGAATCCCCCAGCGGATAACAGCCTACGCAGAGGCAATAAAACCAGAAAATCAAAAAGAGTCACCCGAATAAGGATAACCGGGATACTCCACCACCGTCGAAAGGACGTCAGCCAACCATAAGGCACCGCTCACATCAGAAAGAGCATCTTTGTGTCTACATCCCCAAGGAATCAGAATTTCCCCAGTGGGCACCAACTACGCAATGGAAAGTTGGGACACAAGAACCTATGAGTAACTGCACATCCCCTAGACGGATCCCTGCGCTATCCAGCCCTCAGCGGCACCAAAATCAAAAACAACCGTCGAAGCAGCATCGTGGACTGTGGAGACAAAATCATCACAAATCCCTGGAGAGGGCAAACTCACGCTACCAAAGTGACCAGAAGCACGGAGGTATGCAACCCTGGGGAGGGCAAACCGCAGACCCTGGAGAGGGCAAACTCACGCTACCGAGGTTGTCAGAAACACCGAGGTATGCACGAGCCTGGAGAGGCGACGACTAATACTCAGCTACCCCGTCGTCAGAAACACAGAGGTATGCAGCTACCGAGGTTGTCAGAAACACCGAGGTATGCACGAGCCTGGAGAGGCGGTACTCAGCTACCCCGTCGTCAGAAACACGGAGGTATGCAGCTACCGAGGTTGTCAGAAACACCGAGGTATGCACGAGCCTGGAGAGGCAATACTCAGCTACCCCGTCGTCAGAAACACGGAGGTATGCAGCTACCGAGGTTGTCAGAAACACCGAGGTATGCACGAGCCTGGAGAGGCGACGACTAATACTCAGCTACCCCGTCGTCAGAAACACGGAGGTATGCAGCTACCGAGGTTGTCAGAAACACCGAGGTATGCACGAGCCTGGAGAGGCGGTACTCAGCTACCCCGTCGTCAGAAACACGGAGGTATGCAGCTACCGAGGTTGTCAGAAACACCGAGGTATGCAGACCCTGGAGAGGGCAAACTCACGCTACCGAGGTTGTCAGAAACACCGAGGTATGCACGAGCCTGGAGAGGCGACGACTAATACTCAACCTGGAGAGGCCACTCAACAATTTTCCCACTGGAAGACACTACAAGTCGGAAGGATGGCTTACTCCCCGGACAATTGGGTCAACTCCTTTACTTGTCAACCGGTACACCAAAAAGTCGTTCGACTAAGTAAAGGGGGGGCAGCTGTAGACCCCTAAAATTGTCCGGGTCGGAAATAAAGCTCAAAGACTCTCAAAGACCGAAGGAAAGTCAGCCGGAAGGACTCCTGGAAGACCCTAGGATGATTCTTTGTAGGTCTAGAAGTCTTAGAGTAGCTTAGAATAAGGGTGTGCGAGGATTGGAGCTCAATACACCCTCCCAGAGGTTCAGTACGGCCGTACTGAGCCATTTGAACTGCAATACGGCCGTAGTGAACTCAATACGGCCGTACTGAAGTTTTTGAACTTCAGTACGGCCGTACCAAATTCAATACGGCCGTACTGTAGTTCAAAATGGCTCAGTACGGGCTGTACCAAATTCAATACGGCCGTACTGTAGTTCAAAAACCCAGTACGGGCCGTATTGACCTCCCAGGCCGTATTGCGCCTCAATCCTATAAATAGGACGTCATTGGCACGTCCTCCCACACTTTTGACACACGTTTGGACCCTCTTGCTGAGGATTCTTGGGTTTTTGAGCTATTCTCTGCCCTAGGAACCTCTCTGAGAGCCAACCCGACTAAGTTCTTGAGTCATGAGCCTTGAAGCTTGAGACTCGAACAAGTCGAAGGGAAATCTCTTTGATTTCCACAGTTAATATTTGTTCTAGGGAAAGGAGCGAGCGAGCGTGTAGTGGGAAGGAGCGCCAAAAAGCCTCTTAACTCTTTTTGAATATATAAAAGCACGCTTCAAAGGTTTCTTTCCAAGTCCTTTCTTTTACCGCTTTCATTTATCGCTTTTTGATTGTTGCATTGCACGCTTTCAACATGTAAATAGTTTACTTATAATCGTTTCTAATAAATAGGGGTAATTTAGTAACTTTACACTATTATTTATGAAATAATCCGTCATAGGGAACCCGAAAGGGGCGTTGTGGGGTGCTAACACCTTCCCCGCACGTAATCGACTCCCTTACCCAACTCTGGTTGTAATGGCCAAGTTGATTTGTGAAAATCAATTGCCTTATATCTTTTTCCAATGTTTTGAGTAAAACATTGGTGGCGACTCCAAGAACCCCTTTTTGCGAAAACCACTAATCCATGGAGGGTCCCGCTTGGGATTAACATGGATTGGTGAGAGTCATTTAAAAAAAATTGTTAGCTCGATGAGGTCTCAGTTTGAGAATAAGTCGTTCTAACAATCCATCATTTTTCAAAACTTAAAAAGAGTCCAACCATCGTCGCGAATGCCAATGTCCGTTTCGGCGGGTGGCGACAGGAGGCATCTAGGGTTGCATTTGGAGAGTGCATGGCCAAAATTCACAAGACAAATGCGCACCAAATGAAATGCAAATTAACCCTATATGCAACTTGGTGGCCAAGGATGGAATCTTTGGGATTAGTTAGGCTACATCTAGGTGCATGATAAGACCATGCAACCTTTGCCCTCCACTTGGGCCTAAGCCTTTCTAACACCAAAAATAGGTCCAATAGCCACAAAAAATACATCTAGCTTTTATCCCACCCTAATCAAATACCTTAGCCCTAAAATAAAATCCTATGATCTAAAACACCCCATAATACAAGGGTAAAATGGGAAATACAAAAGAAAATAAATCCTATGACTAAGATACCCCAAAATACAAGGGTAAAATGGGAAATACAGGTAAAATAAATTCCAAGACTAAAATACCCCAAGATACAAGGGTAAAATAGGAAATCAAAGACAAGGGCAAAATAGGAATAAAAATAAATGTTATGCTAATAAAAACTTAGGAGTTAAGGTCCAAAAATGGTCTCACTCCTCCTATGGTTTTTCAACACTAACCCATTCCTTTTGCTTCCTTCAATACATCTCCTCTTGGACTTCTTGGCCTTAGTGTTATTCCATCACATTCACATGGCTCAACCTCAGCAATCAACAATCATCCACAAAGGAAAAGCTCAACGTCCATAACAGGTGCCTGGAGAGGCATCATAATACTCACCCTGGTAGGAACAACACGAGGTTCTTGCCAACCAATCAATTAAAGAAAATACCCAAAAGATGCCTGGAGAGGCATCATAATACTTGTATGGCAGAAAAAATACAAAATTCTCACCATACATCCTCAACCAGACGCTTAGAGAGGCATCACAATACTCACGTGGTGGGAACAACACCAGGATCTCTACCATCCATTCCGTAATCAAGAAAACCAACGAGGGCACCGAAAGATTCCTACAAATCCATTCAATCGGCAAAAGACAGCCCAAGATAGGGGCACATCAAGCACCACCTGCCCAGCATCCTTCGGGCAACATCTATCATAAATCAAGCAAACCAATGAGGGCACCGAAAGATTCCTTGAACTATAACAGAAGGCGGCCTAGAAAGGCTAGCACAATAATACTCACCTCCCAATCTGATACACAATAAAGTTGCAAGGGAAAAGTTTGAAGAGACGGTACTCACCTCTTGATCCCGTACACAATAAAGCCGTAAAGAAAAAAGTTGGGAGAGCTGGTACTCGTCTTCCAATCTGGTACACGACAAAGTTGTAAGGGAAAAGTATGGAAAGAGAGTACTCACTTCGTTTATTGGTACATGACAAAGCCGTAAAGGAAAAGTATGGAGAGATAGTACTCATCTCCCCCACTGGTATACGATAAAGCCATAAGGGAAAGTCTAGAGAGACGGTACTCACATCATAACATGGACCAGCTTGAAGCCCTAATACCAGTCTAGCCTAAAGAGCCTGAGCTCATAACATACTCATTTTGTAGTGAGCTAAATAGGATCGTCACCTCACCATCACAAGGAAGGTAGGGGCAATACAAAGCATCCATACAAAGAATAGGGGCTTAGATGGCACATTTTGCCATCCTTATTCCCCAATGGAGCATGCAACCCGACACTCAACTACCCCAGGGAACAAGGATACGAGAAAGCCCATCTATCTGAAAGAAGTAATATGGAAGTACCTATACGAAAAGACAAAGAAAAGACCTGGATGTACGTCTTTACTTGAATTTTGGAAAACAACATATAGCCATCCAAAGTGCAAGTGAAGAAGGGCAGTTGTAGACACCCAATTTTTTCCAGGGTATGTAAACCAAGGACAAAGGTCTACTAGAGCGAGACAAACATCCCTTGAGGGCCCAACATGTTGGGCAACATTTTTGTTCTAATAATATCTCTTGTTACAAACCTAATTTTGATGATCTGATCGTTGAAGTTAAAGATCAATGTATTGAGAAAATACCATCAAAATTTCAACATGGTCCAATGGTTAACGGATTTTCTAGAGGCCTCGCATTGTAGTTAGAAAGAGTATCATAAACGGCCCCTAAGGGCCCAATAGAGCTCCTAAACGAACCAATATAGCTTCGAAAGGCCTAGAAAACTCAAAAACCTAATCTAGGGCACGAAACGACTATTCTGGTCAACAAAATGGGTTGTTCCCCATCTTGGAATGGTCCGTTCCAAAATTGTAACAACCTGATCCCTTTTCTAGAAAAGCTTCATGTTGCGCAACATTTTTGTTCTGGTGATATCTCTAGCTACAGACCTAATTTTGACGATCTGAAAGTTGAAGTTAAAGATTAATGTATTAAGAAGATATCATTAAAGTTTTAGCATGATCTAACAGTTAACAAGTTCTCTAGAGGTCTTACTTGGTGCCTAAACAAAGATTGTATTTTTATAAAATTTAGTCCCACATTGGACAACTCTCTTATGTTTTTGCGTTCTAGTTGGATATATAAGAAACCCTTTGGCCATTGAAGACACCTCAAGCAGCATAGCTTTCCCTCTCTCTATGTAAATCCCTAAGTGATGGTTAGGCTTTTGTAGAGCGAAAGGCTACCAAAATGCGTCCCGCACACATTTGGGAAGATTCCCTTATAGAAGGCTTGCTTTGAAGGTTCTAAATTCTTCTCTTTTATTTATTTTTTTATTTATTTTATTTATTATTTTTATTTATTTTATTTATTATTTTTATTTATTTTATTTATTATTTTTATTTATTTTATTTATTATTTTATTTATTGTATTATTTCATTTATTATTTTATTTATTTCTTTATTTATTATTTTATTTATAATTCTTATACGCAAATAAATAATCATATTGATAATAGGTATTTTTGTCTTGTGAATAATTAGTAAAAGGGGTAAATATTTAAATTATCGTTTATTATTATGCTAAATTTGTCATAGGGTACCAAATTAGGGCGTTGTAGGGTGTCTAACACCTTCTCTACACGTAATCGACCCCTGAACCCAATTCTGGCTATGAAGGTCATTATTGCAATTTTGAAAACCTTTTCTTTTTTCGATATTCTGAGTAAAATATCGGTGATGACTCCTTCGAACCTTTTATTTTTCAAAACTGTTGATAAGGGATTAGTTTGGTCTTCAACCATTCCCTAACCAATGGGATTTTCAAACATAAGTCCAAAGCATCTGTGGGCAAGATCGAAATTTTTTAGTTTCTAACAATACTTGAACTTAGATGTAGAAAGAGATTTCGTAAACACATCAGCTAGATTGTCTTCAAACACAATCTTCTCAATCTGAATTTCTCCATATTCAACCACATGTATGATGAAGTGAAACCTTATATCAATATGTTTCATCCTCTCATGATAAACTTGATTGTTGAGATTGTTGAAGCCTGAGCTTGATGAGATCACCTCTAAAGCTTGAAGAAGTTTTGATGATAACAAATGTGTGCCAAGGACAACAACAACTTAGAAGTCAAAAACAAAGTCAAGAGAAAGTGCTATGTAATAGGAAATAGTGTATAAAATTGTTTTGATTGAGTTTATCTGTTGTGTGTGTTGTGTGCATAAGCTAAATCTATATCTAAACTGATTAGGGAGTGTATGATGATGAGTTAAAAGAATTAAGAAGTTATTTTGAGACTTAAAACGAAGTTTTGAAAACTAACTCAAAATAATCGATTATCATTAAATATAATCGATTATTCCAGCAACAGGCAAAATGGGATGCCTTGCTACAATAATCGATTATTTGTGAAATAATCGATTCCCAGAAATGACTCTCTGGAATAATCGATTATCCAGAAAAATAATCGATTAAATTGTTCTTGGTTGATTTCCAGAAATCATGAAGAACAAAATAATCGATTATTCTTTAAAATAATCGATTATCTGGTTCTGAAACTTCTATAAATAGTTTGAACTTTTTGAAACTTCAGAACAGAGTTAGAATTGAGAATCAAAATTACAAAAGCATTTTTGTGATTGTGACAATCTTGGAGAGTTTTCTTTATGAATCCAAGAAGAAAAACGTTTGTGAAAAACATTGAGAAAAGATCATAATCATCATCACATTCTTGAAAGGGAAGAGATTAAGATTTGCTTCTGAATTCCAGGTGAATTTGTTCCTTAATTCTTTATGAATACTTGTAAATCTTGAGAGGGTTTCTCAAGTGGTAAGGAATTCTTGTAGTGGGTTTCTACAAGGGGTGCTTTCTTGAGGTCAAGAAAGTGGTTATCTTGAATGTAGGAGTATATGCATGTGTGGTATGCTTGTAAACCTTCTTCATTGAGATAGTGGAACAAATCTTGATCAGATTATGATTGAGGACTGGATGTAGGTCACATGTGGAGTGGCTGAACCAGGATAAAAGACTTGTGCAATCTTCTCTTACCCTTATCTTGTAGTTTGTGTAATATCTTGATTGTGCATTAAAGAAGATTGTTCTTGATTAACATGTGTGCATGAATAACATTGGTTTGAACTGAATCAAAGCATTACATATTGGTGTTAACTTTGAACCTCATTATTGGTTAATCAAGAAAGCATATAGAATTCATTCTTCTATAACAAGTCTTTAAGAAACTTCATTGAAAATTCATTTTTAGAAAAGTTTAATTGAAATAAAGATCCTAAATACTCTGAAATTTTTAAAGTGTCAAAGAATCCAATTCACCCCCCCCCCCTCTTGGATTGTGCCATTCTTTTCTAACAATTGGTATCTAGAGCAAGGTTCTTGAGAGTTATTCAAGATTTCAAAAATGGCCAATAGCAACCTACCCTATGGTGAGGGTGTGTCTATACATAGACCTCCTGTTTTCAATGGTGAAAACTATGTCTACTGGAAAATTAGGATGAGAATTTTCATTGAAGCAATTGATATTGCTGTATGGGATGCAATAGAAAATGGACCCTATATCCCTATGAAAAAAGATGATGATGAGAAGAGAGAAAAAGATTGGAGTGAGTGCAGTGATGATGAAAAGAAAAGAGCCCAATATGACTATAGAGCCAAAAACATTATTACATCTGCATTGTCTATTGATGAATTTTTTAGAATATCACAATGCAAATCTGCTAAAGAAATGTGGGATACTTTGCAAGTCACTCATGAAGGAACAAGTGATGTAAAAAGATCTAGAAAGCATACTCTCATAAGAGAATATGAGTTGTTTAGGGTAAAGAAGAGCTGAATTTGAAAGTGTTGCAATGCTTGGACAGATCATGGCAAGCAAAGGTGACATCCATAGAAGAATCAAAGGATTTGACCTCCTTGACACTTGCTACTCTCTTTGGGAAGCTAAGAGAGCATGAGCAAAAGCTGCACATATTTGAAGAAAATGAACAGCAGGACAAGAAGGGTAAAGGAGTGTCATTAAAGGCCTTGAAATCTGCCAAAGGCAAAGAGGTGTGTGAAGAGTCAAGCTCCGATGATTCCGAAACTGAGAACTTCAACTTGCTGGTGAAGAAGTTCAGAAAATTCTTAAGGAAAAAGAGGAATTCCCCCTACAAGTTCAATAGAAAGACCAATAAGAAAGGGGAAGCAAGCACATCCTCCTTCAATTGCTTTGAGTGTGAAAAACCGGGACATATGTAAGCTGAGTGTCCAAACCTCTTGAAGAAGCAACAAGAGGAGAAGAAAATGAAGAAAAATGGCAAAGGGAAGAAAGCCTACATTGCTTGGAAAGATAATGACTCGAGCACAACAAGTGATGAATTCGAATGTGAGGAGAACAACTTGTGTTTGATGGCTGAAGCTGACCAAGACACAATAGTAAGTGATTCTGACCTTGAATCTAATCCGGACTATGATCAACTCCAAGAAGCTTTTATACAAATTCATAAAGAGGCAGTAAAATTGGATGCCTTGAATTCAAAGCTTAAAAGCAAGATGAAATGGTATGAGAATGCTTTAATTAAAGCTGAACAAGAGCTTGAGGATTTGAAACATGAGCATGAAAATCTTCAAACCATTTTCAACTTTAGTGAAGCTCATTGTGAAACCTCCACCTCCTCAAAAGATGTTTGTGAAAATTGCAAGACCTTTGAAAAAGAAAATGTTGATTTAAAATCCACTCTTGCAAAGTTCACAAATGGAAATGCAAATTTAAATATTCTTTTGGGAAAACAAAGAAACACTTTTGATAGGAGTGGACTTGGTTTTAATCAAAGCATGAGCATGCCATTCAAGTCAAAGAAAGGAGCTTTTAAGAAAATCCAAGATTTCAGAAAATTTAAAAGCAATTTTTCTAGACAAACAACTTGTTACTATTGTTGTAAAAGAGGTCACACAATAAGGAACTGCTACTCTAGGAAATATGGAGTTCCAAATGGAGAAATGGTTTGGATTGAAAAGAGCCAAAGGCTAAGAACTAACCTACAAGGACCCTTTACATGGGTACCTAAATTTTTTCTCTGAATCTTTGTTGTAGGAATGCTTGAGGGCCAAGAACTTACTATGGTATCTTGATAGTGGCTGCTCAAGGCATATGACTGGAGATCCTTCAAAATTCTCAAGTCTGAAATTGAAGAATGAAGGGTATGTTACCTATGGTGACAACAACAAAGGGAGAATCCTTGGTCATGGCAATATTGGTAACTCCTCCTCTCAAACATTGATTGAGAATGTATTGCTTGTTGATGGGCTGAAACATAATTTGCTGAGTATAAGTCAACTAAGTGACAAAGGTTTCAAAATTGAATTTGATAATACATGTTGCTTGATATGTGATAAAAAGAAAAAAGAAATCAGGTTTATTGGAAAAAGAATTGACAACATATACATGCTTGACTTAGAACACTCAATAGCAATTTCTAATACTAAGTGCTTAATAACCCAAGAAGAAAATATTTGGCTTTGGCATAGGAGAGCTGCACATATCATATGGATCATTTAAATAAACTGAGTAGGAAGGAATTAGTGGTTGGTTTACCTAAACTCAAGTCTAGTAAGGACAAACTATGTGATGCTTGTCAAAAGGGAAAGCAAGTGAAGGCTAGCTTTAAAAGCAAAAATCAGATTTCCACAACTAGACCTTTTCAATTGATTCACATGGATTTGTTTGGTCCTTCAAAAACCATGAGTCTAGGTGGAAACTACTATGGGTTAGTTATTATAGATGACTACTCAAGATTCACATGGGTTATGTTTCTTGCAAACAAAAATGATTCTTTTAATGCCTTTAGAAAATTTTCCAAGCTTGTTCAAAATGAAAAGAATTCAAACATTACCTCTATAAGAAGTGACCATGGAGGTGAATTCCAAAACATAATGTTTCAAAAATTCTGTGAGGAACATGGTATAAACCATAATTTCTTAGCACCTAGGACACCTCAACAAAATGGGGTTGTTGAGAGGAAAAATAGGTCTCTTGAAGAACTAGCTAGGACTATGTTGAATGAGACAAAATTGCCAAGATATTTTTGGGCTGATGCTATTAACACAGCTTGTCATGTGTTAAACAAAGTTCTGATCCGGCCTATACTAATGAAAACACCCTATGAAATTTACAATGGAAGGAAGCCTAACATTTCATACTTTAGAGTGTTTGGGTGTAAGTGCTTTGTGTTGAACAATGGGAAAGAGAAACTTGGAAAATTTGATGCAAAGGCTGATCAGGCAATCTTTTTAGGATACTCTACAAATAGCAAAGCCTATAGAATCTATAACAAGAGAACTCTAGTTGTTGAAGAATTTTTCCATGTTGTATTTGATAAGTCTAACAAACAAGAGACAAGGAAAACTGAAATTGAAGACTTGACTGATTTGCTTGATCAACCTCTATTGGAGAGTGAAACTAATAATAAGCCTAAAGAGAGTGAATCACACGAAAACAAAAAGGAAATGAGTGAACAATTGCCTAAGGAATGGAAAACTTCTAGGGACTTATCAATGGATAACATAATTGGAAATATTGGTAAGGGAGTTTCAACTAGGAGTGCCATTAAGAATATTTGCAATACTATGGCTTTTGTGTCACAAGTTGAACCTAAGAGCATTGATGAAGCACTAAAAGATGAACATTGGTTAATGGCCATGCAAGAGGAACTAAATCAGTTTGAAAGAAATGAAGTATGGGATTTAGTGCCATTACCAACTGATTATCCAATTATAGGAACCAAGTGGATTTTTAGAAATAAGCTTGATGAATCTGGGATAATTATAAGAAATAAGGCAAGGCTAGTGGCTAAGGGGTATAATCAAGAACAGGGAATTGACTATGATGAGACTTTTTCCCCTGTAGCAAGGATAGAAGCCATTAGATTACTTCTTGCTTATTCCTCTATAATGAATTTCAAGCTTTATCAAATGGATGTGAAAAGTGCTTTTCTCAATGGGTTGATACAAGAGGAAGTGTATGTGGAGCAACCACCAGGCTTTGTGGATTTTAAAAAACCTAATCATGTGTATAAACTTAAAAAGGCACTCTATGACTTGAAGCAAGCTCCAAGATTATGGTATGACAGGTTGAGCAAATTTTTGATTGAAAATGACTATGTGAGAGGGAAAGTGGATAATACATTGTTTGTCAAGAAGTTTAAAAATGATACAATGTATGTTCAAATCTATGTGGATGATATTGTATTTGGATCTACCAATGCCTCTCTATGTAAAGAATTTGCTAAAACCATGCAAGGAGAATTTGAAATGTCAATGATGGGGGAGCTTACATTCTTTTTGGGGTTGCAAATCAAACAAATGAGTGATGGGATTTTCATAAGTCAAAGCAAGTATTGCAATTAACTTTTGAAAAAGTTTGGTATGGAAGGGTGTAAGGAGGCTGCCACACCAATATCAAACAATTGCAATCTTGACTTAGATGAGAAAGGCATAGTTGTTGATAACTCAAAATATGGAGGTATCATTGGATCACTCTTATACTTGACAGCTAGTAGGCCTAATATAATGTTTGTTGTGTGCCTATGTGCAAGATTTCAGGCTAATCCAAAAGAATCTCACATGAAGAGTGTAAAGAGAATTCTTAAATATTTGAAAGGTACAACCAATGTAGGTTTGTGGTATCCAAAGGGAGTCTCACTAAGTCTGATAAGCTACTCAGATTCAGACTATACTGGGTGTAGACTAGATAGAAAAAGCACAAGTGGAACTTGTCACCTACTAGGTAGTGCACTTGTCTCATGGCATAGCAAAAAGCAAGCTTGTGTTGCTTTAAGTATAGCTGAGGCTGAGTATATAGCAGTTGGGAGTTGTTGTGCTCAAATTCTTTGGATGAAGCAAGAACTAAGAGATTATGGAACTGAGCTAAATAAAATACCTCTGAGATGTGATAACACAAGTGCAATAAATTTGACCAAAAACCCAATTTTGCACTCTAGGACAAAACATATTGAGATAAGACACCACTTTTTGAGAGATCATGTTCAAAGGAATGATTGTGTTGTAGAGTTTGTTGAGACTAGTAAGCAATTAGCTGATATATTCACAAAACCTCTACCAAGGGAAAGATTTAACCAATTCAGAATTGAACTAGGGATAATCAATGAATCATGTTTGAATTGATTGTGATTTTAGAATAATTGTATGATTGTGTGGAATGAGTATGAAACATTGAGGCATAAAAGAGTATATTCAAGGAACAAATTAGACTTGGTGTAATTTGAAAGATTAAATTTCTGAGAAGAAAAACTTCTCTGGAATAATCGATTATCTTAAAATATAATCGATTATTTCAAGTGAACCCATAATAATAATCGATTATTTCGGTAATAATCGATTATCTGGTATGAAGAATCTCAAGAGTCTCTAGAATAATCGGTTATTTAGGGTAATAATCGATTATCTGGGAAGAGGAATATGAAAGGCCTCTGGAATAATCAATTATCTTGAAAATAATCGATTATTTGGGCGAAGTTAGGAAAAACCACCCTCTAGAATAATCGATTATTCTAAAAATAATCGATTATTCATAGCAGATAGTGTTTTTAAAGGGTTTTACTGATACAAATAATCGATTATTTGTATAAATAATCGATTATCTGGGCGACCTTAGGCATTCTTGAAGCATTTTGAACGGTTTATATGCGCGCCAAACCCTTAACCTCCCATATCTCTTCAGTTAGAAAACCTCCCTACTCAGAAACGTGCTAGGGCATAACCAACCCTCAAAACCTCTCCTTTTCTCCACATTCTCACATTCTCTTAAACCCTCAAACCCTAACCTCCTCATCTCTCTCATTCTCTTCTTCTCCACCAAGACCCATTCATGGCTTCTTCCTCCAAGAGACCCAAGAAGCTTGAAGTGAGGGGGAGCAAGCGCCCTCTGCCCTCAGGGCAACTGATTTCCAAGTGGTTCGCAGATGAGAAGACCCAAGAGTATTATTTCGAGTGGTATGCGGTGTCGCCACCCGCCGAAACGGACCTTGGCATTCGCGACGATGGTCGAACTCTTTTTAAGTTTTGAAAAGTGGTGGATTGTTAGAACGACTCATTCTCAAACTGAGACCTCATCGAACTAACAATTTTATTAAATGATTCACCAATCCATATTAATCCCAAGCGGGACCCTCCATGGATTAGTGGTTTTCACAAAAAGAAGGGTTCTTGGAGTCGCCACCAATGTTTTACTCAAAACATTGGAAAAAGATATAAGGCAATTGATTTCATAAATCAACTTTGGCCATTACAACCAGAGTCGGGTAAGGGAGTCGGTTACGTGCGGGGAAGGTGTTAGCACCCCACAACGCCCCTTTCGGGTTCCCTATGATGGATTATTTCATAAATAACAGTGTAAAATTACTAAATTACCCCTATTTATTATAAACGGCTATGAATAAGATATCTACATGATGAATAAATTAAACATGCGATGCAACAATCAGAAAGCAGTAAAAGGAAGGATTTTGAAGAAGAAACCTTTGAAGCGTGCTTTTATATATTCAAATGTTAGGAGGCTTTTTGGCGCTCCCTCCCACTACACGCTCGCTCGCTCCTTCCCTAAAAATTAATCTTTACTATGGAAATCAAAAAGATTTCCCTTCGACTAGTTCGAATTCTCAAGCTAAATGCTCAGAACTCAAGAACTTCGTCGGATCGGCTCTCGGAGAGATTCCTAGGGCAGAACACTGCTCAAAAACCCCAGAATACTCAAGAAGAGAGTCCAAGAAGTGTGGAAAAGTGTGGAATGACGTCCAAATGACGTCCTATATATAGGAGTGAGGCGCAGTACGGCCTCTGACATCAATACGGCCCGTACTGAAGATTTGAACTACAGTACGGCCGTATTGAATTCAGTACGGCCGTACTGAAGTTTCAAAAACTTCAGTACGGCCGTATTGGTTTCAGTACGGCCGCACTGAAGTTCAAAAACTTCAGTATGACCGTATTGGTTTCAGTACGGCCGTATTGTAGTTCAAATTGTTCAGTACGGCCGTACTGAACTTCTAGGAGGCCGTATTGAGCTTCAATCCTCCCACATCCTTATTTTAAGCTACTCTAAGACCTCTAAACCTACAGACAATCATCCTAGGGTCTTCCAGGAGTCCTTCTGGCTGACTTTCCTTCGGTCTTCGAGAGTCTTCGAGTCTTATTTCCGACTCGGACAATTTTAGGGGTCTACAGCTGCCCCCCCTTTACTTAGTCAAATGGCCTTTTGGTGTACCGGTTGACAAGTAAAGGAGTTAACCCAATTGTCCGGGGAATGAGCCATCCTTCTGACTTGTAGTGTCTTCTGGTGGAAAATTGTTGAGTAGCCTCTCCAGGTTGAGTATTAGTCGTCGCCTCTCCAGGCTCGTGCATACCTCGGTGTTTCTGACAACCTCGGTAGCTGAGTACCGCCTCTCCAGGCTATACCAGCGTGTTCTTGACAACCTCACTGGCAGTTGCATACCTCCGTGTTCTTGACAACCTCGGGGTAGCCGAGTACCGCCTCTCCAGGCTATACCAGCGTGTTCTTGACAACCTCACTGGCAGTTGCATACCTCCGTGTTCTTGACAACCTCGGGGTAGCCGAGTACCGCCTCTCCAGGCTATACCAGAGTGTTCTTGACAACCTCACTGGCAGTTGCATACCTCCGTGTTCTTGACAACCTCGGGGTAGTCGAGTACCGCCTCTCCAGGCTATACCAGAGTGTTCTTGACAACCTCACTGGCAGTTGCATACCTCCGTGTTCTTGACAACCTCGGGGTAGCCGAGTACCGCCTCTCCAGGCTATACCAGAGTGTTCTTGACAACCTCACTGGCAGTTGCATACCTCCGTGTTCTTGACAACCTCGGGGTAGCCGAGTACCGCCTCTCCAGGCTATACCAGCGTGTTCTTGACGACACTGGCAATGTGAGTTTGCCCTCTCCAGGGAATAGTGATGGTTTTGTCTCCACAGTCCACGATGCTGCTTCGACGGTTTGTTTTCGATTTTGATGCCGCGGAGGGCTGGATAACGCAGGGATCCGTCTATGGGATGTGCAGTTACTCATAGGTTCTTGTGTCCCAACTTTCCATTGCGTAGTTGGTGCCCGTTGGGGAATTTCTGATTCCTTGGGGTGTAGACACAAAGATGCTCTTCCTGAGGTGAGCGATGCCTTATGATTGGCTGACGTCCTTTCGACGTTGGTGGAGTATCCCGGTTATCCTTATTCGGGTGACTCTTTTTGATTTTCTGGTTTTATTGCCTCTGTGTAGGCTGTTATCCACTGGGGGATTCTGTTGTGATGATTTTGTCTCCACAGTCCACGATGCTGCTTCGACGGTTGTTTTTTGATTTTGATGCCGCTGAGGGCTGGATAACGCAGGGATCCGTCTAGGGGATGTGCAGTTACTCATAGGTTCTTGTGTCCCAACTTTCCATTGCGTAGTTGGTGCCCACTGGGAAATTCTGATTCCATGGGGATGCAGACACAAAGATGCTCTTCCTGAGGTGAGCGATGCCTTATGATTGGCTGACGTCCTTTCGATGTTGGTGGAGTATCCCGGTTATCCTTATTCGGGAGTCTCTTTTGATTTCTTGGTTTTGTTGCCTCTGCGTAGGCTGTTATCCACTGGAGGATTTTGTCGTTAATTTTGATTAGCCTCTTCTGTTAGGGGGATCATCTTGACGTTCAATGATTGGCTGAATGCCGAATTCCGCTTGGGGAATGATTATTGATCTTTTTTGGATTTTCTCTTTTTGAAGGAGTGCCTCTGAGTAGGCGAATTATCTTGATGTTCGGTGTTCGGCTGAGTGCCGGATTCCGCTTGGGGAATGGTTATTGATCTTTTTGATTTTTCTCTTTTTAAAGGAGTGCCTCTGAGTAGGCGAATGATCTTGATGTTCAGTGTTCGGCTGAGTGCCGGATTCCGCTTGGGGAATGGTTATTGATGTTTTTGATTTTTTGCTTTTTGAAGGGGTGCCTCTGAGTAGGCGAATGGGGATTTGAGGACTTTATGTATCCCAGAGTATTATTTAGAAAGCCTCTGCAGGCTTAGCTTCACTCATCGCTTGAGTTGGAAAGCTACCTTCCACTGAGGAAGTCTGAGTCCTTTGACTCGGATATTTCGTGTTTGGGCGACCATGCTTCCATTGGGGAATTTTACTGGTCTTGCTTTGATAGCTCTTACTGGAGATTTTGATCCACGAGAGTGAGCTGAGAAGTCTCTGGGGAGTATTATTTCGACAAGCCTCTCCAGGCTCAATTATTCTGTGTGATGAGGGAGTATTATTTCGGCAAGCCTCTCCAGGCTCAATTATTCTGTACGATGGGGGAGTATTATTTCGGCAAGCCTCTCCAGGCTCAATTATTCTGTGGGAGTATTATTTCGGCAAGCCTCTCCAGGCTCGGTTATTCTTGTACGTTTTATTGATTTTTTGTTCAGCCCAAGAGTGCAAGCGGAGATGTCTCTTGGGGAGTATTATTTCGACAAGCCTCTCCAGGCTCAATTATTCTGTACAATTTGTTGATTTTCTGAATTTTGCCTTTTTTCGTTGATTTCGGCTTTTTCTGTTGGAGGGATCTCAAACACACTCACAGATGAAGTATGCAGAGGAATGAAGATGTTGTGATGAATGAGAATGGGCCAATACGGGCCTTATTGAATTCAATACGCCCGTATTGGTGTGGACGTTATGGCCAATGCTGCCGTATTCATTTCGGTACGCCCGTATTGAGTTGAAAATTTGTTCATAACCCTGATTTTAGTACGGGTGTACTGAACATGGTACGGGCGCATTGTTTTTTCTGAAGTTTATATTTTTTTGTTTTTTTGTTTTTTTTTTTTTTTGTTTTTTTGTTTTTTTGTTTTTTTTTTTTTTTGTTTGTTTTTTCAATAAACAGAGAATAAGTGATCTTCCAGTACACCTATCATCTGTATGCATGTATGCGGTATGATGCACCTAATTCTATTTGATTCATTTTTCAAAAGAATTAACCGATGCGTTTCTCTGTTTGAATTTTGCCATTCCTCCAGACGGGCTGTGCGCTGCCGAATTACATAACCGAGGAATGATGCGTGTTATATCGAGATGGGCGTCATCAACCCAGTGATTCTTCCCTTCCTCTAGAAGACATGTCAACCCTCCTATTGACCACTATATCTCCATGTTTCCACTAGATTATCCTAAAATCGTTTGGGACAAGAGAGAAAAGAAAGGAAAGATATTTTTGTTCTGAAGTTTGTGTTTTAGAGGGGATTTATTTTTCAAAAATGGTTTTTGTAAGAATGGTTGGCCAAGGTAGGCTCATGTGTTTAGGCTTGTTTGATTAAACACTTATGAAGTTAAGAAAGTCTTGTTATTTGACGTTTTGATTTGACAACTTAGATAGCTTTCCTTGAACCTTTCTTTTTGAATTCGGTTCATGGTACCATCATGGGTTTCTTTTGCTTTTTTGATTGTCCTTATTTTTGCCTAAAACACCCCTTTGTGGCGTCTTAGCGGACCTTTGTTTTTGTTCGTTTATGCAACCCTAATTTTTGCCTAGGTCACCCTTTTGTGGGATTCCTAGCGGGTTCTTTGCTCTTATTTTTACGCAGCCCCCTTTTTGGGTTTCCTGCCGAGCTTTTTGTTTTTAGGATTTCTTTTTTTATCCATGATGGCACTTGTCGAGGCCAAGGAAAGGTGCTCCAAGTTGTCACACACACTTCCACATAAAAATGATGCGGGATTATTATTATTAAGATGATTTTAACCTCATTCATGTTTATTCAAACAGGGTTAAAAATAATGCGGTTTAGAAATTTATTATAAGCAAGAAGAGAAGCAGTAAGAAATGATAAAGAATGATTTTATTATAATCATAATGGAAACATGTTCCCTATCGAGGCTCGGGGGTCGGGCTGTCCCCGAGGAGTGATCTCTAATAGTCATCAGGTCTATACATCCCTATCGGAAGGAGAAAAACACTTGACGACGACGACCGGCCTTAACGCTTGTGAACCGGCCTTCCTAAAGATCTGGCTTAAAGAACATCGAGAAGGATCTTTGTTCCTCTTCGTCCTTTGATCTTTATTAGGGTTGTATCCTAACCCTTGTTTCCCCGGATTATCCTTAATAGTAGGTAGCTCGGGAATTCCTTGGGAATCCTTGCCAAGTCCTTGTCCTGGCAAGTATCCGTTCTTGGTGAGCATGGAGGCTACCTTCTTCATTTCTCGGGGAAACGTTTCAACATTGGAAATTTCCAATGCTTGGAAGGCGGTTTCTAGAGCTTCCTCCGCTGCACCCACGTAAGGTATGGTGGATGGCTTGCTGATGAGTATGTCATCTTCAGCTTGTACAGTCACCAGCTTGTCACCCACTATTAATTTGACTTTCTGGTGGAGCGTAGAAGGAACAGCTTTTGCATCATGAATCCAAGGTCGGCCGAGGAGACAGCTGTATGCGGGAGTAATGTTCATCACTTGAAATTCGACGTTGAAGATGGTGGGTCCAATTTGGATTGGAAGATTGATCTCTCCCACCACTTCTCTTTTAGAACCATCGAAGGCTCGAACGATCATGTTGCTCGGGCGCATTTGGACTCCCTTGATTGCCACTTGATCAAGAGTTCTTTTAGGCATCACATTCAAGGAAGATCCATTATCCACCAAGACTTTTGCGATGTGATATTCCTTGCACTTTACAGAGATGTGCAAGGGCTTATTGTGGTTTGGTCCCTCAGCGGGGATTTCTTCATCGGTGAAAGTGAGGTGATCATTAGCCGTAATGTGACTAACAATCCCCTCAAATTTGTCTTGGGAGATAGTGTGCGAAACGTATGCCTCGTTCAAGACTTTCAACAGAGCTTGCCGATGCGGTTCGGAGCATAGGATCAACGACAACAGAGAAATCTTTGCTGGCGTCTTATGAAGTTGATCCATGATGGAGTACTCGCTCTGTCGGATATATTTTAACAGCTCATCAGTCTCCTCCTCGGATTCTTTATTTTCCTCGGTTTTTTCTTCTTTTTCTTTCCCTTTATTCTTGGGAGCTTTATCGTGAAGATCTTCGGGAGTGTAGATCCTGCCACTCCTAGTCATGCCCCCAAGTCCAGCGATGTTAGAGATATCGCTGTCGGCAGAAGAATGGATGTCGTATATCCATGGCACAGCCTTATTCGATTCGTAGGGAAAAGGTCTCTGAGTAGTGATCCTTAACGGTGTCGGACCTTCCCCTTTATTCGTCTTGATTACCAACAACGGAGTTGATGTGCGTTCGCTTGGCGCGGTTGTTGGCTTACACTTAATAACAAATGGCGTGCGATCCATTCTGAACATACGCATCGCTTAATCCTTTCTTTTTATTACTGTTATTAGTAAATTACTAGGAGGGATGTATGAAATGCAAACCTAGATCCCTCCATGATCTTTGATAAGAATGCATGATATGAGATGATGGCGTTGAATATGCATGCATTGTGTTTATTCAACTAAGCATTATCATGTTTTCAGGATGTTCCTAAGATGATGCATGATTTTGCTTGGCTTGGATAAATAATCTTTTTTCTTTATTTTTCTTTGGGTATTTTGTTTTGTATATACTTTTATTTTTTTATTTTTTTGGGTGAAAATGGAAACTACCTATATGAATGTGATGAAGGTAGATGTTAACACCATGTAACGGAAGATTCTTATTCCTATTTATTCTTATTTTAAAAAGGAATGTTGTATGTTTAAAGAATGCAATGTATGCTCAAACAATGTCACAAAAACAATGCACAAACAATTCACTCATCCACGAACAGTCACGAGCGAATCACGAGGTAGGGGTATCCTGCAGAAAAGTGCATATTCAAGGGGGTTCTAACTGTTCTCACTGGTCTGAGGCCCCCAAGGTGCCCCCATTATAGGGTCCCAATTCCTCTCGTCGTAAGTCGATGGAAAGTTCCAACGCACTGTCGGACTTGAGTTCATGGTTATCACCTTGAGTGATGTTTTCCGACAACGGTCTGCGGGCACCTATAGACCCATTCGACAACCGGCCGTACTAACATCCACTCCCTATGGATTACCACTCATGCCCCCGGGTATAGAGGGAACTGTTGTGTGCAAAGGTTCGTGTACAGTTTGTATTTCAAACAATTGCGTAAATTTAAAAATACAACAGTTATTAAAGCCAAATAGATAAACATGTTATCATACAAGTGAGGGGTAATAAAGTAATTTTAAACTATTATTTTGAAAAGAATCCATCACTAAATGGGATTGACTCTCGAGGCTTCCCCAGTGGAGTCGCCATCTGTCGCCACCCGCCGAAACGGACCTTGGCATTCGCGACGATGGTCGGACTCTTTTTAAGTTTTGAAAAGTGGTGGATTGTTAGAACGACTCATTCTCAAACTGAGACCTCATCGAACTAACAATTTTATTAAATGATTCACCAATCCATATTAATCCCAAGCGGGACCCTCCATGGATTAGTGGTTTTCACAAAAAGAAGGGTTCTTGGAGTCGCCACCAATGTTTTACTCAAAACATTGGAAAAAGATATAAGGCAATTGATTTCATAAATCAACTTTGGCCATTACAACCAGAGTCGGGTAAGGGAGTCGGTTACGTGCGGGGAAGGTGTTAGCACCCCACAACGCCCCTTTCGGGTTCCCTATGACGGATTATTTCATAAATAACAGTGTAAAATTACTAAATTACCCCTATTTATTATAAACGGCTATGAATAAGATATCTACATGATGAATAAATTAAACATGCGATGCAACAATCAGAAAGCAGTAAAAGGAAGGATTTTGAAGAAGAAACCTTTGAAGCGTGCTTTTATATATTCAAATGTTAGGAGGCTTTTTGGCGCTCCCTCCCACTACACGCTCGCTCGCTCCTTCCCTAAAAATTAATCTTTACTATGGAAATCAAAAAGATTTCCCTTCGACTAGTTCGAATTCTCAAGCTAAATGCTCAGAACTCAAGAACTTCGTCGGATCGGCTCTCGGAGAGATTCCTAGGGCAGAACACTGCTCAAAAACCCCAGAATACTCAAGAAGAGAGTCCAAGAAGTGTGGAAAAGTGTGGAATGACGTCCAAATGACGTCCTATATATAGGAGTGAGGCGCAGTACGGCCTCTGACATCAATACGGCCCGTACTGAAGATTTGAACTACAGTACGGCCGTATTGAATTCAGTACGGCCGTACTGAAGTTTCAAAAACTTCAGTACGGCCGTATTGGTTTCAGTACGGCCGCACTGAAGTTCAAAAACTTCAGTATGGCCGTATTGGTTTCAGTACGGCCGTATTGTAGTTCAAATTGTTCAGTACGGCCGTACTGAACTTCTAGGAGGCCGTATTGAGCTTCAATCCTCCCACATCCTTATTTTAAGCTACTCTAAGACCTCTAAACCTACAGACAATCATCCTAGGGTCTTCCAGGAGTCCTTTTGGCTGACTTTCCTTCGGTCTTCGAGAGTCTTCGAGTCTTATTTCCGACTCGGACAATTTTAGGGGTCTACATGCGGGTCGGAGAATCATCCCTCCCAAGACCCTTAAGTTGGAGTGGTTCAAGAATGAAGGCTTTAGCTTTCCAACTCTGCTGGAGCACCAAGAACTTGGGAAGTTTTTGGAAATGGAGGGACCCTACTATCCTGAGTTGATTAGGTTGTTTCTCTACTTTGCAACAAGCAATGAAGGCATTGTGCAATCAGCTGTGAAGGGGAAGCTGATTAAGCTTAACGAGCCAACTTTGAAGGCGGCTGCCGGGCTGAGTGGCACGGGACGTGAAAAATCCCAACCATTCAACTTTGGTGATTTTGAGGAGCTGACGACCTTCAGAGATTTTCAGAGGAATCCTGAGACCACCAACTATAACAAATTCTTGGCGGGAGGTATGAAGAAAAATTCCCGTTTGATTTCCTTTATTATTGCTTGGATGCTTAAACCGCATTTGTATAACCATGCCCAAATGTCAAGGGATGACATTTTACTGATGCATGTGATTAAGAAGAAAATTAAGATTGATTGGGTATCAGTTGTAAATGACTGTATATGGAAGGCAAGACGGAAAGAGGATGGACCAATTCCGTATGCTTTGTTGCTGTCAAAAAAAATTTAGAATGTAGGGGTAGACTTGACAGGGGAGAAGAAAATAATTCTCCATGCTTCTAACAAAATTGAGAAATCTTCCTTGCATCACATGGGGATGCTTAAACAGGAAGATAAGTGGGTATTCAAGGGAGATGTACCTCCAACCCCTGAATTGGCGACAGATGAAGATGGCGTTCCATCTCATGACGAGGATCAGCCACCACAGGTTGAAGCTGAACTTGATCGGGAGCCAGAAGCGGAGCCTAAGCCATTCTCTCCATTCGAGCAAATCATGATAAATAAGCTTGATGTTGTGATGGATATATCTAGAAGGCATGAGTCATTATTTTCTGGTATTCTTGATAGGTTTGATGACCTTGACCGTGAGGTTAACCGACTCAAGACTCACCTAGGCATACCTGAAGACTCAGATTGATGCTCTGTTTTTGCTGTTCTGTTTTAATTAGGAAGTTTAAAGTCTTTTTTTTGGATTTTCATTTCAATTTGGTTGTAATATTTTTAATTCCGGAACAATTTTAATGCTTTAAATCTACTGAACAATTTAATTTCTGATGGAATTTGAAGTTTGCATTGCTGATATATTGGTTTGGATGGTGTGACAAATTCTGATTTAGTTGATTGATGCTATGATGTTCTGTTTTTGAGCATGATGATGTTCTGTTTTTTTTTAGCATTGATATTTTGATATTTGATATTTGGTGAGCTAAATTGATAATGTTTTTGGAGTGTAAAATTCTGGATTATGGATTATATCTTGTGATTTTTGGCTGACAAAGTTATGCTTGAGTTGCTGAACTAATGGTTCTGACTTGGATATTATAGTTCAAAGTTCACAAAGTTTGGATGTTGATCAATACCCATGATGTGCTAAATTTGTTTTGGTATTGTTCTGAGCACATAAGGAGTATGCATATGGCTTATATTGTGTGTTGTGAACAAACATAGCTTGATTTGTTTTTGATCATGCCAAAGGGGGAGAAAGGTTGTGTGTGTGTGCTTTGCAGGTTTTGTGTTTTGCAGGTGTTGAAAGTGAAAGAAAAAGCACAATGGTTAAAGCGCCTAGCTTGGTTTGTCATGGTTTGTCATCATCAAAAAGGGGGAGATTGTTGAGATTGTTGAAGTCTGAGCTTGATGAGATCACCTCTAAAGCTTGAAGAAGTTTTGATGATAACAAATTTGTGCCAAGGACAACAACAACTTAGAAGTCAAAAACAAAGTCAAGAGAAAGTGCTATGTAATAGGAAATAGTGTATAAATATTGAGTTTATCTGTTGTGTGTGCTGTGTGCATAAGCTAAATCTATATCTAAACTGATTAGGGAGTGTATGATGATGAGTTAAAAGGATTAAGAAGTTATTTTGAGACTTAAAATGAAGTTTTGAAAACTAACTCAAAATAATCGATTATCATTAAATATAATCGATTATTCCAGCAACAGGAAAAATGGGATGCCTTGTTGCAATAATCGATTATTTGTGAAATAATCGATTATCCCATAAATGACTCTCTGGAATAATCGATTATCCAGCAAAATAATCGATTAAATTGTTCTTGGTTGATTTCTAGAAATCATGAAGAACAAAATAATCGAATATTCTTTAAAATAATCGATTATCTGGTTCTGAAAATTTTATAAATAGTTTGAACTTTTTGAAACTTCATAACAGAGTTAGAATTGAGAATCAAAATTAGAAAAGCGTTTTTGTGAAGTCTTTGTGAAAATCTTGGAGAGTTTTCTTTGTGAATCCAAGAAGAAAAACGTTTGTGAAAACATTGAGAAAAGATCATCATCATCATCACATTCTTGAAAGGGAAGAGATTAAGATTTGCTTCTGAATTCCATGTGAATTCGTTCCTTAATTCTTTGTGAATACTTGTAAATCTTGAGAGGGTTTCTCAAGTGGTAAGGAATTCTTGTAGTGGGTTTCTACAAGGGGTGCTTTCTTGAGGTCAAGAAAGTGGTTATCTTGAATGTAGGAGTATATGCATGTGTGGTATGCTTGTAAACCTTCTTCATTGAGATAGTGGAACAAATCTTGATCAGATTATGATTGAGGACTGGATGTAGGTCACATGTGGAGTGGTTGAACCAGGATAAAAGACTTGTGCAATCTTCTCTTACCCTTATCTTGTATTTTGTGTAATATCTTGATTGTGCATTAAAGAAGATTGTTCTTGATTAACATGTGTGCATGAATAACATTGGTTTGAACTGAATCAAAGCATTACATATTGGTGTTAAATTTGAATCTCATTATTGGTTAATCAAGTAAGCATATAGAATTCATTCTTCTATAACAAGTCTTTAAGAAACTTCATTGAAAGTTCATTTTTAGAAAAGTTTAATTGAAATAAAGATCCTAAATACTCTGAAATTTTTAAAGTGTCAAAGAATCCAATTCACCCCCCTCTTGGATTGTGTCATTCTTTTCTAACATTGATGACTTGCAAGGTGTATAACACTTTGGCTATCAGAGTGAACTTTCACACAATTTTGTGATATACCCAATTCACCAATCATCCCTTTTAACCATAAAGCTTCCTTCACTCCTTTAGCAAGTGTAATGTGTGGAAGAAAATATGCACAAAGTTTTGATGATGCCAAAGCATTGAAGAAAATGAAGGTCAAGTTAAAGCAAGTTGATCAAGAAGCAAGATCTCAAGTAATAACTAGATAAATCTTGACTGCTTAGCTTAGTATGTAAAATGAACTTTTAGAATTTGCAAATTTCACTTGGCCATTAAAATAAGGATTTCAAGAAAACCTAAACTTAATCTTTTTGAATATAAGAATAAGTTGTTTGAAAAGAAAGAAAAAAGAGTATTCAAAAGATTAAACAAAAATATTTTTAACTAGAAAATATAAGCTTTCTATATCTTAAGATTTCATAAGCCAAATCAAGTGATATGTGTCTGGTAATCGATTACCACTTGATGTAATCGATTATCAGAGAAAGAAAACTTCTTTGTGCAAGGTTCAAATGTTAAATACTCTCTGGAAATCGATTATCAGTCATTATAATCGATTACCAGAAGATAAAATTTCAAAATTTGAATTTAAATTATACAATGTTTCAAACATTTTGAACTTAAACCGTTGCAATCGATTACCAAGTCTTGTAATCGATTACCATAGCCTATTTTCTGAAAAATTATAGAAAGTTACAACTCTTCATGAAAAGACATAACCTAAGAAACAATTGTCTATAGATACCTATAATTTTTCAGAGAAAGGTGACGAACTCTATTGTGAAAATCATTTACAAAAACTACTTGGCCAAAATCATTTGCATAAATCTCTAAAGAGTTCATCAAGTTCTTAGAAAGTGTAATATCTATTCTTCAAAGACAGTCATTCTGTCATACCCTATTGATCTGTTGATCTGTAAAGGAGAAAGGGTTTTTCTCCTTGTTGGTTTTTGAATCAAAACACAAGGAAAGGGAGTTCCGAGGTGTTGGAGGATTCAAGTCTTGTAAGGTTTACAAGAGTAGTGGAAATCTCAAGTGGGAGACTTGAGGACTGGATGTAGGCAGGATTGGCCGAACCAGTATAAAATCAAGTTTGCAATTCTTCTTCCCTACACTTTTATTTATTTGTTATTTAATTGTGTTTGAGTTGTTCTACATCATCATTCTTTACGTACAAATTTGTCTAAGGAAATAAATTGATAAGAAAGTAATTCGGAAAAGTTTTTATAAGAGTAAAATTTAGAAAACTTAATTCACCCCCCCCCCCCCCTCTTAAGTTATACGAGGCTACTTGACAAACAAGTGGTATCAGAGCAAGTTTCTTGTATAAGGCTTAAAAGCTTCAAGAATTGAAATGGCCTCAACAAATTTTTTATTTTCTGAAGGAAACTCCATTAATAGACCTCCAATATTCAATGGTGAAGGGTATCATTATTGGAAATCTAGGATGCAAATTTTTATAGAAGCCATAGATTTAAACATATGGGATTCTATTGAAAATTGTCCTTTCATTCCCACTATTGTAGTAGGTCAAGAAATAAAAGATTTACCCAAAGATCAATGGAGTGATGATGATATAAGAAAAGTTCAATACAATTTGAAAGCCAAAAATATAATTACTTTTGCATTAGGCATAGATGAATATTTTAGAATTTCAAATTGTGCAAGTGCAAAAGAAATGTGGGATACATTAAAAATAACACATGAAGGCACAAATGATGTTAAAAGATCTAGGAGAAACACTCTCATCCATGAATATGAATTATTTAGAATGAACCAAAATGAAAGTATTCAAGACATGCAAAAGAGATTTACACATATAATCAATCATCTTGCATCCCTAGGAAAAGTGTTTCCTAATGAAGATCTTATTAACAAAGTTTTGAGATCTTTGAGTAGGGAATGGCAACCGAAAGTGACTGCAATTGCTGAATCAAAAGATCTAACAACCATGTCTCTTGCATCTCTATTTGGAAAACTTCAAGAGCATGAAATGGAATTGATGAGACTAAGTCAAAATGAAAATAGTGACAAAAAGAAGAAAAGTATAGCACTTAAAGCATCTTCATCCTCTCATGAAGAAAATGAAAAAGATGACAACATTAAGGAATGATGATGATGATGATGAATATTTCAATCTCTTTGCAAAAAGATTCCACAAATTCCTAAGGAATAGAGGAAATAGAACAAAATTCAATTTCAACATAAAGAAGAAAGGAGAAGAATCTTCTTCAACCCCAAGGTGCTATGAATGCAATCAATCGGGACATTTGAGATTAGAATGTCTGATCCTTAAAAAAAATGGAAAAATCCAACAAGAAAAGCTTCAAAGAAATGAAAGGGAAGAAAGCTTATATCACTTGGAAGAAAATGACATGGATTCTACAAGTGACTCTGAAAATGAAATTGTAAATTTGGGACTCATGGCCAAGGATTACGAAAGCGAAGAAGAGGTAACATCTTCTAACAATGATATCTCAATCTCATTTGATGAAATTCAAGATGCATTCAATGATTTACATAAAGAATCATTTAAACTTGCAAAATTAGTATCATCATATAAGAAAACAATTTCAAACTTAGAAAATGAGATTTTAAATTAAATAATGAATTAGATAATCTTAAAACTGAAATTAAGATAATTAATTCTAAAAATGAAAATTAAGAGATTAAAAATAAGTTAGATACTGATAAAACAAATCATCCATGTTCAACTTGCAATAAATTTAAAGAAGAAATTAGTAATCTAAGAAACACTCTTGCAAATTTTACTGGTGGAAGAAATAACTTAGATATAATATTAGGAAAACAAAGATGTGTATTCGATAAGGCAGGATTAGGATATAATCCTCAAAGATTACAAAAGAAATACAAAAATTTCTTTAACTAAACCCAAAGATTCCATCCTTGGCCACCAAGTTGCATCTAGGGTTAATTTGGGTTTCATTTGGTGTGCATTTGACATTGTAAATTTCGGCTAATGCAACCCTAGATGCCTCTCACTCCTATAAATACCCTAGGCACCACACCTTGTAAATACTTTGGATATTGAATATAGAGAGAGAATTTGTTCCTTTATATCATTCCTTAGTCACCCTTGGCTAATTCGACCACCTCCCTCCCATCTCCACCTTGAGAGAAACAACCCTAGAAGTGGCCTTCATCATCATGAAGTGAGCCAACCCTAGAGTACCCTCCTCAAGCATTTCCTCAAACACCTTCTACCCAACCTCCAAACACTTCCATTTCCGCCCCATTCCTCCATTAAAACGTCCCTTGAGGAACTTTGATCCAAGGAGTTCAAGCATCCATTGCCATTGTTCAACATTCCTTCTTCAATGGAAGCAAGGATGCCATCAAGGAATCTTTCCAAATGCGTGCGGGACACGTTTTGGCAGTCCTTCACTTTACAAAAAGCCTCACTATCACCTATAGATATATATAGAGAGAGGGGGAAGCTATGCAACTTGAAGTCCTCTAGGAGGCAAAAGCATAAGAGAGCTATCCGATATGGGACTAAATTTTATAAAAATACAATCTTTTTTTAGGCACCATGTAAGACCTTTAGAGAACTCGTTAACCGTCAGATCATGTTGAATTTTTTATGGTATCCTCACAATATATTGATCTTCAATTTCAACGGTTGGATCATTGAAATTGGGTTTATAGTGAGAGATATTATTATAACAAAAATGTTATCTGGTATAGGACTCTTATTTTCTAGCTGCAATGCGAGGCCTCTAGAGAATTCATTAACCGTTGGGTCATGCTAAAAATTTGAAGATTTCTTACTAATACATTGAACTTTGACTTCAATGGTCAGGTTGTCAAAATTAAGTCTTTAGCGAGAGATATTATCAAAACAAAAATGCTGCCTAATGCAAAACTTTTTGGAAAGGGGAACTAGCTATTTTTATTTCGGAACGGGTCATTCTAACATTGGAAACGGCCTGTTCCATTTTGGGAATGGATGTTCCACACCCCAAATTAATTTTCTTTTTTAGTTTTCTTGGCCTTCTAGAGTTATCTTGGCCCGTTTAGGTGCTTTATTAGGCCCTTAGGGGCCGTACGTCATGCTTTTATTCCAACTGCAATGTGAGGCCTCTAAAGAATTTGTTAATTGTTGCATCATTTTGAAATTTTGATGATACTTTCTTAATACATTGATCTTTAACTTCAACGGTCAGATTGTAAAAATTTGATCTGTAATGAGAGATATTATCAAAACAAAAATGTTATCCAACATACTGCCCCCTCAAGGGCCATTTGTCTCACTCTAGTAGACCTTTGTCCTTGGTTTGGGTACCCTAGATGAAATTGGGTGTCTAAGCTTAAAAAGCCATTGGGGCATCTAGAAGAAGTCCTAGAAGCAAAAAATTCGTTCTAGAAGCTTGAAGGAGGAACTACATCAATAGTCTCTCCTTGGGGCTTCCAAACTCTTTCTATAGCTTCTTTTGAATCTTTAGATTCGGTCACCGTGTTTGTTCCTTGATTGTATATTGTTTGTATGAATTAGAATTGTTTTTGTGTCACATATTTACTTTGTCTTGTAGTTTTTAATTCATGCATCAATTCATATGAATCAATCTTCATTATGTGCTTTAGGTATACTATGACCAAGCATTTTCTTTTTAAGTTTTGTTTATATCTTGATTGGTTCCATTAAAATTCAGTCAAAATAAAAAATCGTAAAACAAAATTAAATGTACGGTTAAGTACTTTTTCAATTTTCTATTCCATTTAATTTTGTCTAGTTATCTTGTTTAGTCCTTATATATCATTACTTTCATTGTGTGCTTTTTTATTCTTTTGAATCTTTGAACATTATTTTTTTTTTTGTGTCATAAGCATTGTTGGTTGCACCTAATGCAAATCTTATAAGTGCTCATTATATGAATCTTATGCATGTTATTAGATCTAGCATGTTCTAGTATTATATTTATGTGAACTTCATTTGCTAGCTAATTCTTGTTTAGCAATTTAAGGCAAACAATTCCATTGAGTCTTTTATGTTTTAATTGAACATTAAAAATTGAATAGAAATTGTGAGATAAATAATAAAAAAGAAGTGTTCAAAACCTAAAGAAAATTAGAACCAAAACTAGTCTTTAAAACCAAAACTAGTCTTTAAAACGTCTATAGTACATTCACACTTTTTATATATTTTTCTACATCACTAATAAGTCATTTGTTCCTAGTTTTATCCTCTATTTTTAGTGCTTACATTCAGTTTTTTTTTTAAAGAAAAAGAAAAAAAAAAGTAAAAAAGGAAATCAAAGAAAAAAATAAAAATATACAAAAAAAAGTTTGTAAAAAAGTGAAAAGAAAATAAAACAAATTTTAAAGCACTTTATATCTTTAATAATATTTTTAAAAAGATTATAGTTACATTATTTTTTGAAAAAAGTTAGTAATAATATTAATTTTGTAAAATTATTATTATATTTTATTTATTTATTATATATATATATATAAAATATATATCAACACGTCGAAGGAATAATCAAACCTTACACATAAACAAAGCAAAGTTATCTGTTTATTAATTTAACATTCTTCAAAGAGATCTCCCACATACATCTCCAATTATTAATTTCATACAAACGATACACACTTCTTCTACTCGATAAAACTTGACACTTATTGAACAGATAAACATTATGTGTCATAGGGCATAGCCAATATTTCTTATCAGAAGAACGACATATATAGTTACATACTTTTATATAAATTAATAGTTAATATTTTAATTTATTTTGTAACTTTCGTTGAGCTCTTCTGCCTGGAGAAGATGAGCATCAATATCTTTAACACATTTGTTGCAAAATTCAATGTAGCCATATGGAGGTTCAACATCCTCACTCTTCCTCTCATATTCAATGGTCCATTTAATACAAGCAACGCCATCATTCTTATCAGTCGCTTTAAAAATGAGATTAAAGACCTTAAACTGCTTTTCGATATCTTCACCAAATAGCTTGAATATGATTCTTTTGTTCTGCTCATCGACGGATTCAATGCGTTCTTGAGACGTCACTACTTTTCCGTCTGTTGTTTCACAAGTAATCAAGATCAATAACACAAACATTGCATAAGATCAATAGCAGAAAAATAAGTAGTGATGACCCATAAATATATATATTCTGAAACGATATGTAAACCCCTTATGAAACTATTGTTGGTGTTTAGTGTTGCTTCGTTTTTCAGTGTTATAATAAGATAAATCCAAAATAAAATACTTAAGACAATTCTAAACTTTATAATTATCTAACTCACTTCATTTAGTATCCTTGGATAAGGATTTTTAATAATCGTTTGTAACTTTATATAATTATTTAAAAATAAAGATATAGAGTCATGACTGCATATACACCGGCCAAAATCTTATGGTCACTAAATATTTTGCTGGCCATTTATATTGCCATTAAAAAATATAATAATTGTCACTAAAAGTGATTTTTGTTGTAGTGTATATCCCATGTACAAGATTTTGTAGCTATTAGGAATAGTATATATATATATATATATATATATATATATATATAATATTTTTCACGACTATTTAAACATAATTTACTTTACAAGCTTAATTAATTACCTATGGTATAACTCCAGTGTTTGACAGAATCACTGGCATGCCAATCATGACCTTGATGGAGTTTGGTGCAATGGATTCTTTCTGCAATGTTCTGAATATGATGAAGTTGAGATGAGAAGAAATTGAACCACTTGGCTGCGGATGCGTGTATCCTAACTTCGGTGCTCATCTTACCAGAAAGACTCATGATGATCAACAACAAAAAAGAAACAAAAGATTGAGGTGATTAATGTATGGGACAAAGTGGGTTCAGAAGCATGGAAGAATATGCACTCATCTCCAACCTTATATAGAACATGGCTTACCTACTCCTATTGTGGCCACCAATTCAATTTTTCTTTTTAGGCTTAAGATGATTATTAAGAATAAACTCTTCATTTATTAATTTGGAAGATTTTGTTATATTAATTGTTGAAATTAAAGAATTGTTAAATAATTTTGAAAATGTAAATGGATAATAATATTTGTTTGAAATGAAAAAAATAATTGTGAAGTAATAATAGTAAAATTTTTGTCCTTTGAAAATGAGATAAGTTTGTTTTTAATCACATAAATTTAATATTGATTTTGAAATTCTATAAATTAAAATGGAATTATTTTAACCTCTTAGAATAGTGGATTAAATCTAACTCAACTCTACAAAATCGACTTGTAAGATAAGAGTTATTTTTCACTTATTCAACAGTTTTTCTATAACGTCTTTCAAATTTAGAAGTGGATGTTAACTCATTCAATTAATTATTTTTTAAACTCAATTTAATATTTAAAAATATAAGTTTACCCAAAGAATTTGATATTCATATTTTTAATTAAAATCTATGATTTGATCACAACAAAAAGAATTTTTTTAATGATATTTAATATTATTTTTAGTGGTAATAAAAATGGTTACAAAATATTTTACGAGTATTTCTATATTAGTCATTGTATGTAGTGTCGGTAAAATATTTATTGACAATTGTTCTACATATTTATAAAAATTCTTATAATAGTTGAAAAAATTTTTATAAATATTTAACCTATTTAATGACTTTTTACTATTATCACTAAAAGTTTAAAAAATAATTTCTAACTTTTATGTCTTATACTTATATACACCTTCTCGCGCTCAAATACTATTAGATTTGGTATGTATTAATGGTGAGTGACTCTTTTTAGAGTGGATCTAACATAAAATAAATCTAATATTATCTTATAATAATAGGTTATGAGCTTAACTCAACCCATAATATTAACTTATAAAGTAAGTATTTTCCTCTACTTATATACTTTTTGTTGTATTTCTAGTCGATATGAGATTTAAATTTTTTTTAATAAAATAAATTAAAAATTATTCTTATTTTTTTACTGACAATTTTTAATAACTATTCTTATAAATAATTTTTTTAATAAATATTATTTGTTAATTATTAGTATTTTATTAGGTAATAAAATAGAAATAATTAATTTGTTATCGTTGAATAATTATACTAAATTTTGATGCAATGATAACGTTATATCACTTTAATTTAATTAGACGGTCGGTGAGAGACATTTTTATACAGTCTGCTATTAATTCTAAGTTGGTAAAAATAATAATTAAATAATCGTATAAATTTTACAAATATGGAAATATTAAAATACAATAAAATATTGTAAATAATTATAATAAAATTAAAAGCTTAATGTATAAACATATTGATTCACAAATTCTCATTATTCTCGATTCTAACCATTATTTTAATCCTTGTGATATGTTTGGATAAGAAACAAGAAAAATAAAAGAAAGATAAATATAAAAAATAAGATTAACACAGTTTTTACTTTTTATCTCTGTCCGGGTTTCTTTTGGTCTTGTTTTTGAGTGAGTGACACGTAAAGCTTTGTAATGACTACGTAAAGTTTTCGAATGACACGTTAGTTTTCTTATTATTGTATTATTTTGTTTGTGATAGTATTGGTAAGAATAACAAGCTATGTTGCAAATGCGGCATTCGAGTGCCGTCTCCTCCACTCCAATATTCTTTTGGAGTAGACATCTTATGAAAGATGTTTCCACAAATATGTATTTCATACGCGAATTTCAGATTTCAAAATAAATAAATAAATTTTGATAAAAACATAAATAAAGAATAAAAGATTTGAAATTTTTTATAAAAACAATCTTGATAAAAACAATCGTCTCTTTTTACTTAACTTTTACATAAAAAAATCTTAATAAAATAAAAATAATGAAAGAAGAATTTTTAAAAAATTGTTATAAAATATAATATTTTTTAATAAATTATTTTTGAAATTTAATAAGTTATTGTTAAATTAATATATATATATATATATAATACTTTTCATGTTATTTATATTATATTATATGTAATATGCTCATTTATTATTATATGACGTGTCTAATTTATGTTTGTGTTATTTTATGCAATCCATTATCTTCTTGATGGACCAAATTCAAGCCAATCATAATAGTGTCTAAGAGAAGTGTATTGGATTGGAATTCTAAAAGATAACTTTAGTTAAAAAATCTAGTAAATTTTAATGGATTTTAAAATATTTTGTAGGAATGTCGTGACTTTTAAGATATTTTTAAAAGACTTTAAAAATATGGATTTTAATCAAGATTATATAATTTGAATTTTAAGGTATTTTTATGGATTTATATTATAATATTTTAAAGCATTTTGTGGATTTTACAAGAAAATATGGATTTGCAATACTACAAGATTTAATAAAAAAAATATAACATAAATAATAAAGAAAAGTAAAACCAACACAATTTTTTATGTTTTGACAAATAATTGTCTCTATCTTTTGACGAATAATTGTCATTATATTTTGACAAATAATTGACTTTAATGTCTTTCAAACTAACATTTTTTCACATATCTAAAGTGATATAGCCCTCCGTGTATTGACACATTCTCTTTCATGCACTTGATTCTGATCAATATGTTTAAAATTATGGTCTTCATTAATTTGCCATTTTGAAGATGAGAATTCATTTAATAATTTAAATAAAATCTCATAAGAACGACATTCTTTGCGAATAAAGTTATGTAGTGATACATACTAATACAAGTTCATCTTGTGTGTTAAATAGATACAGAGACTCTGACTTAAAAATTGTTAAGCATGATTTAAAAATACTAAAGATCCTCTAAATCATATTTCTTAATGATGCATAACGTAAATTGAAAACTTTGTTTTCATTTTGAGAGGTCATAATCATGACCAGCAAAAGTTTTTTAATATATGTTCCAAAATTTTATATTTCAATATTAAACTTTATTAAAACTAAACCGTTAAATTTTAGTAATTTAAAATAACAATAAATAATATTTTTGATAATATAAAAATCATTTTAAAATATTTAATAATGAAAAAAAAATGCGACATGAATAAAAAGAAAAAGTGAAAAGAGATAAAGAAGAAAGAGAGACGGAGAGAAAGTGAAAAAAGCACAAAAGGCGAGAGAGAAAGAGAAAGAAAAAAGAATATGAGAAGAAGAAAAAGAATTAATGAGAGATGAATAAAAAGAAAATGAGATAAAGAAGAAAAGAAGAGAAAGAACCAAGAATGACGAGAGAGAAGGAGAGGAAAAAAAAAGAATATGAGAGAAAGAAGTAAGAAAGACGAGAGAACAGATTTAAGAGATAGAAAAAAGAAAGAAAGAGTAGAAATAGAAGAGGAGAAAAGTCATGCAAAATCTCAAAGGTTTTGACATGATTGTTTAATGAATGAATTACATGAAAATTATACTAAAAAGTCTCACAAAATTTGGTATTCAAAATAATCCATTGAAATTTCTATATTTTTCAATACTAATAGACTTTTTTATGCAAAAAATAGTCTTAATTGAATATCACTAGATTTTGATGGACTCCTAAAAAAATTCCGATTATCTTAATTGAATACTACCAAATTTTGATGGACTCTTAAGAAAATCCTAATAGTCTTAATTTAATGCCACATTACTTTTATATATTAACAAAAAGTTTTGATTGAATACCACAAGACTTTTTTATAATAAAAAAGTTTTAAAATCCATTGAAATCCTAATCTAATACACCGCTCTGAAAGTAGCGGTTATTTCCTTTTATATGTCTTGTTAATACTTCATAATTTTATCTAGGATAAAAATTAGGTATTTAAGTTTGGTTTATGACAAAAACAATTGTGGTTTATGTGACACCCTTTACCCCACGTGCCATAACACATAATATAATAAATAACATGAAATACCTTAATATAATAAATAGACTCGAAATTCGTACATGTAGAAAGAATCACATTTTAACATAACTAGACTTAGCAAAAATATCAAATTACAAAAGAAATAAAATCAACTATTCAATTTAAGTAACACAAACCAAATCCTAACTAATCCCTAGTGTCACGTGTCCTATCATTGAAAAACCCAACATTGAGGACTAGGCCTCATTACCAACATCCTCAACACCATGTTGGTGGTTACTTGCAAAAATCACAAGAAAATAACACAAAAGGAAAAAAGAGTGAGAAACATCTCATTCTAGCTCACGGTGCAAGAATGCAAACTAGCTAGCTAAACACATATAACACATATAACATGATATAATATACATAGTTACACATCATCATCATACTTATCTCATCCACAACATAATAAACAGCAACAAATTATAATGTGTATGCAATGGACACAAACTGCATGTTATCATGCATGTGGCACTAGTAAAAACATCACACTTGTGCATTATCGCTAGCAACATACTAGAGTAGTCTAGGAGTACATAAGGGGTCACACTCTCTATACACTCCCACTAAAAAGACATACAATCAGGGTCTAGTTGGGATAGCTAAGTCGAGAAAGATATATCTCATGCTCATAAGGGCATAATTGAGACTTCCAAATCGAGCTATCCCCAAGGTTGGTTCCTAAGCTTTTACATAAGGGACCTTCCCTGATGATGTATTCCATATTGTACCCTTTCAAAAAATACTTTTACGCACATGATGTATGTCAAACAAACTCTATGCATAACATTTCACATGATTTCATTAATTCATTGTCAATTGATCCCATATCATAAAATCATTAACCATTCTCAATTTAGCTATTAAAAATTCAACTATATCAATTAAATATTAGCAATCAATGGAATAAGGGATCAGATCACTACAACTCATACATAACTCACAAGCATATCAATAACACACTCACATACTACAATTTCGTAACTTAATCTTCTACGACATCGCATGGTCCAAATACCTTAGCTAGAGCTAAATATATGCTATTAAGTTGATCTTAATTTGATTAGAAAAATAAGACAATTATATCCAACTTCTATGTTGACCTCAAGAGCTAAATATACCGTCTACTATTTTAAATAAATACAAAAACACAATGTTTCAGCCTAAATCTGATAGTCTGACCTTTGTTCACTAATTTGATCATAAATTAAGTTCTATACCTCCTTTTTAGGTTATTTCGATGGTATTGGAAACCTAACATCCAAGGCAACACCTTTTATGAAGATTACAAAACCTATTTTTTTCATTTAAGTCTTCTTGGAAGGCTTACAATGTACGCATGTTACATTTCATGCACGAAATATGAGATTCATCTTTTAACTCATTTAACTCAATCATTCGTTAACATATTTATGTGATTCTTGAGTTTAAAATGTAGTACCAAATGTTTACTTTCTAACCCAACAATTGGAACTCAATTTCATTAATCACACATAGATAAATTAGATAATCACCAAGTATATTCATACCAAAATTTTCAGAACAAGGCACAACTCAAACTCAAACTTTTTTCTCCTAATCCAATCAGTAAGAACTCTCCATAGGTTATGTTACACTTCTAAAAGACACAATTTACACATTGATACATACTCATGTCATCTCCACATATAGCCACTAATACATTCCCTTAGGATTTCTCATAGAAACCCATAAAAGCCTAAAATAAATAATTACAAATCAAACTCAAAAATTACCAACACCTTCATACTAATTACACCAATCAAAATATACAAGGAGAAACCGAGAAGATAAAGACACATTTGGGGAAAACCCCCTCATACATAGACATACCATAAAGATAGGATTAGGGGTCAATTTCATTGTATGGCATACATTTCCACACTCAAAGCAAGATTTCTCACTCCCCCTTACCTGAATAAGCTCTAGATGATGGGTGCACAGTTCTAAAGTGATTTCCTTCCTACTCCCTTTCTCCTAGCTCCAAAGTGTTTACGTGAAAATAGAGGCATAAAAAGAGTTTGACCAGAAAATTACTCTTTTGAAAACCCTAACCTTCTTTTAACCTTCTAGTTAAACATATTAACCCCGGTTATCTTGAAAATCCCTTCACTTTTTAATAAAATATTATATTTTTATTTAATAAAATATTATATAATATATTATAAATTATATTACATAATTTAAAAAAATATTTAATAGACCCTATAAATAAAATAAAAACATCAAAATTATTAGTAAAATACTTATATTATATTTTATGAAAAATGGGATGTTATAATTTGTGGATTAGCTTTTAAATTTCTTAAATGAAGATATTCATTTGATCTAACATTGAAGCATATTTTTCTCGAGTTTCTTATATTTTATTTCATTTTTAGTGATAAAAATAACAGTGGTTTGTGAACTAACTTTTATTTCTTATATTCTTTGAAATGTTTTGTCCTGAATAATTTTTGTGAAACATGTGTTAGAGATTAACCTTCTAAAAGTTGACTTTTATGGTCCTAGCCCTAATGTTCATACATGTAGTAGCATGATAATTCATTAACGAGTTTCTTATATTTTATTTCATTTTTAGTGATAAAAATAACAGTGGTTTGTGAACTAACTTTTATTTCTTATATTCTTTGAAATGTTTTGTCCTGAATAATTTTTGTGAAACATGTGTTAGAGATTAACCTTCTAAAAGTTGACTTTTATGGTCCTAGCCCTAATGTTCATACATGTAGTAGCATGATAATCCATTAACTTCTTATCATTATAGTTTAATTATGAAAATATTCTTTTGCAGGCCCAAGAGTTCATGTTATTAGTGGTTGGAAAAATTACATAGTTTTCATATTTATAGAAGTTAATTAAAAGAATCAAACTTTTGCATTAATAAGTAATTAATGAGTTTGGATTGTTATATTCTATTGTTATTCTATTATTTATTGAAATAAATTAGGACACTAATCCTTATAAAACATTAATTATTTTTTATGTATGATAAGTTGAAGAAGCATATGATTGAGATAAAAAGTTCACAAACCACTCAAGATATACTACCAATTGGAAAGATGATATATACTCAAAAGTGAAAAGACCCAAAAAAGAGGACATGTGTTGCCTTGGAAAGCTTCCACAACATAGAAGTTCATACTAGAATTCAAAAATTAGAGAATTCACTAGGAAATCTTGTTTCTTTCCTTCAATCACAGTTTTTAAAAGATTCACAAATTAATCAAGTTTTACAAGTTGTAGTTGAAAAGGTATGGGTTTCTATTACTTAACTTAATTAATAACTTAAGTGCTATATTTTTTATAAATAAAAAAATTATTTTTTTTCTCATTTAGGTACCTATAAATGTTCCAAATGATTCCATTAGTGAAAATCATCAAACTACAAGAGACCCCAAATGAGGGAAGTTGATATTGGTGTGTTGAAATTTGATAATTAAATTTTTGTTACTATCAAACAATTATTTATAGTTGAACTTATTCCTTCAAAATAAATAAGACTTGTATGTTAATAATTGACATCCTTCATATTTTTTTATGATTGGTGAATGATTTATTTGTGGTGGATCATTGTAGATGGCAAAACTTACAGGATGATGTTTATCAATGCAATATGTCTTCCTTTTTATTTCTAATTAGCAACTTTAATATCAGGAATATGTCATTTTTATAACATAGTTTGTATACTTATATTTCTAACTCTATGGGCCAATGATACTTGAAATATAATACAAACATGATGTTCACAATAGCATGATAGCAATTACTAGTTGTTGACACTAGCATGGAGTCTCAATATTGAACTAGACTTTTCCTTTTTTTTTCTTTCAAAAATGGAAGGGTGAATATTATAATATGTTTTGTAAGATAATATAGTTTTTATTATTTAATGAAATTTAGCGAGAAAAAAAATAGTAAATTAGGTATATCAATGTATCATTAATGAAATTTGACCTTTTTTCTTAACTTTAATGACATTTTTTGTATACAAGATAATAATGAAATTAATTTGAACTACACCAATTATAGATGACACAAATTCTTAAGTAGGTGATATTGTATGATGTATGTATGCAGGTACAATAACAACAACAACAACAATAATAATAATAACAATAACAATAATAATACTTTTCCTATAATTGGAGACACTGTAGGCACAAGTTAACGACTTTTATCTATAGTCATAACATGTAAGTGCAAGTTAACGATTTTTACCGATATTCAAAGGTTGTAAATATAAGTTAATAACTTTTACCCATGCATACCACAAATTGTAGGTATATATCCCTTATAGTGACAATCAAATGTAATTGTTGGAAAAAAAATATGTCTATAGAAAAAACTTATAGTGATATGTTATTAGTTGTCCTTATATGACCCTTCAAAAGTTGACAGCTTCAATGTATGTAGATCAAAGTCCATGATACCTTTAACTATGGAGTTTTGACTTTTAGTAACATTTTTTGTTTGTAGGTATGGATCATTTTTCTTATAATTTACACGAGTCTTTATATTTATAATTTTGAATGATTCAATTGCATGACTAATAGTTGTTGATAATTAATGAATGTATATTGAGTGGAATTACCTGGATGAGTATAGTCTTGGATGTGGAGATATATATAAATGTATGAATGAAAGTTTAATTATAATGTATGTATGTTTAACTATCCATATACATTATATTCGTTGCCCACAGATAAGATATATTTTTGCTCCTCATATTTGTTGTTATGTGTTTTTAGGTTGATCACCATTTGCATGGACAAATTAGGTATAGGAAAAGGAATATCATAGAGGTGAAGCTTAAAGCATCTTAGGTTATTTCTGGTCTTAGTTCTAATAGTGTGACATTGAGACAAAGAGTGTATGATCATGCAATTATAGTTAAAGTTGATTTTATTTTATGGTGTTTGGTGTTTTTTGTTGGATTTGTGTAATCAAGTGATTTTTGCCTTGTTTTGAATTTGGTTAAGGTTATTCATGGATTTATTTTAAGAGTTTTTATTTAAATTTTTGAAAACCCTTTTACTAGAGGAACTAACTCTAAACATGTTTTTATAATGTGTTTAAATTTAATTACTTTTATTTATAAATTTTTTTATTAATTATACTTTAAAGTAGAAGGGTGTTAAAAAATATTAGCATCATTTAACCTAGGATTAACATATAAGTTGTACCTGGACATTCATGCAACAATTATATGTATAGGGTACATAAAACATAAAAATGGATCCTGTCAACTTCAAATGAAAATATAAATGCCTCTTAAGGCACTACAAGGAAAATGATAAATTGTGACGGACAAATTGCGACGGTTATCTAGAAACCGTTGTCGCTTTGATATTGCGACCCTTCATACGACATTTTTTCAAACCCGTCACAAAATTTGTAGAACATTGCGACGGTTTATCATAAACCATCGCAAAATTTGTTTAACATTGCGACGATTTATCAAAAACCGTCGCAAAATTGTTCAACATTGCGATGGTTTATCGTAAACCGTCGCAAAATTTGTTGAACATTGCGGCGGTTTATGATAAATCGTCGCAAAATTTGTTGAAGATTGCGATCATAAACCGTCGCAAAGTTTTTTAACATTGCGACAGTTAATCATAAACCGTCGCAAAATTTTCAGCATTGCGACGGTTTACTATAAACCGTCGCAATCTACAAGATAATTTTTTTTATTAAAATTTTTTTTTTTTTAAGTATTATGTATATTATCTTATTAACAATTTTATATATACTTCCTTTAACATGAGGTACACGATTTTTTTTTCTTTATATAATTTCAAAATCGTGGCTAGAATATAAATTTATCTTTCAACGAACTTATGAATTTATCTTGTATGTAGGATGTGTTAGAGTATATAAATAAATATAATTATCATTTTATAACTTAATTTTTGAGTTATCAGATCACATATTATTGAATAATTTATTACAATGTTAAATTTTATAAATTTTATTTTAAATTCCATCTTTATAACACTATTAAAAATATAAAAATAAATATGTTAAATCTTATAAAAATCCAGTTTAATTTATTTATGATATAAATATGTTTTTAATATCTAATATATATTTTTAGATGATAATTTATTTTAAAATATATCTTATAATAACAATTCTAAATGGAACATAAATCTTTAGATTTTTCTTATTTTGATTTTTTTAATTAATATATACAATTTTACTTTTTTGATTGTTTCAATCAACGTATACAATAAATAAAAAACACAAAAGATAAACATGCATGGACAAATTTTATTTTATCAAAAAATTATTTATTTTAATATATTACATTATATATGTGAATATTAAGACATATATATATATATCAATATATATATTATAATTAAACTTTTTTAAAAATTAATTCATTATTAAGAAAAAAAATTTATCACATGAGAATTAATTTCTTTCAAAAATTTGACAGATATCAAATAAATAAATATTTTTTTCAGAATCTATATTTTATTTTATTAGAATATAATTTTTATTTTTTAAAATATATTATTTTTTAGATAAAAAATTATGTATATGTCAAATAGTAGTGGGGGCAAGTGCCCCACTATTCCAAACGTGCATCCGTCCCTATATATATATTCTAATATATATAATATATTATATTATATATATATATATATATATAATATAGGGGGTTATAATTATACCGGTGTAACTTTCACTAAGTATTATGACGCTCAATAACTTTATATTAAATGAATTTTGTAAATCCAACCGTTAAATTGAAAGTTTATATCACTTTATAAGTGTATATCAAATTTTGTTAAAATTGAACAACTGGAAGGTAATCAAAGTGTTTATATTTTAGTGTATTTTGAAATGAATATATTACATCAATTTTGTTTTATAAAAATGAAGTATCAAATCATCTTGGATTAATATAAAGTTTTGTATATATAATCTATGAGAGATATGAACTTTCAATCTAACAGTTGGATTTACCAAATTTACATTTAATATAAAGTTATTGAGCAGTGTAATATTTAATAAAAGTCACATTTAATATATATATATATATATATATATATATATGAGGGGGGTTATAATTACATCAGTGTAAATTTTACTAAGTGTTACACCGCTCAATAACTTTATATTAAATGTGAATTTTATAAATTCAACCGTTAAATTAAAAATCTTTTACTCTTAAATCATATATACAAAATGTTATATTAATCGAAGATGATTTCTTATAAAATTAAATTCAATCTGTCGGAAAATTTATATTTTCGATGAAAAATTTTTTGTAGGAAAAGCTATATTATTGATAGAATATTTCAGAAAAATTTATATTTGTCGAAAATGTAAGAAGTGGTTTTAAATTTGATATGAAAATATTATGATATAATTAGATAAAATTTTAAGTTAGTATTTTATTAATGGTTGATAATTAAAAAATAAAACAAGGATAAATACATTTTTTGAATATTATATGTTTGATTTAAGATAACTTACAAAATAACTCATGGTAAAGTTATTCCGCTCAATAACTCATGGTGTGTGTTGAATTTCATCGATCCAATTAATTGCTAATTTAAAAGTTATTAAATTTTACTAATAATTAATATAAAAAATTTAATTAGTTTTGGAATAAATTATTTGCTAATTAACAATATAATTGAAACATTAATTATTTTAAATTATTTAACTAAAATCTTATTAACAATTTACTATATGATCTTAATATTTTTGTATAACTAATATCTGCTTTTAAATTTGATATGACAATATTATATATAATTAGATAAGATTTTAAGTTAGTATTTTATTAATAGTTGATAATTAGAAAATAAAACAAGGATAAATACATTTTTTTGAATTTAATATGTTTGATTTAAGGTAAATAAATATATTAAATTAATTAATAATTATTTAAAATATTAAAATTTAATTTATAAGTATGTAATAAATAAATATTTATAATTTTATAAATTATATTATCATTATAAATTATAAAATTAAATAATTTAAATTATAATTTTAAATAGAAATAAGTAGATGTTAATTTATAAAAGTAAGTACATATAAATAAAGAATAACTAAATATATTATTATTATTATTATTATTACTATTATTATTATTCATAATATAAAATTATTATATATTGTTATTATAGTACAAATATGAGATTGTATATTTGAGGATAACTTAAATGAATTAATTTGTACAAGTTATACTGACAACATACATATACATTTCGGTAGCCTACTCATCAGAACTTCACAGTTAAACGTGCTTGACCTGGAGTAGTACAGGGATGGGTGACCTTCTAGGAAGTTTCTCAGAAATTGTACAAGTAAGGATAAAACACGCTAAATAGTGAAATATTGTGAAATAGAACCCTTGAGAGGCCAAATATGAGGATTGTTACATTAATAAATTTATTAAAATTAAAAAAAATATAATTTTCGACAGGTAAAAAAAGAGTCGTAATATTAATTTAGAGGCAGTTGGTGCGACAGTTGATGAAAGGGTCGCAATGTTAATATAGAGGCAGTTGGTGCGACAGTTGATGAAAGGGTCGCAATTCCAAGTTTGCGACGGTTTGTGCAACGGTTCTGCTAACCGTCGCAAAATTGCCTGGTGATGGACAATTCTGCGACGGTTCCCAAACCGTCGCAATGTTGTCTTTGCGACAGTTCTAATGTCGTAATGTAGGCCATATAACCGTCACAAAATCGTCATTTTCTTGTAGTGAGGGTTTACAGTAATCCTCGTACACACACATACACAACTTAAAATATCATTACTAAAAATATAAATCATCAACATCAATCAAACGTCTCTATACAAGGATGTATCAAAATAACTTTGCAAAAAGCCATCTCTAGCTAGCATGACCATTTAGCACTTGCCCTCCTACCTAATCCCAACCTACTCTCATACCAAGTATTGTAACACCCCGAATTTTTTTACTAATACTACGAATAATTATTATTTATTTTTGTATTTATAAAAATTATTTCCTTATAATTATTTTGATTAATTAAATGTGTTTGATTGAATTTTTAAAGGTTTTTAATAATAATAATAATAATTATTATATGGTATTTGGTCATAATTATTTTAATAATTATAGAAGAATATTATTTTGTACGTTTTAAATAATTATTGTTTTGGACAATTATTTTGTACGTATTAAATAAGTATTTTTTATTAGCATATTTAAATAAATATTTATATGTTTTAAGAGAAGGTTGATTTTATATGATATTTTGTTATTGAAATTATATTATTATATTTTGGGTCAGAAATATATTATTATTATAGAGGAAAAATATTTTATAATATACATGTATTTATTTTATTTAATTATTTTGAGGAAAAAGAGCAGTGGGTTAGAAGAGAAGGAAAATGGGTTGGGTTGACCCAGCCCAATGAATTAATTTTAAGGAGTCAGGTAGCGTTAACCCTATCTACCTCATTTGCGTTCAGATGGGCTAGGAAAAAAAAAGGAGAAACAAAGAGCTCTAAGGAAGAGTAGTCAGGAACGACCTTAGAGCACACCTTTGTCTTCTGCTCCTCCAGGTAAGGGGGGAGTGAAAAACCTCGCTCTGGGTGTGGGATTGTATGCTGGGTAGTGGGATTGGCCCCCAATCCTGTGTTTGTTGCATTTTTTGTATGCTTATGTATGAGGGAGGGGTGTATGAGGGGTTTTTCCCAATTGTATCTGTTTTGCCTATTGTTTTCTTATATGTAATTAATCGTATGAATTGAGATTTCTATGGGTTCCTATGGGAAACCCTAAGGGAATGCATTGATAATTGTAAGATGCAAATTTTAAATGTTTTCTGTTTTACCTTCTGAGTTTTCTGTTGTGTTTCTTGATATTTGCTGAGTGTAAATATGTATATAATCTTGAAAATAAACAAGTTTTGATATGAATTAGAGTGCTCTGTGGGTTCTTGTGGGAACCCTATGAGAAACAGGAAAAATATGAATATTTTCTGTTTTGCTTTCTAATTGTTCTGATGTATTCCTTGTTGAATGAGATGTATAAATATGTGTTTATTTTTGAAAATAGATCAATTTTGATATGATTTTGAGTGCTCTGTAGAAACTATGTGAATATGATGAGATGATGTGAAAAATGATGATTATGTGAATATGATGAGATGATGTGAAAAGTGATGACTATGTGAATATGATGAGATGATGTGAAAAGTGATAATGAGACATGATAATGTGATATGGGAATGAGAAATGATAATGAGATATGAGAATGCATAGAGTCTTGAATGACATGCATCATTTGCATAAGTGTTTTAAGGGTACGATATGGAATACACCGCCAGAGAAGGCCCCCTAGTGTAAAAGCTTTGGGGATTAGTCCTTGGGGATAGCTCGGTTTGGAAGTCCCAGTCTCGCCCATTGTGTGCATGGGATGTATCTTGCGCGGCTTAGCTATCCCGACGAGACTCTGGTAGTATATCCTTCTAGTGAGAGTGCGCAGAGGGTGTGACCCGGCATGTACTCCTAGACTACTCTTCGTGTATTGCTAGCGGCAATATGCCATGTGATGTTTTACTGGCGCCACATGCATGATAATATGTAGTCCGTGTCCATGCATATGCATTCTTAATGTTATATGATAAAGTGATGGTTTATGTCTTGGATGAGTGTGATGTTATTATTAATTTATCTATGTTATACTTATTTTGTTTGTGTTTGGCTATTCGGCGTATATTTCTACATTGTGAGCCAGAGTGAGATGTTTCTCACTCCCTTTTCTCGTGTTGTTCTGTTTTGACTGTTATACAGGTGATCATCAACGTGAGGCTGAGGATGTTAGTGATGAAGCTTAGGCTTCTATGTTGGGTTTTGCTCTGATAGGACATGTGACATCGGGACATAGATAGAATTAGTTTAAAGATGTTCTTATTAAATTATTTTAGAAAATTCAGTTTTATTTCTTTGTAATTTTACCGGCATGTTATTTGGATTAAGTTTATGAATGTGAACTCTTTACCCTTACGTGGCTGGAAATTTGATTTTTAATGATGAATTTTTTTTTATTTTTTTATAATTACTGTATATGTATGTTGGGGTAGAAGGTGTCACAAGTATGATCATCACGGTCCAACACAAAAAAAGGTTAGCTTTTGAAATAAAACAACATATCATAAAATAAGTAACAATTTCATCGACTCAAAAAATAAAAAATAACTCAGAAATATCTCACACATATAACAATGTTCTACACAACTTAAATCATCCCAATCAACATAAAAAAAACTTAGTAAATCAAGTTTAACAACTTTTACAATAGAAAACAACTTAAATTATACAACAGATCAACTTAAACAACTTATGCATCATCATGCCTTTTTAGTTTTAGAGATCTCTTACAACTTAATGAGTAGTCTAAATGGTTTGACCAACCGAACAATAACATTTGACATGTCATCGTTAGGTAAAATATAGGGAAATTCAAGCATGATGACCTGTTCAACAACTTATTTTGGTTTCTCATATCTTTTCAACTTACACTAGGAAGGTCTTGTACTACTAATTGGAATAGAGTAACTTGAGTGTGAGGCTACTATAGTATTAGCATGCGTTAACTAAGCCCTTTATAGGATCAAACGTTCTTAGTGTCCTTTGAAAGTTAAGACAAAGCTCTACAACTTCTCTATTGGGAGTTTAGTCAGTTCATATTTGTTAAGGTCCAATAATGTGCCAACAATTTCTGCCTCTACACTTTTTATTGAGTTTTCTTTAGGAAATTATTTTAGAAGTGGCTTAGTCTTGTTATTAGGTGATTAGTGGGTTAGGCTTGTAATTAATATCAATAGGACTACTAATTTAGTCTATTAATAGGTACTAAGAGACTTATTTTATACACTTTTGCTCTTTTTTTTTTTCAAATTTAGAGTTTCTTCTTATACAAGTTTCATTAAATTTTATCTCTCTCACAAATTTCTCTCTCTACCTTCAATCCACAAATTAGTTGCACCATTTTGATGGAGATGGGTGGCTAATCCACTCAATCAATTCGAGATTCCATGAATTGCAATAAAATTCAAGTTTCGATTTTATTTTATCATACAAATTCTTCACCTTGTCTTATTCTCTTTTCTAGATCTAATTTTCATTTTTCATAATTATGAACAGGGTTTGTATTAGATCCAAATCTTAATTGAAGTATTCTTTGTATCTAAATCTAAATCTAAAATTGCTTAAATTAACTGTTAACCATTATTGAATTTCATAGAAATTGTAAGGTTGCAATGGCGTTTTTTTAATGAAATTCTATAAATCTATATCTAAATTTATATTTTAATTGCGTCCGTGTTGATTTGAGTATGATTGAATTTGGATTACATTTTAGATTGACAATTTTGTTGTAAGAATTAAATATTGAATTGATGCTTTTTCGATTGAAATTCTCTCAATTTTGTTATTAATTCTATTTTCAATTTACATTATGTTACAATTATTGTTTTTTTGGAAAAAAAAAATCACCAATCTAATACTTGATGGATAAATTCATATTTAATTGACTTGTGTCTTTAAAAAGAATGATCTAGGTTGTTCCCTATATTGCAAATCTAAGAGAAAATCTAGTAATTTTTTATAATGATTCGGTAATGCTATCACTCAACCTTATCTACTTGATCAACCATTTTCATGAAGTTCAACCCAAGCAAGAAAAGCAACAAAAATGTGAGACGAGTAAGCCATATATATCCCACACATCTATAAACATATATGAAAAATAAGGATAGTATCTAAGCACAACATTACTCATGCCAACTCAAACATCAATAAATCATTATCAAATAATACAGCGGCATTAAACATCCACTAACATTCCCCAAGGACTCATGAAAACTCATGATCCTAATTCTATAGGCAAGTGATACCAATCTTTAGGTGACTCTATCAATTTGGTCCATGTAGTTTTTCTGGTAAGTAGGAACAAAAGTGGATGGCAACTCCACCATCAGAGACTTGGGTGTCAATAGGTAAAAGCATTCATTATAGCCAAGTGTGCATAGCTACGTAGGAAGAACTATTGAAATTGATTGGGGACACCTTGCTTTGGTATACAACTAGCTTCACTCAACTATTTCACTAAGTCAAGAGATGATCCCCTAAATTTAGAGTTTTAATACTAACAAACAAAGCATTTTTATTACAAGAAATGTATGCAAAAACGTCTTTGAAACGTATTTATGAAAGGCTTATCAAATGAAGTGTAAGACGCAGATTATCTATAAGACAATTGTTAATCAGACGAAGCATACAATCTATCTCATATATATTAAATACTTATCATTTATTGAGACTAATGACAAAGTTCACTTTAAATGTTTCATTCCTTGACAGATTGAATCAAAAACGGTCTTGAAACTCATAGATTTGTTAAAGAGAAGAACCATGTTTTCCATCATAACCAAATCTATAAAATCATATAGAAAAGCAGATAAAGTCACTACTATAATTGTTCTATGTTGACATTGATTTTGCAAGCTCCGTTTAGTAAGGAAAATTGATAAGTAACCTCCTTGATCAAATAAGAGGTATTATTTTATGAAATAAATTTAATGTTTGTATTAAATGTGTCAAACAATTGTCTGTCATCATAAAAGAAGACAATGAAAATAGACGAAGCAAACTTGTGAGCTAGACTCAAAGTGTTACAACACTCATCTTCTCCAAGTTACTATATAAGAAGAATCAAAGCACAAGAAAGAGATAGACTAATTGTACATATACATTTGTATAGGAACACTTTCTGAAAATATATTCTTTCTTGTATACATTCATTGCTCTATAATTGGTTGTGTAATGTCTAAGTGAGATGAACACAACATTTGAATAACCTTTATAACCATTGTTATAAGGTTGAACTTGGAGTGGCTTGTTTGTAAAAGAATACTTGTTTTGAGTTTGGAGAGACTTGACTGTAAAAGAATACTTGGATAATTATTTTAAAAGATAAGTTAAAGAATACTTAGGGTTGAGCCAGAAGTAGCTTGTTAAAACAGTACTTGTATCTTTGTTTAAAGATAATGAAACTCAATTTGGTTAAATTAAGAATTAAACGTAGTCTTAATGGTTGAGACGACCTAGTATAAAAATACTCAGTTTCTATCTAATTGTTCTTCTTGCTTCATTTAAACAGCATTACTACTTTACTTCAAAGAAAATGTGCAAGTTTTTTATATACACTATTCAACCCCCCTTCTAGTGTTTATATTTTCTTTGCAATTTTCTTGAAGCCCTGTGGACATTTGCATGGATCTTCACTTTTACAAAGACCTTGTTGAGGAAGAACTCTCCTTGGCCTCATCAAGGTGAAGATCAAGATTTATTTGTAGATATTTGTGAGTATCTTCATTTCCAAAGAGAGTTTTGTTGAGAAAGGGGTTACCCCTAGCTTCAACAAAGTGAAGAAAACTAAATCTTATCCACCAAATGTCTTCTTCCCTTTTATTTTAGTGGAGATACTTCACCTGTGCATATCCAAATATCATTTCAAAAGATATGAAAACTCCTTGTTGGGCTACCATGAACATTTCTTGAGATGTAGAGGAGAAGTTAGGGTGTTTTGGAGAGGTAATGAAGGAAGTGATGTAACAAATTAAGGAGGTAGTGTACTTTGATTGATGTCATAGTAATGTGTATATTCCAAGATTTTGGGGTCTCCAAGATGGTCAAAACAAGCATCTCACTTTTTGGTGACGTGGCAGAGAAAGAAATGAGAGAATCTCTTGAGATTTTTAATTCATTTAGAGGCATTAAATGTGAGTTTTTTGGATCCGCACGATTCTCCACTTTGATATGACTCAACAATCATTCAAAAATTCAAATCATTAGACATAAATATTCGGGTTAATGTCGTGCATCCTTAAATGTCCATATATTGGATGAACATGACATAATTGCGTGATGAATAGACATTACTAGTCATTTGACTGGACGATTAGTCCTTAGACACATAAAAATTAATCATTCCTTTATAAATTTGTTAGTTGGATGAACCTATCTTCATTAAGGATGTTTTGAAGAGGTTAGTAAGTTGATCCGCGGTGTTTATAAACTTGATGTCTATTACTCCTTTTTGAATAGTCTCTTATAAAGTGATGTTTGATTTAATATGTTTAGCTTTATAATGCATTATGGGATTTTTGGATAAATTTATAGCTATAGTATCATCACAAAGATTTGGAGTTTTACTCTCGTCAATACTATAGTCTTCAAGCATGTTTGATCCATAGCAATTGAGAATTTAACTTCAAAAGTTGAAAGTGAAATTGTCTCTTGTCTTTTGCTCATCAAGGAGACTAAGTTGTGTTAAATGAAGTGACAACCTCCACTAATACTTTTCATTTTATCTGGTCTTCAATGTTGTCAGCATCATAATAACCTACCAAATTGTAGTCCTTACTTCTCTCAAAGGAAAGACCAAGATGAGTAGTACCTTTAAGATGTTTGAAAATATGCTTAACAATTGTTAAATATAGCTCCCTTAGATCAAATTGAAATCTAGCACATAAGTAGATGTTGCACATGATATCAAGTATGGACGAAGTGAGGTACAAGATGATTATATCATTCCTCAATACATAGTTTGATCTACATTCTTTGATTCTTCATCCATTCCTAGAGTGGACAATAAATACATGAGTGACTCATGGGTTTTGCATAGTCCATCTTGAACTTCTTTTGTAGTTCTTTTGTGTACTTCGCCTAATGTATGCTTGTTCCTTTATAATCTTAGTGTATTTGTACTCTATGAAAGAATTTTAGTTCTCCCATCATACTCATCTCAAATTTGTCCAATATCATATAGAAAACTCCTTGCAAAGTTATTTATTAGTAACATCAAATATGATGTCATCAACATAGATTTAAACAATAATAAAATGAGTTGAAATCCTTGGGAAGCATACTATCTACATTTCCTCTTATGAAGCCATTTTCTAAGAGAAAGGATCTATTTTTTTAATACCAAGCACAAGGTGCTTGCTTAAGTCCTAAAAGAATACACAAATACAAAGAATTAATGTCATTTTGTATTTGTTTATTAATTACCAACTATTATTCAATCTTAATTATTTTTTTTTAATGGTGAAATTATTTATTTAAGTCGTATAATTTTGCCATAGTTAACTAGATAGATGTCATTGACGCCAAAAATTAAAGCCAATCACGATCTATTACTTTTCGGGGAAAAAAAAAATAGTTACCAATTTCGACACAAAGAAAAAAGAATGATGGAAGGAACACAAAATAGTGATTCTTAAACAATTACGTATACCTCTATTTCACATTATAATGATACGTGAATATTGCATGGCTAGCATTTTAAGTGTGGACAAAACAAAGAACAATTATTTTCATGGGCAAAGAAGTTATTCCTAGTATATAATTCAAGAACAGCTTTGGAAAAGGGAATCCCAAAGCATATAGACAAACAAGGAATTGTCTCTTTGACAAGAAAACCAGTCAATCTCAACAATGTCCATGCCTTATATAAATACAGATGCAACGAAAGTTGAAACCAGACAAATTAATTCAAAGCATTTAGCCACAATTTGGTGAGTGAAAACCTTCTATTTTACTATTTAGCATATAACACATATTTGTAGAGCTATGTCTTTCAGGCAGAGAACACCAACTTTCCGTCCACAACTTTCTATGCGTCGTGTGTACGAGAATTTGCAGCCACGATCAGAGATAAAAGAATTCCCAGGAGCTTATCTTCTACATATTTATCTTCCTGGTTTGCAAATTTACTTTTATCTTATAATAATAATAATAATTGATGGTTTTTATTTTAATTATAAATTAAAAATATGTGATACTTCTCCTTTTTATTAAATTAATGCCTTTCTTCCATATCTAAATTCAAATTTTAACATTTTTACATTCTTTATGTTTATCATCTTATATCCCAAGGCAAAATAAAGAAATGAAGATTGATAATACTCAATTACGGAAGATTGTATTAATAATTTTGAACTACTATTACAAAATTAATTTAATTGATGCAACTTGCAAGGCGATTTAATTAAGCTATTGTACTATTGTGTATTCTAATAAAGATTTCCATGTATATGACACACACTACACAGAAATACTAGTACTATACTTTTCAGTACATCATTATTAGGTGAATTTTATGGAAATTTTATAGTTAAGTTTACTCTAAATTTTTTAGTATAGTATACATAAAATTTACTTCAACAATGACGAATGTGTTACAAATAATATATTGATTAATCACTTCAGAATAATAAAATAATTCAATTTATCCTACAATTATGCTCATTTTATTTTAAAATTACATTAATTCTCACAATTTTCAAAACCAAAAGCAAAACATAGTTTCAACATATATATATACATACATATATATATATATATATATATATATCACATTTAATGGTTCATAATCTTATTGATAAAAATTAATTTAATTTTCCAAACTCTAACTTAAACTAAACACACGCCAAATCTATTATCCACTAAATTCATCCTAGTAGTGAAGAGTTTAGGTCTTAAATTCAAACATTGTTGCTACCATTGTATGCAATAAAAAATAAAAATCCAAAATCTATATCTTAAAAAAAGTTTAAATCTGTTGATTTTTTTCTCTCCTTTTTCTTTACTGGCATTTGTGTCGAATTAATGTTTCCTTTTTCTACTCCCTTTGCAGGATTTCCAAAGGAAAATGTAAAGGTTACATATGTGGCCCCTTCACGGATGGTGAGGATTTCAGGAGAAAGACAAATTCTAGGCTCCAGATGGATCCGATTCGACCAATCATATCCTGTTCCTGATTATTGTGAGCCAGAGGCACTTCAGGCCAAGTTTGAAACTCCAGTTCTCATCCTTACAATGCCAAAGAAGACCACTTCACAAGACGAAGGTGTAGTACCTAAAGCAAAGCCTGATGAAAAGGGCAAAGAAACCACTCCCCCACAACCTACAACAACTACTAAAGTGGAAGAACCAATTGAAGACAAGAAAAGTGCCTCACCACCAAGCCCTGACTTGAAGGCACAACAAAAGGCTACTCTTGAAGACACACCACCTCAAATCCCTTCGGAACCAATTAAGCCTCAGAAGGGTCAAGGGGAAGCTGTAGAAAGACTTAGTTCTGCAGTATCAGGTAAGCCTCAAATGAATCAAGAGTTGGAGCCAAAACCAACACCAAGGGCAACCACAATGCAAACAAATGAAAAGCCTCAAAAGGGTCAAGAGGAATTTGAACCAAGGCCAACACCGACAATCCTAACCAAAGTCAAAACAGCTGAGAAGCCCCAAAAGGGTCAAGAGGAATTTGAACCAAGAGCTACACCAACACCAACAATGCTAACCAAAGTAAAAACAGCTGAAAAGCCACAAATGGGTCAAGAGGAATTTGAACCAAGACCAACACCAACAATGCTAACCAAAGTCAAAACAGCTGAAAAGCCACAGATGGGTCAAGAGGAATTTGAACCAAGACCAACACCAACAATGCTAACCAAAGTCAAAACAGCTGAAAAAACCCAGGAGGGTCCAGGGGAATTTGAACAAAAATCAACACCAACAATAGCACCAAAAACCGAAACAGATGAGCAACCTCCAAAGAGTCAAGTGGAAGATGAGCCAAAACCTACAGTAACAAATGTTACCAGAAAGCCATCAGTTAAAGATCAAGTGGAGGAAAAGAAGACAGAGGAAACGAGTTCTGATGACGAGGAGGAAGTGAAAGAGGAACCTTCAGAGTCAAGAAAGCCTGTGAAAGATAAGGAGCAGAGTGATTTTGAAGAGAAGGAAACCAAGACAGAAAAATTGTTAGCCAAGGAAGTAGAACCTTCTGCTACAAAGAAGAAAAAAGAAAAAGAACCCAGCAGCATAACTACTCCCAAAAAGGAAGGGAAGTGCCAAGAGAATGCAAAGGAATGGGTTGGTTCTGTTTCCCAGGTTGTCAGAAAAATAGCAGAAGAGACATGGAACGAGGAAGAGAAAAAATTAGCAGCAAATATTGGTGCTGCATTTCTGGTGATTGCTGCATTGGGAGCTTATGTATCCTATAGGTTTTCCTCTTGAGGGAGAACCTAGAACTTGTTCCAGTCAAAATACCCTTTCTCACACTTCCACATGAACGATAAACTGTAATTCAAATCATGGTGAAATAAAGCGCATGCAAACCATGATTCATATTTCATGTTTTATACGATCGGCAACCATGTTGTGAATAAATGAATTTAAACTATATATTTCATCTTAGAGGTGGGGTTACTTGGACTTGACATAATTTTTAATTTAAATATTGTTATTGATTGTTTCCTATTTTAATAAGAGAAAAAAGACTATATACTAACAAAATAAAATATTTTCAGTCATCCAATCACAAAACATACATGGTATATTTCTTGACTGTTATTCATCAATCTTTATATATTAAATGTAAATATTATCTTACACGAGAGCGTTTCTAAGAACTATTTTTTGGAAGGAAAAGAGGGTTTTTAGAATTTTGTTAACTTCTTACCTATTCCCATTTTTTATTTATTATATTTATCTTTGGATTAAATTTTCATATTAATAAAATAAATTATCAATAATTAAAAATAATTCTGTTTCACAACATAAATTATTTATCTTAAATCTAAAATATAATTAATATTTTTTTACAAAAATATAATTTATATATTTAAAAATATCCATTTATACAAAAATTAAATATAATATATATTTAAATATAATATTTATTTTCATATATAATTTATTATAAATTTTTATTATATATAATATAAAAATTTAACTTGTAAAATATACAGACTAAAATACCAATAACTACATTAAAAGTTATACCAATAGAGATTTTTGATTGGTGAGTGGTGCAAAATTATTTTACATCGACAGTATATGATCATCGAACATTTCTTTTTATATGCCATTTCAATCTTGTAATTGTTAAAATTCTTGGAATTTCTGTTGATATACAATTTTTTTAATATTTAGTAAATTGTCATGGGTCGAGAATCTAAAATTGATCTTAACATACAAAGATCTATGACCCCTCTTAACATGTATTTTTCATGCAAGAGTCTAAAGATATGAGATATTTGTTAACTAGTATTTTAGCATATAATTAAAATTTATAATAAATTATATATTTATAAATACTATTTTTAAACATATAAATTATATTTAAAATTAGTATACATAAATATTTCTAAAAATAAATTATATTTTAGATTATGATAAATAATGTGTTGTAATAAAAAATATATTTTTATTTATAAATAATATATTTTAAAATATTATTTAATTCATAAATAATTATGATAAATACAAATCAAATTAAATAAGTTAAAAAATTCAAAATTACAAACTCATTGAAAAACAAAATTCTCTAAAAACACTTCCATGCAAGATAGAAATTTATGTTTAGGGGTTGATAAGAAAATGAAAAGGTCATAACAAGAGATTAGTTTAGGTGCAACATTCTACCAACGAAAGTATTTTTATTTAAACAAGGCTATTTTCTATCAAGAATACCAACATGGTTTTGGGAAGAAAAAAAATGTATATTTGAAATTTTTGCATGTTTTATACTTGTAATAGAAAGTACGTTTAAGTTTGAGAGCAAGAATGATAGTTTACGAATTTTTTCTGCCAGAAAGCAAGAAGGGTAGACCTATAAAACACTATAAACAGAGTTTTTGTGTGACATATAATAGTATTTAGAAGTGTTATACATATTTTTCAACCATATCAAAGGGGGAACAAATGTATGAAAAATGTCTATGCTCAAAGATTTAACTTCATTGTGCCGATTTTGGATTATTCTTAACTTAAATAGGATTGTCTCTCATAGGTGATACATTGTTTTGGCTTGAATTTGTGTAATTGCCTATAAAACTGAAATTCTTCATTATTCTTCCAAATTTCACTAGTGGGTGACCTTAAGTGGAAAACAGATGGATCAAATGATTTTTTAATTGAATTATATTGAATAAAAACAATTCATTAATCCATTTGAGTCTGCTAAATTTCATTTAAAAAATCTAATCTTCCGATCCATTTAAGAAAAAAATTGTTTGGAACCCAAATTAGAAAAATAAAATAAATAAATAAAATAAAAAAGATTGTATTTCTTGATGGCAAAGGAATAAAGAATAGAAGAGGTAACTCCACCAAGGATTTCCCCTTCACAAAGGATTTCTCCTTTCACAAAGAACTAATGCTTAAAGCTCTAAATCATCCAAAGTTACAGCCTGAAGTAATCAAAGTTCTAAGTAACTAAAAAAAATAAATGTTAAAATTCAATTTTTATCCTGCTGACCACCGATGGTGTATCGGTACCAACAGCACCAAACCTCTATTTTTTTTTTGTTGATTAACATTTGGTTGGGGTATGATTTTGCTGACTATCAAAAAGGCTCATGATATATACACTTCCCTTTTTTTTATAAGTACACCTCCTTTATTTAAAAAAAAATTATAAAATATTATAATTTCTTTTGTTTTTTTTAATTTTAAACCTCCAACTTTTAATTTTCTACTTTCTTCTTTTATTTCACACACTTTTTTTTCTCTTTTAATTTTCACATGCTACCAAAATAGGTGTGGTAAAAAAAAGGTAAAGGGAATACATGTAAAAATTAAAAAAAAAGAAGAATGATGTGTGAAAAAAAAAGTACTAAAATTAAATGTTGTGAATGTAAAATTAAAAAAAAATTAAAATTAGGAATATTTTAAAAAAGTTAATTATTTTTTTTTAAAAAAGAGGTGTACTTATAGAAAAAAAGAGGTGTATATATCATGAACAATCAAAAATGAACAGAATAACAAAAATTGTTGTGGCCAACAACAAAGAAAAAAAAAGGAAGAGAAACAAAAAATAAAATAAAAATAAAAAAGCAACAAAAGGGAACAGTGAAAAAAAATTGGATTGAAGGATGAATTTGGGGGAGTGGTAAAGGAAAGATTTGAAGAGAAAGAGAGTGAAAAGTGAGGTTGTTCGGATTAAGGAAAAGATAGTAGAAAGTGAGTGGAAAGTTTGTGAGAATTTGTGTAGAAATTGATTGATGTGATAGATAAAAATTAAAATTTTAATAGATGAATATGTAATTTACACTTTTACCCTTGGATTAAAAATGAATAGAATATTATTTATTGTAAATAATAATAATTACAATAAAATTATATTAATAGGTATAATTTATTAAAAAAAATAATAATGATAATAATAATAATAATAATAATAATAAATATTAGAAAAATAATAAGAATCATAATAAATAATAATGATAATAATTATAATAAATAATAATAATATTAATAATAATGATAATAATAATAATATTTATAATAATAAATAATAATAACAAAATATATTATGATAATTATATTTTCTAACATTATTTTATTAATGTTTATAAAAGTGTTATTATTTTAATTTTATAAACATGTATTACTTTATTTTTTTTATATTTCCACTTCTTGATGTCAATATTTGAATAATAGAATTTTCTTAATATAAAAAAAATGTACAATAAAATTTTTGAAAGTTAATTAATAAATTAAAAAAATTGATAAATCATTGACATAAATTAGAATGAAATGAAGATACATTTGTTAATTGTACAAGTTAATTTTTACCAGTTAAAAAATTAAGAAATTTTTAACATTACAAAGTAGATGGGTAATAACATATTTGTAAAATAGAACAGAAAATACAATTCAGTCATCAATTAAGTAAACAATAATTAAATATGACATAAAATAATAGAAATGAAAAATATTACAACTGAATAAAATATATTTAAATTACAATAATAAAAAAGAAAATAAGATAACGTAGTTTATTTAAATGAACGCTGAAAGTCATCAAATTTTTGTTCGAGATCATCAAGCCTGTTATGTACTCGATCAAAACCTCTATTAACATTGATGGTCAAATTATTTAATCTTTCTTGTAACCCTTGAATGTCAGTCCATATTTGGGAAAGCATTTGACCATCATACTGGACTGGGGTTGTTGTGTGATATCGGCAGGCTGCTCGTCAACATGGTCCTCAAGCATTGCATGGTCTTCATCTTCAACATTTTGGCCATGATCATGATTATCCCTACCATGTAACCAAATCCCGTTGACATTGACAACATTTAATTTTTTCAAGGTTTTTTTATTAAAGAAATGTGGCCACCCTAATTCGACTGCAACATCAATTGATAAGTCTACGCCAGAAACAGCCAAAATGCGTGAAATTAAAATGGGGTATAAAAGAGACATTCCATTGTCCTTGCATTTGACCATGTGTTGCATGATATAATGGGACTAGTTGATCAAAATGTTATTCTTTAAGGCCCATAACACAAAAATGTCTTCCTGCAAGAGTTGGAAAGTTACTTGATCGGGGAGCAAATATATGGACGTAGACATAATGTAGGAGTCTGTCGTTGATGTTAAGACTTCCTACATTTCTAACATTTTGGCCCTGCAACTCTGGTCTAATCATAGATGTCAATGTTATGTCATGGTCGAACTGCATCTCCTCTGGGATGTCTGGAAATGGTAATTTTTGCCCCTAATACTTCAAACTAGCCAGAGTTAACCAATCAAATAGTTTTATTTTTATCTTTGTTTTGTTCACGTCACTATAAAGGAAACCAGCTTCAGATACTCTCAAGTTCGAATAGAAAACCTTAATAAGATCTTCAAAGAAATCACATTTGAGAGCCACAAAATGCTGCAAACTTTTATATTCTATATGGTGGTGAAAATACAGCCTGATGTGGCAAAGTAGCTAAAGTCCATAACCTTTGGATGAAGGACTATCCTGTGTTAAAACTCCTTGCCATATTTAATCATCTGATCACGCTGGCTGAAAAAACGTGTCTGATTTAGAACTTGTTCAATTTGTGGTAGTCTGGGACCAGCTGCTCTGTCCAAGGTGGCAGGAGTTTTTCCTTTTGTTTCTTTTGAACTTCTTTTTCTTGAATCGGATGCCATACCTAAAAATTATATATAAAATAATCAATAACAAATATGATGTTAAACATAAGACATATTCCATAAAACATAATTGCAACTAATAACATTAAAATGTGTCTTTCACCATTAATAAATATTTTTATAACATTATGGTCAAGTTTACAATGTTTAAACCATTAGCAAAACATTACATACAATGCATAAAAAAATACAATAACTACGAATGACAAATCAACCACTTTCACCCATGAACTTTAACAATTGGTTGAGAGAGAAACGAGCTCACAGACCCAGAGTCATTCTCTCTAGAACCTCTCTCTAAAACCTCGCCTCCTCAACTGCACATAGGTCCAATTTATAAAAATTCAGGAGTGGCTAGAACGGCTCGTTTCAAATCCAGAACGGCCCATTCTGAACTCAAACGTCATATGTAAAATTTGCATCCAGAACGGTCCGTTGTCAAATCAGAACGGTCCGTTCTCAAATCAGAACGGTCCGTTCTCAAATCAGAACGGCCCATTCTGGGGTTGCATTTTTACCCATAACAGCCAATTTGGAATGGTTTGTTCTCAACTAGGGTTTTTAAGCCAATTTACTAGTTTGGAACGGTCCGTTCCAATTTGAGAACAAACGTCAAGTTTCTTCACCTTTCGTTCGTCGTGAACAGTAAATCCCCTGAAACAAACAGGGACTAGGCAAACAACCAAATCTTTCCTTTTCCACTCCCCCAAATCCATCCTTCAATCCAAACACAACCCGTGTGGCCGTTCCTCTGATATTTACTGTTCACGACAAACGAAAGGTGAAGAAACTTGACGTTTGTTTCTGCTGATTTGCACCGAAAGAAAAGCGAAGAAAAGCGGGAGAACCCGCGTGGCCGTTGCTCGAGAAGTTGTGAAGAAAAGAGATGAAAGCCACGTAAGAAATGAGAAAATCCGATAATACCTCTGCCCAAAAGCTGAAAAGAGATGAAGCTCTGCCATGCTATGCATGCAGAGACTATGCCATGCAACAGAGGAATCTCTGCCATGGTTCACGGGCCTTTGTCCTTCGTTTGAATGGCACAGTGACGCGTTTGAAATGAGGTTGAATGGGTCTCACTAGTGACGCGTTTATAAGAGACTTGGAAGCTCTGTGTGTGCTATGTGCTCGTGCGAGGGTGGTTGTTGCTGTAGTGATTCTCGAAGGGGCAGCCATTGTAGGTAAGCTTCATTTCTTTATGCATGAGGGAGGGTAGCCGAGGTATGAGAATGAAGAATAGAGGGCAAATCGTGGTGAAAAACTGAACCCCCAGCCAGCATAATCAATTATGCATGGCATATAATCGATTATGGTGGCATATTTTTGCTTCCCTGTGTGTAACGTAATTAGTAGCCCAGGACGGGTCGTAATTTAGTAATCTAGAACGGGTCATTCCCAAACTAGAACGGGCCATTCCAAATTAGTTATTATGGGTAAAAATGCAACCTCAGAACAGGCCGTTCTGATTTGAGAACGGGCCATTTTGGATGTAAATTTTACATATGACGTTTGAGTTCAGAATGGGCCATTCTGGATTTGAAACGAGCCTTTCTGGCCACTCCTGAATTTTTATAAATAGGTCTTATGTGCAGTTGAAGAGGCAAGGTTTTAGAGAGATTTTAGAGAGAAGGACTCTAGGTTTGTAAGCTCGTTTCTCTCTCAACCAATTGTTAAAGTTCATGGGTGAAAGTGGTTGATTTGTCATTCGTAGCTATTGTATTTTTTTATGCATTGTATGTAATGTTTTGCTAATGATTTAAACATTGTAAACTTGACCATAATGTTATAAAAGTATTTATTAATGGTAAAAGACACATTTTAATGTTATTAGTTGCAATTATGTTTTATGGATTATGTCTTATGTTTAACATCATATTTTTTATTGGTTATTTTATATATAATTTTCAGGTATGGCATCCGATTCAAGAAAAAGAAATTCAAAAGAAACAAAAGGAAAAACTCCTGCCACCTCGGACAGAACAGCTGGTCCTAGACTACCACAAATTGAACAAGTTCTAAATCAGACACTTTTTTTAGCCAGCGTGATCAGATAATTAAATATGGCAAGGAATTTTACCACAGGTTAGTCCTTCATCCAAAGGTTATGGACTTTAGCTACTTTGCCACATCAGAGCTGTATTTTCACCACCATATAGAATATCAAGGTTTGCAGCATTTTGTGGCTCTCAAATGTGATTTCATTGAAGATCTTATTAAGGTCTTCTATTCGAACTTGAGAGTATCTGAAGATGGTTTCCTCTATAGTGACGTGAACAAACAAAGAAAAAAATAAAACTATTTGATTGGTTAACTCTGGCTAGTTTGAAGTATCAGGGGCAAAAATTATCATTTCCAAACATCCCAGAGGAGATGCAGTTCGACCGTGACATAGCACTGACATCTATGATTAGACCAGAGCTGCAGAGCCGAAATGTCATAAATGTATGAAGTCTTAACATTAACGACAGACTCCTACATTATGTCTACGTCCATATATTGGCTCCCCGATCAAGTAACTTTTCCCAACTCTTGCAGGAAGACATTTTTGTGTTATGGGCCTTAAAGAATAACATTTTGATCAACTAGTCCCATTATATCATGCAACACATGGTCAAATGCAAGGACAATGGAATGCCTCTTCCATACCCCATTTTAATTTCACGCATTTTGGTTGTTTCTGGCGTAGACTTATCAATTGATGTTGCAGTCGAATTAGGGTGGCCATATTTTTTTAATAAAAAAACCTTGAAAAAATTAAATGTCGTCAATGTCAACAAGATTTGGTTACATGGCAGGGATAATCATGATCATGGCCAAAATGTTGAAGATGAAGACCATGCAATGCCTGAGGACCATGCTGATGAGCAGCCTGCCGACATCACACAACAACCCCCAGTCCAGTATGATGGTCAAATATTTTCCCAAATATGGACTGGCATTCAAGGGTTACAAGAAGGATTAAATAATTTGACCATCAATGTTAATAGAGGTTTCGATCGAGTACATAACAGGCTTAATGACCTCAAACAAAAATTTGATGACTTTCAGCGTTCATTTGAATAAACTACGTTATCTTATTTTCTTTTTTATTATTGTAATTTAAATATGTTTTATTTAGTTGCAACATTTTTCATTTCTATTATTTTATGTCATATTTAATTATTGTTTACTTAATTAATGACTGAATTGTATTTTCTGTTCCATTTTACAAATATGTTATTACCCATCTACTTTGTAATGTTAAAAATTTCTTAATTTTTTAATTGGTAAAAATTAACTTGTACAATTAACAAATGTATCTTCATTTCATTCTAATTTATTTGAATGATTTATCAATTTTTTTAATTTATTAATTAACTTTCAAAAAATTTATTGTACATTTTTTTTTATATTAAGAAAATTCTATTATTTAAATATTGACATCAAAATGTGGAAATATAAAAAAAAATAAAGTAATACATGTTTATAAAATTAAAATGATAACACTTTCATAAACATTAATCAAATAATATTAGAAAATATAATTATCATAATATATTTTGTTATTATTATTTATTATTATAAATATTATTATTATTATCATTATTATTAATATTATTATTATTTATTATAATTACTATCATTATTATTTATTATGATTCTTATTATTTTTCTAATATTTATTATTATTATTATCATTATTTATTATTTTTTTTAATAAATTATACCTATTAATATAATTTTATTGTAATTATTATTATTTACAATAAATAATATTCTACTCATTTTTAATCCAAGGGTAAAAGCAGTGTTTTAAAACCCGGACCGACTCGGCCGGTCGGACCGGTTGGACCGGGAACCGGTGGTCCAGCCGGTCCGAATCTGAAGTTGGATCGGTTATGCAGTCGACCCGTTTCAAACCGGATTGAACCGGTCAATTTTCCGGTTCAACCGGTGAACCGGTGGGTCAAACCGGTTCAACCACTTTTTTTAAATATTTTTTTTAAAATTTTTTTAAGGGACCATAAATCACAAAAATAATAATGAAAATTGAATCTCTTAATGAAAAAGCAAGGAGTCTTATTAAATATAACAATGACTACTTGTTCTAATATATTTGTTTGCAATATATACAACTTAAATAACTTTTATAGTATATTATTAATTTTAAATTATATATTTAATAATGCAATATCTATGTAAATATTACATATATTATTTTGTGATATTAATTGCAAGCATATTATATATGTACATATTGTTTATATTTTTAATTTGTATTAATATACTGTTTAACATGTAATTTTTTTATGTATTTTTTTACAAAATAAAAATAAAAATAATTTTAAATAATATAGAAAAAATAAAATTTAAAATAAGATATGAATTTATTAAAATTTATAAGTATAAAATATATTTAATATGAATATTTTTTAATAAAAATAAATAAAAATCGAGTCATGCGGTTCAACCAGTGACCCACCGGTTCAACCTTTGACCCACTGACCCAGTACCTTAACCGGTTCGATGACCGGTCCGGTTTTTAAAACTATGGGTAAAAGTGTAAATTACATATTTATCTATTAAATTTTTTATTTTTATCTATCACATCAATCAATTTCTACACAAATTCTCAAAAAATTTCCACTCACTTTCCACTATCTTTCCCTTAATCCAAATAACCTCACTTTCCACTCTCTTTCTCTTCAAATCTTTCCTTTTCCACTCCCCCAAATCCATTCTTCAATCCAAACACAACCCTAGTGAACTAATTTTTTAATTTTCGTAAACTGCTCTGCTCTGGCTGCTCCAGTGAAACGCCTGCTACGGCGTTACTATGGAAGCAAGGAGCCCCTACCCCGCTATGGTGGCCGCTGATGACAACATAAGGTTTTTGTATGAGTATTGACTACTATTTTGTTTATTAACAATTCATGATTAGATAACAGTGCAGAAAACATTAACACATGTAGTTTAATTACATTATTTAGGAAATTTGGTAATTCAAGTGAAGTTACCAACAACTTACCATGGTAATGACTGGAGTATCTACCAATGAAACTAGTTTCAGTCTCGACCTTAACTGCATTAAGACTATCTCTCACAATGTCTTTTTTTTATCAAACCCAAGACTCGAAACTTGAGACCTTGAGACTTAAAGAACAACCGCAGTACCAATAGGACCAAATGAATGTTGGTAATACACAACCAGTATAATTCATTATGGGAGAGAGAAAAAAATTCATGTACAGATTTGACAAGCTTTGGCAACTAGTCAACTAAATCTCTGATCTGGATCGCTCAAAATATCAATACAATCCAGGCTTAAAAAATCATTTAACAAAATAAATTATGAATATTGCAGAAAAAATATATTCACATACTCCAATGCAAAGCCACCAGGTAAATTTTTTTCCAGAGTTCCAAATTTAACACATACCTCATATAGTATGTATAGTTATCATATAGATTTCTACCTTTCCTTCCCAAAAAATGTTGTACTTCCAATAATTTCACATGCTCTCTGTTCACATTCCAGTTTGCCCCACCTTGCATCAACTCTTTCACAGGGGAATACTGGTTTGTCAAGGCTGTTAAAAAGAATACCAAGTGTCATGCAAATCGGGAATCATGGCAGTTACACCAGTTAGTTTGCTTAAGCAGAAAGCAGCAACTACTGCAGAACTATAAACTGTCAAGGACTAACTCACAAAAGCTCAAGTTGTTAACAGGAGATTTATGATTGGTTTTATTTATCAAAACACCCTCGAGCAGAGTTCTTCGGGCTTAATGCGTGAACTGTGCTCAAATCCCTTGTACCTTGCCAAAATTCAACTTTAATGACAAGAATGGGGCAGCAAGGATAAAACTAATTTGTGAGAGGCTCTAATGCCATGTCAAAAACGGACTCATGGATTTATGTCTAACTACTATTCCAGCCTTTGTATTAAATATAAGTATTTATTTAATATAATTAAAATTTGTAATAAATAATTTTAATATATAAATTATATTTTAGATTTACAATGAATAATTTAGATTGTCATATAAGGTTATTTTCAACTATTATTCGAAAATTTCTTTTAAACAAAACTATTGAAATTAAATTTAGAGATAGGAAAATAAAAGAGGGTAGTTTGAAATGGGTGAAAGAAAAAAAAAATGGCCAGTTAATAGGCTTGAAATGCACCTCTAAAAGAGAGAACAGAATGATCATTGAAAATATCTAATTGCGAGAGTGGGGATACCAAGTTATATATTCTAATATAAAATACAGGAATAGATATAAAGATCAACAAAAAATGAAAGAATAAACTACCAATCTGGTCCATCAAGTATTACTCTTTTACCTAAATAGTCCCTAAAGTAATGAAATTATATAAGTAACCTAAAGTGTTGAAAATTTATCAATTGAGTCCCTACGTTGATATACGTTACTAACATTGAGGGACTAATTTAAAGTACTTTCAATACTTGAGGGACTATATAACATAATTTCTAATACTTTAGAGACTACTTATATAATTTCATTACTTTAAGGACTACATAAGAGAAAGGAATATACTTTAGGACCTGAATTGATGGTTTATTTGAAAATAAAAGTAAAAGTCTCCCTTCCCTTAGCCTATCAGTTTTTAAGATATAAAATAAAAGGGAGACTTTTTCAGGTATGAATATAGCAAGAACTTCTCAAGTCTTAACCGGTAGCAAACTGTTGTATACTACAAAGGATATTCCTCTATACAACAGAAAATCAGGACCCAAGTTTTAGCAGGACATGCCATTAACATACCATAAGTGGTTTAAACTGACAAAAACCATGAGCAAAAGATGGTTTGAGCTACTTGTTAAATGATCGTGATAATAGTCAATAATAACCTCTTAGAAACCATAACAAGAAGAACTTGCCTTCTATTAACAACATTATGCACATGGCATAACCACTGAGAAAATTCAGCATGTGATCCAGCCTGAACAGGATTTGCTCTGTCAAACAAACATGAAAAGAAGGGCTCAAGTCAAAAAGGTATAATAGAAATTTAAAGACTAACATGGTATTGCAACATGTGAAAATCAGAGTAGATGCAATAATTCATTTTTGAAACATTCTATTGTATTGAAGTTCCATAAGAGCTATTATATTGGAAAGAGTCAGAGTTGATTAAGGTCAAAGCAAGGTAGTAGAACAGTTTGACTTTTATGCAAGGTCAAATTGCATTTACAGACAGTATTATAGTTATAAAAGAAAAAAATTAAAAAAAAAAGACTTCATTAATGTTTGCAAATAGAGGTTATGAGGGAATTTGATATGTGAGTTTGTGGGGCTATCCTCTTTTAAATATGGCATGGATTTGCATATGCTAAATGAAAGTGTTCTCATCCTTCTATCTTAGTCTTACTACTTAATATTGCTGAAAAAAGGGACCTTGTTAGAAAAGAAAAATGTAAATGAAATTATGCTTTTGGAAAAATATAGGAATGTAAGGATGAGAACAATTTATGGACCATGTAATTCACTTGCTATATTTTGTTCCATTAGCTCAAGGCAATAATTTAGCCTGAAAAGGTAAAACACAACAAGAAGTTTGAATTCGTTGTTGACAGGCAAAAATGCTATTTGAAAGAGAAAACACATACTTAACACCCATGAATAAATACCAATGGTCAAACTTGTATATTATTTAATATCCACCATGAATTTACAATTATAACCAAATTTAGTAGTTTGTCCATATTCATACTAAAATGAACTTATAAAAATATGACAATCTGAATAGAAAATGAAATTTTAAATGAATAAAATAGATAGGGAGCAAAATCAGAATAAACAATTCTAATCAAAAATGACCAATTGTGGGATAAAGAGTGAGAAAATAAATATACCTAACAACTTCTTTAAAGTGATCTGCGCATTCACTGCAAGGGTACATTCGAGTTAATATTTGTACCTGTAGTAATAATTACACCCTGTTACAAGTTTTTTATACTCTCCAAGGATAACTCCATACGCCTACTACCATATATATGAACAGAAATTTTGACAAAAGTATATTGTTTTCCTGAATGTCAATGACCGGTTAGAATCTGTTACATCATATGTTTAGAACAAACCTCTGTCTTACTTTAAGGATAGGGACAAAACACAAGCACACATTTAAACATTCCTCTGTCACACTTGTTGTCAGGACTCAGGATAATATCTATTCATATTAACATCATAAATCAGGCATCATAGTTTTGTAACACAAGACCATAAGATAAATTTAACTGCAGGGATTTGTTCAATTACAACAAACACTCAAATAAGACCCCAACATGTTCTGACCTCTAACTTGATGAAATTCTATCAATTATAACAAGGGACAAAGAAAGGAAGGAAAGAAGGAAGATACCAGTTCTTTTACATCCTTCTTCTGTTGTCTTGTAGGATTATCTGGATACTGAAAAGAGAACAAGGTCATTCAGAACTCTATTTGAAAACATCAAGTATTTCATTTTGATGTTTTGTTTCGGTGATAAGGCAATCGAATCAAACTCACCACATGAATAAGAAAAACATTGAGTATCTTTTCCTTTTTGAACATTCTCAAATACACGCAAAACAATGGACACTTATATTTTGTTGAGCACTTAACTAGGGTATGACATCATTAACAGAAAATAATAAATTTACTATTTTGATGAAAAGAAAGCATTTCAAGAAGACTTGAGAAGTTGAACTTGAAAGTTAGCAACAAAGTCCAAACTTGCTTCCAGAACGTGTGGAAACAGACAGTTTGAAGATAAACATGTTGAAATTTTAGTATGGCAGGTAGGACACCATGAAAATGAGAGAAATTGCACCCAACCCAATACAGTTTTTATTGGTGAACATCATTTATAAAGGGATGCACCATATCCATGCTGTAGCTATTAACCATGAGAAACACTGTTAAAATAACAGCCTATGTAAAGCAATAAAATGGGGAGAAAATGATCAGCACTCACTAGTACGTCTGTCTCCTCACGTAAAATAATTTAATACTTATGCAACTGGGAACAAGTTGGTGCACAATACATGAGAACACTAGATGATTAAAAGAAATGGAGGAACCAATATCAATAGTATTAGTACAAATTGCAATGACAAAACCTGTGCTGCTAGAGTGTGAAGAAAAGTCCAAGTAGCCCTTCCAAGCTCTTCTTTAGACACTGGGGCAGTAGATTTTCCCTACAGAAACAAATTGATAATGAAAATAAAGCAATTCACAACATTTCATATGTATAAAGATACACTGAAAATCTGAATCATTGATGAATAAATAGGCTACAAATAATCCCTACGTTTACATTTATTCCAACAATAATCCCCCAAAATATTTGTTTTCTTGAGGGGAAAAATTGGGTTTTACATAAAAGCCTTGATCTAGCACCACTGTGGCCATTATTTGATCAAGCACCACTATTCAAACCTTTGTGGCAACCAATGGCCTCTCAGCACCACTATACCACTATTGATAACTATGGTTTATATTACAAATAAACAAAACAAAAGGAAAACCATCAAAGGAAAATAAATGAAAGTCTCCAATATTCTTTGATTTCTTAGAAAACCAAGTTAGTGATAAAAGAACAGCATAAATACCAGCTAAGGTAAATAGGATCTTAAGCTCCTACTACCCCAAAAAATGGTAATAGTGAATTTGGAGATCTACTTTGCCTCCACTCCTCCATTCTCATCCACCCAAATAAAAATGACAGATTAATCTTCTAACTATAGAAAGAAAGGGTCCAACAATTAGGCAGGCCTTGTAAGTGTACCTCAAGATAAACAAACCTTGAAAAGTAGCAAATTAAACATGTTTAAAGGGAAAAAAAAAAAAAAAAAAAACTCATACTACGCATCTGTCACCAATGTCTTTCCAAGATGCCAGTTTTACCATTCACTCTGCAAAGCTACCAGAACTATTGTAATGCCTGGTTATGGAAAAATAGACAACCAGATCTAATGCATATTGTATAATCAATGTATGATAATAATAACAATAAAGCAAAATATAAACTTTATCACAGTAAATTAAAGCATGAATCAATCACAACATAAAAAAAAATAAAAATAAAAAAAGGGTAGTGAAAAATATTCAAATTCCACTAGAACACAAACGACAGCAGATTCTAATTTAGAGAGCAAAGATCCAATCACAAAATCACACATGCACACAAGAGTTGCAATAAAAGTTTTGGATACCTTGACAGAAGTATCACCAAGTTGTACAGAAGATGTAGTTTTTGCAAGTGGGGCTTTGGTGGAGGAATAGATGGAGAAGAGAGGGCCACTACTAGGGGGTCCTGATGACTGGATATGAGGGCCAATGAAATTAGAAAGATGGTGTTGAACAAAATTTGAGACTTGCTCAATGTTGTGAAACAAGGCCAGTAGTGGATTCCCAGACATGTTACCTGAGATATGAGCAGGAGACAACATGGGGGAACAAAAGATAACAATCACAATCACAATCACAATCAGAAAAGCTCAACATCAAAATAAAAATAAACCATGTGATTCACATGCATGCAACAAACTATAATCTGAACACACCTTATTACAAATCATCCACGGATTTTTTCCACCAAGAACAGCTAGCTCACAATGAATCAAGAAGGAGAAACAAAAACAGTTTACACCATCCTCAATTTTGACATAAATGGTTAACCAAATTTGGTTGTTCTTAAGAACACTTCAGCATCAAATTCCTACTGTTGTTTGTGCGTGCTGCAGCCTTTGGTCATTGACAACTTGTTAGAACACCCACCCACACTAGATTTCATGCATTCACATATCATTGAAGCATAATAATCAGGATTGAAAGAACTATCACCAGTATGCACCTCATGTTACAAGACTTTGAAAACTAATCATCACATATAAAGAATTGTAGCAAGCATTTTCTCAAACATATAGGGCCCCTTTAATTAAACAAGCACCGGAATCAGACAAAAGTCATGAACATGATTCAAAATGATAGACATCTTCCATGATTCACTACATCATTCACAATCTACTCGAACCAATTTGATTTGCATGCAACGGGTCAACAAATCTCATGCTAAAAAATAGATTTTTTTTTTCCCAACAACAATCTCTGAAAAAATCACCCCATTAGTTTACATTGCCCATTCAAATTACACACATAAAAAAGAAAAAACAAAAATAACCACACCACATAATTGTCATTTTCACTTACATGGGGCATAATCTGAGAGGGAAAAAACATTGTTTTCAAGCATAATAATAGCAAAGGAACACTACCAACACCCCTACGAATTTTATCCAATGGATGGCATGCAAGCGTGAGAAAGCACACTCATTACTTAATGTCACAGTATACTCCAAATGGTTGAATCAGATACCCAAAGCAAAATCCTCTCATAACTAGTGCGACTGTAAGCAAATGAAAGAAAGAAAAAAAAATGAGTTTACCAACTTGAGTCAAAGCTTTTGGGTTCGACGGAGTTTGTTTGTGGAGATTTTCGAGCACGATGAGGTTGAGAAAGTTCGCGGGAAATGGCAAAATGCATGAGCTCTGATCCGACTTAGAATATGAAGTCGGAGCTGCGGTGGCGGTGGCGGCGACGCAAGGTCATCGGCATGCGAGGGGGAGGAGGAGGTGCAGCGGCGATGTCAAATGGAGGCGGCGGTGACGTGCTGGCGGCGGCGAAGGCGGCGACGAGCACAGCAGTCAGTGGAGCGGGGAGAGCCTTGGGAGGTTAGAGAGAGAGGTGATGATAGAAGGTGGGGTTAAGGTTTTAAGACAAATTGGGAAATAGAAAATTGAAAAAGGGACAAATAGAAAGAAAAAAAACATTTTAGTCATTTTTCTTCTCCTCATTTATAATTAATATTTTTAGAATAGTTTTAGGAACTTTTTTATTATGAGAAAATTTTAAAAAAAATATTTTTTTTTTATTAAATTTTATTTTTATTCATCATAATTATTTATAAATTAAATTTTAATATTTTTAAGATAAATTATTAATAAATAAAATAATATTATGTTATAATAAATTATTTATCATAAATTTAAAATTAATTTATATATTTTAAAATATTTATTTACATAAATTATTTATGTTTTATATTAAATTTCAATCATCTAATTATTAAATTAAAAATTTTAAATATATAATTTAAGATGAAAATTTTAAAAAAAATTTAAAAAAATATATAATACTTCATTATATAAATTTAAGTCAATATATAAAATATTTTTATAATTATCCATCAATTTAAATTAATATAATGAAGTATCATAATTTTTATAAAAAAAAAAGTTATTGACTTCATCTATGCATTAAAAATTTTTACTTTTATGATTGTGACACTTTCTACCTCACATATCATATTAAACATGATACTTAAAACTGAATAGAAAAGAATCCATAAATGTAGCTTTAACATAAGTTCTATAAGAGCATGTCATATTATATCTAACTAGAAACAATATATCAAGCCATGGTCTTATGAAATTTATTAACAATGAAACTTGAAATGAATGTTAAACTACAATAAGGGGGTTGAATTGTTTTATATTTTAAAAAATTGTTCTTTATAAAAATTTGTTCTTTAGAAGGCACATCTTCTGAGTATGAAACCTAAAGTATTTGTCTAAAAATAATTTCTAAGTTTACTTATTTGTAAAATGGATTATCCAACAATGTAATAATGGATGCAATAAGTTAAATACAAGTAAAGAGATAAAGAGGGAGATTGAACACACAATTTATACTAATTCACCCCATTTAGGCTTACACAACCTTGTGAAATTTTCACTAGTTACAACCAACTATTGTTCAATAAAACTCAATCACTTTCCAATACAAATCATTACTACATAGCCACATGTTGTTAGTGCCAAACACTCAACGACTTGCTAAGATTTCTTCACTCAACTACCTATTAAGAAAACAATCCCACAATCACTTGTTATAAGATTAAACAACACTTGTTGTGGTCCTATTCTACTATCTTACACCTCTGCACATTTAGATATGGGAAAGAATAATATTTACAAAAAATATGTTTTATGTTCTTGTACATTGTTAAGATCATACACTACAAGAAAGTTGCAAATTAGAGAAAGATCATTCACAAATCTCTCACTAAACAGAATGACGAGAGATTAGAAAGGGATTTGCGAAGGATAATTCCCTTGCAAAATTCAAGTCGCAAATTAAGGATGGATGCATGTCCCTCGCAATTTTCTTGCCACATTCCTTTGCCATTTCCTCATAATAGGTTTTGTTAATTTGTCGTAAATTTGTGCCGCTAATTCATTGTTACGCCTCGCAAATGTAGAACCCCAATTCCCTCGCTAACTACATTTGATATTTCCTTGCTAACACGCCGCAAAACCTTTGCAAGATATCATTTGTTACTTTGTCGCTACTCCATCACAAAATATTGTTTAATTATTTCCTCGCTAGTCCTTTGCGACTCCGTCACAATTATCCCTTATTATATTGTCGCTAATTCCACGCCAAATACCCACACTAATGAACCTTCTGCATTGTAACACACCTACAAGAATGCTCACACATGAGATTGAAGGTTGTTCGATAAACCCTAAAAGGTAAAATTGAAAGTTAAGTTTCAAGAAATTTCACCTTTCACCGTAAAATGCCTTCACCGC